>NC_048572.1:73142164-73488414 GCF_013265735.2 Oncorhynchus mykiss
GGCTGTCCCTTACAGCGCCCTGGAGAGCGGCCGTCGGGACGTGGACATCACCATCATCTTCGCCTCAGGTGAGAATTGTATGGAATGGTTCTGGGGAGAGGAAACTGTATCTGAAACTACACTGTGTGTACAAAACATTAGGAACACGTTCCTAATATTGAGTTGCACCCCCTTTTGCCCTCCGAACAGCCTCAATTCATCGGGATGTGGACTTTACAAGGTGTCGAAAGTGTTCCACAGGGATGTTGGCCCATGTTGATTCCAATTCTTCCTACAATGCTTCCCATTCTTGATACACACAGAAAACTGTTGAGCGTTAAAATTCCAACAGCGTTGCGGTTATTGACACACTCAAACTGGTGCGCCTGGAACCTACCACCATACCCCGTTCAAAAGCACTTAAACCTTTTGTCTTGCCCATTCACCCTCTGAATGGCACACATACACAATGTCTCAAATGTCTCAAGGCTTAAAAATCCTTATTTAACCTGTCTCCTTTCCTTCATCAAGACTGATTGAAGTGGATTTAGCAAGTGACATTAATAAGGGAACATAGCTTTCACCTGGATTCACCTGATCAGTCTATGTCATGGAAAGAGCAGGTGTTCCTAATGTTTTGGGTACTCAGTGTATGTCTGTTGCCCTAATTCTGTTTTCCTAGTGTAAACTTTGAAGTTAAAATAAATTGATCTCACCTCAGGTTTCCACGGTGACAGCTCACCCTTCGACGGCGAGGGGGGGTTCCTAGCCCACGCCTACTTCCCGGGCCCTGGGATTGGAGGGGACACCCACTTCGACTCAGACGAACCCTGGACCTTAGGGAACCCCAACCATGACGGTGAGAGATGGAGGTGTGGGGGTTAGAGAGAGAGAGAGAGAGAGAGAGAGAGAGCGAGAGAGAGAGGAACAGGAACAGAGGAACAGATGGAAAAAGGAATATGGTTGTGAGAGAATCATCTCAAAGACTAATGCCATAGAAGAAAACAAATATACACAGTCTGCATATTTGATCATGCTGTATTGCACAGCACAAGGGCCCAGATTCACAAAACGTTAAGAAATGTCTTCTTAAAAGGTGCTACACATTGTTTTGCATTGTAATTTCAGCAAACGTCAATAATATACAGTACCAGCCAAAAGTTTGGACACCTACTCATTCAAGGGTTTTTCTTTATTTTTACTATTTTCTATATTGTAGAATAATAGTGAAGCAATCAAGACTAGGAAATAACACATATGGAATCATGTAGTAACCAAAAAAGTGTTCAACAAATAAAAATATATTTTAGATAATTCAAAGTAGCCACCTTTTGCCTTGATGACAGCATTGCACACTCTTGGCATTCTCAAAACCAGCTTCACCTGGAATGCTTTTACAACAGTGAAGGAGTTCTCACATATGCTGAGCACTTGTTAGCTGCTTTTCCATCACTCTGCAATCCAAGTCATGCCAAACCATCTCAATTGGGTTGAGGTCAGGTGATTGTAGAGGCCAGGTCATCTGTTGCAGCACTCCATCACTCGCCATCTCGGTCAAATAAACCTTACACAGCCTGGAAGTGTGTTGGGTCATTTTCCTGTGGAAAATCAAATGATAGTCCCAGTAAGCCCAAACCAGATGGGATGGCGTATCGCTGCAGAATGCTGTGGTAGCCAAGCTGGTTAAGTGTGCCTTGAAGTCTAAATAAATCATAGACAGTGTCACCAGCAAAGGACCCCCACATCATCACACCTCCTCCATGCTTCACGGTGGGAACCACACAAGCGGAGATCATCCGTTAACCTACTCTGCGTCTCACGAAGACACTGTGGTTGGATCTAAAAATCTCAAATTTGAACTCAGACCATAAGACAGATTTGCACCAGCCTAATGTCCATTGCTCATGTTTCTTTACCCAAGCAAGTCTCTTCTTATTATTGGTGTCCTTTAGTAGTGGTATCTTTGCAGCAAGTTGACCACGAAGGAATAAGGGCACAAGGCGAGACCCAAATGCAGACACAGGAGGCAGATGGTTGAGCTGAGTTATTTATTATAGCAAAAGGGGTAGGCAAAAGGCAGGTTGGGTACAAGCGAGAGTTTCTAAACCAGGTTAGAGTCCAAACGGTACAAGACGATAGGCAAGCTCGAGGTCAGGGCCAGCAGGGGTTCAGTAACCAGGTCAAAGTCCAAAAGGTACAAGACGATAGGCAGGCTCGTGGTCAGGAAGGCAGGCTCAGAGTCAGGACAGGCAAGGGTCAAAACCAGGAGGGCGAGAAAAGAGAGACTGGAAAAAGCAGGAGCTGAGACACAAAAACGCTGGTTGATTTGACAAACAAGACGAACTGGCACAGAGGGAAAGGAAACACAGGGATAAATACACCGGGGATAATAAGCAACACCTGGAGGGGGTGGTCATAAGCACAAGGACAGGTGAAACAGATCAGGGCGTGACAGAAGGCCTGATTTACGCAGTCTCCTCTGAACAGTTGATGTTGAGATGTGTCTGTTACTTGAACTCTGTTAAGCATTTATTTGGGTTGCAATTTCTGAGGCTGGTAACTCTGATGAATTTATCCTCTGCAGCAGAGGTAACTCTGGGTCTTCATTTCCTCTGGCGGTCATCATGAGAGCCAGTTTCATCATAGTGCTTGATGGTTTTTGCTAACGCACTTGAAGAAACTTTCATTTTCTTGAAATGTTCCGAATTGACTGACCTTCATGTCTTAAAGTAATGATGGACTGTCATTTCTCTTTGCTTATTCGAGATGTTCTTGCCATAATATGCACTTTTCACAAATAGGGCTATCTTCTGTATACCACCCCTACCTTGTCACAACACAACTGATTGACTCAAGCTCATTAAGAAGGAAAGGAATTCCACAAATGAACTGTTAACAAGACACACCTGTTAATTGAAATGTTTTCCAGGTGACTACCTCATGAAGCTGGTTGAGAGAATGCCAAGAATGTGCAAAGCTGTCATCAAGGCAAAGGGTGGCTACTTTGAAGAATCTCAAATATAAAATATACACTGCTCAAAAAAATAAAGGGAACACTAAAATAACACATCCTAGATCTGAATGAATGAAATATTCTTATTAAATACTTTTTTCTTTACATAGTTGAATGTGCCGACAACAAAATCACACAAATATGATCAATGGAATTCAAATGTATCAACCCATGGAGGTCTGGATTTGGAGTCACACTCAAAATTAAAGTGGAAAACCACACTACAGGCTGATCCAACTTTGATGTAATGTCCTTAAAACAATTCAAAATGAGGCTCAGTAGTGTGTGTGGCCTCCACGTGCCTGTATGACCTCCCTACAACGCCTGGGCATGCTCCTGATGAGGTGGCGGGTGGTCTCCTGAGGGATCTCCTCCCAGACCTGGACTAAAGCATCCGCCAACTCCTGGACAGTCTGTTGGTGGATGGAGCGAGACATGATGTCCCAGAAGTGCTCAATTGGATTCAGGTCTGGGGAACGGGCGGGCCAGTCCATAGCATCAATGCCTTCCTCTTGCAGGAACTGTTGACACACTCCAGCCATATGAGGTCTAGCATTGTCTTGCATTAGGAGGAAAGGAGGAACCCAGGGCCAACCTCACCAGCATATGGTCTCACAAGGGGTCTGAGGATCTCATCTCGGTACCTAATGGCAGTCAGGCTACCTCTGGCAAGCACATCGAGGCCCCCCCAAAAATGCCACCCTACACCATGACTGACCCACCGCCAAACCGGTCATGCTGGAGGATGTTGCAGGCAGCAGAACATTCTCCACGGCGTCTCCAGACTGTCACGTCTGTCACATGTGCTCAGTGTGAACCTGCTTTCATCTATGAAGAGCACAGGGTGCCAGTGGCGATTTTGCCAATCTTGGTGTTCTCTGGCAAATGAAAAACGTCCTGCACGGTGTTGGGCTGTAAGCACAACCCCCACCTGTGGACGTCGGGCCCTCATATACCACCCTCATGGAGTCTGTTTCTGGCCGTTTGAGCAGACACATGCTGCTGGAGGTCATTTTGCAGGGCTCTGGCAGTGCTCCTCCTGCTCCTCCTTGCACAAATGCGGAGGTAGCAGTCCTGCTGCTGGGTTGTTTCCCTCCTACGGCCTCCTCCACGTCTCCTGTACTGGCCTGTCTCCTGGTAGCGCCTCCATGCTCTGGACACTACGCTGAAAGACACAGCAAACCTTCTTGCCACAGCTCGCATTGATGTGTCATCCTGGATGAGCTGCACTACCTGAGCCACTTGTATGGGTTGTAGACTCCGTCTCATGCTACCACTAGAGTGAAAGCACCGTCAGCATTCAAAAGTGACCAGAACATCAGCCAGGAAACATAGGAACTGAGAAGTGGTCTGTGGTCCCCACCTGCAGAACCACTCCTTTATTGGGGGTGTCTTGCTAATTGCCTATAATTTCCACCTGTTGTCTATTCCATTTGCACAACAGCATGTGAAATGTATTGTCAATCAGTGTTGCTTCCTAAGCGGACAGTTTGATTTCACAGAAGTGTGATTGACTTGGAGTTACATTGTGTTGTTTAAGTGTTCCCTTTATTTTTTTGAGCAGTGTATTTTGATTTGTTTAAAAAATACAAATACATTTTTACCTTTAGGCAAGTCAGTTATGAAGAAATTCGTATATACAATGACAGCCTACACCGGCCAAACCTTGACGACGCTGGGCCAATTGTGCACCGCCCTATTGGACTCCCAATCACGGCCGGTTGTGATACAGCCTGGATTCGAACCAGGTTGTCTGTAGTGACGCATCTAGCAATGAGATGCAGTGCCTAAGACTGCTGCACAACTCGGGAGTTAAACATGTTTTTGGTTACTAGATGATTCCATATGTGTTATTTCATAGTTTTGATAGAAAATAGTAAAAAGAAAAACCCTTGAGTCGGTGTGTCCAAACTTTTGACTGGTACTGTACCTGTATCTGACGCTAATAGTGGAATGATAGTGTTTCACAGTATTACTTAGCAGCCAGTGTTGTGATACGCTGTGATATTCATCTACTGATTTCTCCCGCCATAGTGGCATCTGTTGTCAAAATGGGAAAGCGGATCTGACTTTGTGGCTGAGTTAACTAGTGTAAATCGCTTTGTAATTTCCTGGTTGCTAGAATTCTACGCTATTTGCTCAATTTCAGTTTAGGATGGACAAAGTTGATTTACTGTTTAACAGAATTTGTTTCTAGAAAAGTGAGGCAAGCAACCCCCCTTCCATAAAACAAAATTTGACACCAAGGTTTTTTATAAATAGCGGAGAATTAATAAATGAGTACTTTGCCACATTTTCCAACACAACTGTGCAAGCGCTAGGCTGAATGTGGGCTTCCAAGAGTTATATTATTCCAAACGAAAACCTATGCTAGGAAATCCTACCTGTGTTATTTTGGAAAAGAATGCAATGTTACAATGTTAGTTATAATCATGAGAAATTAAACGCAATGGGCCGCATATCTTGTGGCAGTTTCTTTATTCTGAATATCTCTGATTAACATCAATAACAGCATTATTAGCATGTGTATAATATTTTACAATATCCTATGTGTTTTTTCTAATAAAAAAGGTTTGACAAAATGTATAATAATTGAATTACTTAAATTCAGCCTTACTAGGCTTTAACAAAACTAAAATACACATTAAAAGGCCTATCATAAACACACTTTATAGGAGAATAGGCTGCTGTATATAAAGAGGGACAATCTGTAATGTAGATGCAGGGAGTCAGGAAGCAGGTGCAGTTTGAGAGTTTAGTATTAATGAACATGTAACTATAAAAAAACAAGGAATGCGTCTGAACTTGTAACAGACAATAATGCCTGATGGGAAATAACAACTAAGTGCTATATATAGGGGGAGTAATCAGGGAAGTGATAAGGTCCAGGTGTGCCTGATGATGAGGTGCAGGTGTGCATAATGAAGGGTTGCCAGGACTGGTGTTTAGTAAACCGGCGACATCGAACACCAGAGGGGAGGAGCAGGAGTAAACGTGACAGCCGTTGATGAGGAAGAAAGGCTTTCCTGATGCATATGTCCCACAGTGAGAGTGAGTGGTGCTGTGATGTGTGACATTCCCGTATCCCAGAGGTCGTCCAGCCAACGCTTGAACCAGAAATGGAGAGGAAAGAGAGCATGAGGGAATGTTACAAAGGGAAACCCAGACGCGAGCTGCCCAGTGACGCGAGCCTACCAGTCGAGCTAAATGCCTTTTATGTTCGCTTCGAGGCAAGCAACACTGAAGCATGCATGAGAGCACCAGCTGTTTTGGATGACTGTGTGATAACTCTCTTGGTAGCCGATGTGAACAAAACCTTCAAACAGGTCAACATTCACAAAGCCCCTGGGCCAGACGGATTACCAGGACGTGTACTCAAAGTTGCGTGGCGAACTGTAAAGTGTCTTCACTAACATTTTCAACATCTCCCTGACCGAGGCTGAAATACCTACATGTTTCAAGCAGACCACCATAGTCCCTGTGCCCAAGGAAGCTAAGGTAATCTGCCTAAATGATTACCGCCACGTGGCACTCATGTCGGTAGCCATGAAGTGCTTTGAAAGGCTGTTCATGGCTTACATCAACAGCATCCTCCCGGACACCCTAAACGCACCCCAATTCGCAGATCCACAGATGACACAATCTCAATCGCACTCCACACTGCCCTTTCTCACCTGGACAAAAGGAACACCTATGTGAGAATGCTGTTCATTGACTACAGCTCAGCGTTCAACACCATAGTGCCCACGAAGCTCATCACTAAGCTAAGGACTCTGGGACTAAACACCTCCCTCTGCAACTGGATCCTGGACTTCCTGACAGGCCGCTCCCAGATGGTAAGAGTAGGCAACAACCCGTCTGCCACGCTGATCCTTAATACTGGGGCCCCACAGTTAGTCCCCACCTGTATTCCCTGTTCACCCACGACTGCGTGGCCAAACACGACTCCAACACCATCATTACGTTTGCTGACGACACAACAGTGTTAGGCCTGATCACCAACAACGATGAGATGGCCTATAGGGAGGAGGTCAGAGAACTGGCAGTGTGGTGCCAGGACAACAACCTCTCCCTTAATGTGAGCAAGACAAAGGAGCTGATCGTGGACTACAGGAAAAGGCGGGCCGAACATGCGCCCATTACCATCGATGGGGCTGTAGTGGACCGGGTCGAGAGTTTCAAATTCCTTGGTGTCCACATCATCAACAAACAATCATGGTCCAAACATACCAAGACAGTCGTGAAGAGGGCACGATAAAACCTTTTCCCCTCAAGAGACTGAAAAGATTTGGTATGGGTCCCCAGATCCTCAAAAGGTTCTACAGCTGCACCATCGAGAGCATCCTGACCTGTTGCATCTCCGCCTGGTATGGCAACTGCTCGGCATCTGACCATAAGGCGCTACAGAGGGTAGTGCGAACGGCCCAGCACATCACTGGGGCCAAGCTTCCTGCCATTCAGGACCTATATAATAGGCGGTGTCAGAGGAAAGCCCATAAAATTGCCAGAGACTCCAGTCAGCCAAGTTTTAGACTATTTTCTCTGCTACCGCACAGCAAGCGGTACCGGAACGCCAAGTCTAGGACCAAAAGGCTCCTCAACAGCTTCTACCCCCAAACCATTAGACTGCTGAACAATTCATAAAATCCGCCACCGGACAATTTACATTGACCCCTCCCTCCCATCCCACCCCACCCCTCTTGCACACTGCTGCTACTCGCTGTTTGTTTGTTACCTATGCATAGTCACTTCACCCCCACCTACGATTACCTCAACTAGCCTGTACCCCTGCACACTGTCTCGGTACCGGTGCCCCCTGTATATAGCCTCGTCATTGTTATTCTTATTGTGTTACTTTTTATTATTACTTTTTATTTTAGCCTACTTGGTAAATATTTTCTTCTTCTTGAACTGCACTGTTGGTTAAGGACTTGTAAGTAAACATTTCATGGTAAAGTCTACACTTGTTGTATTCGGCGCATGTGGAAAATAAAGTTTGATTTGATTTTTGATTCGATTTGATGTTCAGTGAGACGGCAAGGGATTCGTCATTGAAATTCCCTGCAGCACAGCAGTCCACTAGAGCAGTAGATACAGCATATGAGGGACAGCCAGCTAGTGATAGACACTAGAAAGGGTTTGGTGGAAAGTGAGGATGGTGGAATAGTTGCGCCAAGCCTAGGAGACGGATGATCATGGGACCTTCCGTCCCTCTGCTCTTGTGGACCCTGGGTTGGGACATATCGGACACTGCTGAAGCTGGTGCCCCTCCTGTCCACAATAGGGACAGAGCCCCAGCTGTCTATGGCGGTGTCGCTCAGCCGCAGGGAGGCGCCTGGCCCCTATCTCCATGAGTTCAGGCTCTGACTCAGATTGGTCAACAAAGGAGGGAGAGAGGTGATGGTGGTTCCGACGCTCCCGCAGAAGGTTATCCAGACAGATGGACATCACGATAAGTGCGTCCAAGAAGAGGGTGTCATCTCGGCACGCCAACTCCATCTGGATCTCCTCGCGCAATCCTCTTCAGAATAGGGTGCATTCCATCCGTTGGATGCTGCCACTGTCCTGAAGGTGAGGACGTACTCTGCAGCTGTCAGGCCTTCCTGCCGTAGGTGGAGTAAGTGCTCATCTCAATCTCTGCGCTCTAGTGGATGGTCGAAGACCCCCCTGAACAGAGCCAAGAACCCCTCATATGAAACCAGCTCCTCTTCTCCTCTCTCCCAGATGGCCGTAGCCCACTCCAATGCCCGTCCAGTCAGCAGGGAAATAACCATGGCAACCTTGCACCTCTCAGTGGTGGGGGCTCCCATCTGATGAGCGAAATTATTATGGTGGAAAATAAGTATTTGGTCAATAACAAAAGTTTATCTCAATACTTTGTTATATACCCTTTGTTGGCAATGACAGAGGTCAAACGTTTTCTGTAAGTCTTCACAAGGTTTTCACACACTGTTGCTGGTATTTTGGCCCATTCCTCCATGCAGATCTCCTGTAGAGCAGTGATGTTTTGGGGCTGTTGCTGGGCAACACGGACTTTCAACTCCCTCCAAAGATTTTCTATGGGGTTGAGATCTGGAGACTGGCTAGGCCACTCCAGGACCTTGAAATGCTTCTTACGAAGCCACTCCTTCGTTGCCCGGGCGGTGTGTTTGGGATCATTGTCATGCTGAAAGACCCAGCCACATTTCATCTTCAATGCCCTTGCTGATGGTAGGAGGTTTTCACTCAAAATCTCACGATACATTCTTTCCTTTACACGGATCAGTCGTCCTGGTCCCTTTGCAGAAAAACAGCCCCAAAGCATGATGTTTCCACCCCCATGCTTCACAGTAGGTATGGTGTTCTTTGGATGCAACTCAGCATTTTAACAAAGTATTAACTTAAGGGGGCTGAATAATTTTGCACGCCCAATTTTTCAGTTTTTGATTTGTTAAAAAAGTTTGAAATATCCAATAAATGTCGTTCCACTTCATGATTGTGTCCCACTTGTTGTTGATTCTTCACAAAAAAATACAGTTTTATATCTTTATGTTTGAAGCCTGAAATGTGGCAAAAGGTCGCAAAGTTCAAGGGGGCCGAATACTTTCGCAAGGCACTGTATTTGATACCATTCCACCTATTCCACTCCAGTCATTACCACGTGCCTGTCCTCCACCAAGTAAGGTGCTACCAGCCTCCTGTGGTGTGTGCGTGCGTGTGTGTTTCTAATCCATAGTCTCTATCGCCCTTCCCAGGTAATGACCTGTTCCTGGTGGCAGTCCATGAGCTGGGTCATGCCCTTGGCCTAGAGCACTCCAATGACCCCACAGCCATTATGGCTCCCTTCTATCAGTACATGGACACAGAGAACTTTAAACTACCTCACGATGACCTTCAGGGCATCCAGAAAATCTATGGTACTGTGTCTATCTATGGTACTGAATTTCCTACATTTTATTTTATTATAAGCATGCCCTCAATATCTGTTCATTACACTAAACCAAGTAGTATGTTAATATTTGTCTAGTCTACATGTTTTTTTAAATGAGTTTCATTGTTTTCATTGAAGGAACAAATGTTAAATGATAAAGTTAAATTAAAATGTTCAATGACAAAATAATTACAATGATAATGTTATTTTGTGATGCCCTTAGCTAGTTAGCTGGCTAGGCTAATGTGTCCCATTCATCTCCAGGTCCGCCAGACAGGTCCTCCCAGCCCACCAGAGCCCCACCCACGGCCCCTCCCCCACGCTTCCACCCCCCCTCGGAACCCCGTAAGCACGACCGCCAGGTCCGGCCCCACCGCCCTCCTCAGGGCGCAAAACCCTCCAACCCCAACGCCAATCCCAACATCTGTGACGGAGGCTTCAACACCCTGGCCATCCTCAGACAGGAGCTGTTCGTATTCAAGGTAGGTTGGCATGTACAGATACTGTATGATGTACCCTTGTCTAACCTATATAATCTCATGAACACAGTGTTAAAAAGGTTGGTTTGCATGAGGAGGTAGAGATGGGCGCTGAAGGGTTTCAGTGGAATCCATCACTCCTGGTGTTAGACAGCGAAGCAGGTTTCAGAGTTTAGGTAATTCTACAGTAGAGAGAAGGGGATGAAAATGATGAAACAGATCATGTGTTTTTGTCTACATGTGTGTAGGACCAGTGGTTCTGGAGAGTGAGGGACAACTCGGTGGTCCCTGGCTACCCTATGGAGATCAACTTCTTCTGGAGAGGCCTGCCCGCCAAGATCGACGCCGTCTACGAAAACAGCGAGGGGAAGTTTGTCTTCTTCAAAGGTGAGAGAAGAGAATGAGAGCGAGAGGGGAGAGAAAGAGAGATGGAGGAGATGAAATGGAGCTTATTTTACTCTTGTATCAACAGAAAGTAGCATTAGGTTTGAAGGTTAGTTAGAGGAGAGAAATTTAGAAAGAAAGACAGAGCAAAGTATTTTGTTTGTGGTCATCACAGTGTCATAACTGTAAAAGAAATACAAATGTTTGTTTTGTTTACTCAGCTTTTTGGTCAAAGTGTTACCAGAATTTAACATGTTTAGTTCCAACATGAGATAACGTTGACAAAATTGAAGTCAACTTAGTTTTTGTGTCATCCAACTAGAAATGATTTATTTTGGCAGAAATGCCAGAAAATGCTTTGGAACTAGTTACACACACAGTGCTTTTAATTTTTAACACACGTTGACAAACATGATTACATTGTGCATGTTCATTTATACAGTAAGTCGTATTCAACATGTCATTGTTGAACATGTCATGTCAAGTACTGTATAAATGAACATCCAAAATGTAATCATGTATGTCAACGTGTGTCAAATATGTAAATTGAAAACATTGTATGTTAAAAGCGCTGTGTAACTAGTTCCACATATTTTTTTTGTAAGATGCCAAAAATATAAATTTTTCTAGTTGAATGAACATATGAGACAAATTGAGCAAACACACAATTTAAAGTGGACCGAATTTTTGTGTGTGTTTTCTCATGTTGGGCAACCTAACATTCAGGTTAAACTTAGACCAAAAAGTTGAGTAAACAAAAAAAATAACCAGTTAATTGAAACAACTAGATTTGTGTGTATTTTTTTATTTATTTTTAATTTATATTGTATTAATAAGTATACAAGAGAATGCCACTTCAATTAGTAGAAATATTGCTTGTATGTTCTAAATAGCATCCATTTTGTTATTTATGATACTGTACTGTATAATAACGGGTGAGAGTTCAGCCCCTCCTCCATCCCTTCAGCCCCCCCTCCATCAGGCAGATTAACATGACATCTGTCCTCCTGCAGGATCACAAAGAGTCTCATGCTTTATTTATTCCCTGATGGAGGAGCTACTTGCTGGACTGGACTTACTCACAATGCTATAGTTGCCCCTTTCCGTATCCACTATAATAAAACTACTGTAGAGTAGCTCTTTAATACACGCATAAGACTATTATTAGCTCTTTAAAATACTTTAAAATACTCTAACACTATCTTAGCTGTAATATACTCCAACACTATCTTAGCTGTAAAATACTCTAACACTATCTTAGCTGTAATATACTCCAACACTATCTTAGCTGTAATATACTCCAACACTATCTTAGCTGTAATAAACTCCAACACTATCTTAGCTGTAATATACTCCAACACTATCTTAGCTGTAAAATACTCTAACACTATCTTAGCTGTAATATACTCCAACACTATCTTAGCTGTAATATACTCCAACACTATCTTAGCTGTAATATACTCCAACACTATCTTAGTTGTAAGTGGTGCAGTGGTCTAAGACGCTGCATCTCAGTGTAAGAGGCGTCACTGCAGTACCTGGTTTGAATCCAGGCTGCAACACATCTGGCTGTGATTGGGAGTCCAATAGGGTGGTGCACAATTGGCCCAATGTCTTCCAGGTTTGGCCGGGGTAGGCCGTCATTCTAAATAAGAATTCATTCTTAACTGGCTTGCCTAGTTAAATAAAGGTTCAATTAAAATACTCACAACACTATCTTAGCTCTAATATACTCACAACACTATCTTAGCTCTAATATACTCACAACACTATAGTAGCTTTAATATACTCACAACACTATCTTAGCTTTAATATACTCACAACACTATCTTAGCTCTAATATACTCACAACACTATCCTAGCTTTAATATACTCACAACACTATCTTAGCTCTAATATACTCGCAGCACTATCTTAGCTTTAATATACTCACAACACTGCCCTAGCTGTAATATACTCACAACACTCTCTTAGCTTTAATATACTCACAACACTATTTTAGATCTAATATACTCCAACACTATCTTAGCTCTAATATACTCACAACACTATTTTAGCTCTAATATACTCCAACAGTATCTTAGCTAAGATTCTTAAAACTGCATTGTTGGTTAAGGGCTTGTAAGTAAACCATTCATGGTAAGTGTTGTATTCAGCGCATGTGACAGACACTATTTTATTTTATTTTATTTATACTCACAACAATACAGTATCTTAGCTCTAATATGCTCACAACAGAATCATAAAACACGGGACGAGATGTTAAAAACTGTCCATTGTGCCAATAGATGGAATGCACTCGCATGAGATTTGCCGTGATGTTGACAGAGTGGCATGGGAGGTTTATTTCTTAGACTGGGTTAAGATGTCAATTTTGGGACACATCCTCAGTAGTGTGCCTTCGAATCAGTGGGTGTTTCGGCCTTTAATCACTAAACACTCTCATCAAAGGTGGCCAGCTAAAGGGTGATCAAGCCTTAGCTTGTGTCCCATGCCCAATTAAGATGTCCCACGGGACTATGCAAGGCAGGGGCGTCCTCTTCCCTGAGCCAGTCCGACAGCTGACCGCATACCTCATATGCCCTCCTCAAGTTGGAGGGATCTGAATTGAGTTCTCAGGTGGGGGTGGGGGGTCATGAAGTTATAGCCCAGCAAGGGTCCTTCCGTTTAATCCAGATCCACTGGCTGCCTCTTTCAGCTGCTTGAGAAACTGCTCTGACGGTCTGCCGCAGAGCCTGTCCATGGATTCCAAGTTCTTTCAGCAACCTGATGGTGGAAGAAGCCACGAATCCTCTGCATCCCACTTCAACTGGCCAGACTTTTGCATTCCAGCCACGCTGAGTTGCGTCTGCTGCCAACTCTGTGTAACGCAGTTTCTTACGCTCGTAGGCCTCTTCAACAGAGTTTTCCCACGGGACTGTGAGCTCTATGATGTACACAGCCTTTCGTGAAGGGGACCAGAGTACCATGTCTGGCCTAAGGTTGGTAGAAGCAATCTCAGGTGGAAAAATTAGTTGCTGGCCAATATCGACAAGCATCTTCCAGTCCCGGGCCATGGCTAGGTGTCCAGTTTCTGGCTTTGTAGGAGGATACTTGGGCCTTTTCTGTCCCTCCCGGATGAATGTTGTTGTTTTGACAGGATTGCTTGTTTTTGGAGGTAATGAATTGGTTGCACTCCTCTTGGTCTCAAGTGCTGCAGCCAGGCTCTCGAGGACCTGTTTGTGCCTCCAGGTGTAGCGGCCTTGTGAGAGGCTGGTCTTGCAACCTGTCATTATATGCCTGAGAGTCGCTGGAGCTGGGCAGAGGGGGCAGGTCGAGTCCTCGCCATACCATTGATGTAGATTTTTTTGGTGATGGAAACACATCATAAACAGCTCTTATGATGAAGCTGATGTTGCTTGCCTCCATTTGCCAAAGCTCACTCCAGTTGATCTTTCTCCTCTCCAGGCCTTCCCACCGCGTCCATTGCCCTTGTTTAGCAAGAGAGACAGCCTTTGCACTTCTTGCAGTCTCCTCCTGTCTGCGCACCTCCTCGACCACCAGCTTCCTGCGTTCAGATGTTGTTGCCTTATGGAACGTTGGTTTGCTTGCTGCCAGGCCAAAGCCTCCTCTTCCATGCTGGATATTCCCCACAATGTCTTGGTGTCTCAGGGCTGATGTTGCTTGCTGCACAGCCTTGGATGATGTCCATTTCCGTCCAGTTTGTAGGGGAGGTGCAGCCTTGCTAATGGTCTGGTCTTTAGAGTCCTTCAATGTCATCTGAAGTCTTACTTTAGAGCACTTGTACTCCTCCGTTAGACTTGTAAGAGGTAGTTCAAGGACCCCTTTGCCATAGAGGCCGATGTTACTCAAGCATCGTGGGACACCCAGCCATTTCTTCACGTATGAGGTAATGGTTCGCTCCATCTTCTCCACTGTTGTTATTGGGACCTCATAGACGGTGACTGGCCACATTACCCGGGGGAGAAGTCCAAACTGTAGGCACCAAAGCTTGAGCCTCCCAGGCAGTAGGGTCTTGTTGATGTTCTCAAGACCGTCGGCGATGTCCTGCCTTACTTGCTGCACTTGATCTTTATCCCGGAGGCTTTCGTTGTACCATCTACCCAGGCTCTTGATGGGTTGCTCAGACACCGTTGGTATCGGGTCATCTCCAATGCAGAACCTCAGAACACTATCTTCGCTTTAATATACTCACAATGCTATCTTAGCTCTAATATAATCACAATGCTATCTTAGCTCTAATATACTCACAATGCTATCTTAGCTCTAATATACTCACAATGCTATCTTAGGTCTAATATACTCACAATGCTATCTTAGGTCTAATATACTCACAATGCTATCTTAGCTCTAATATACTCAGAACACTATAGTAGCTTTAATATACTCACAACACTATAGTAGCTCTTTACATCTGTCTGAACGATGCTAATAAGGCCTTATTATTAGACTGAATTAAGCAGCTATACGGCAATAATGCTCATCATGTTACTGCAAAAAGCAAGGGCTATTTCCTAGCAAAAGTATAAAACATAATGCTTGGACCCAGGCTCTGTTTGTGATTACTGGACAAATATGATCACTGATCCATTTGTGACTGTGTTTGTTTTAGGAAACCGGTTCTGGGTGTTCAAGGACACTACTTTGCAGCCCACCTACCCTCAGGACATCTCTCTGTTTGGGAGTGGGATGCCCACCCAGAGTATAGAGACTGCTGTATGGTGGGAGGACGTAGCCAAGACATATTTCTTCAAGGGAGACAGGTCTGTTTGACCTTTTCATTTATCCATTACGATACATTGATTTTATCCAAAAGTGTAGCTGATTCTAGAATTTTCCATCTATCTGTTGCATTAAATTGGTTAGATTGTGAATTATAGGTTATACATGATACTGTATTAGTTTTGTCAATGACAATGATCACTGGCGTATCACTCACCCCCGCAGCCCCGGCAATGTGGGGGGGCCCACGAGCTCTGGGGTCCCCCTGGAGGTTGTGCCCCCTCCCCAGATAGCATAGGAACACGTCATAAGCATAGCAACATTTTTAGAATTACAGGAAATTAGCTTTAAATCTGAAAATAATTATAATCTCAGCCTCATGGCAAAATGTTATCTATGAGATTAGCTATGAATGTCACGCCCTGACCTTAGAGAGCTGTTTTATTTCTCTATTTGGTTAGGTCAGGGTGTGATGTGGGGTGGGCCTTCTATGTTTTGTATTCTATGTTTCTTTATTTCTATGTTTTGGCCGGGTATGGTTCTCAATCAGGGACAGCTGTCTATCGTTGTCTCTGATTTGGAATCATACTTAGGTAGCCCTTTTTCCCTCCTTTCAGTGTAGGTATTTGACTTTTGTTAGTGGCACTATAGCCCTGTTTCTTTGTTTGTTGTTTTGGTGGCGACATTTGAAATAAAGGGAAAATGTATGAACTTTGGTCCACTTCTTTCGACGGCCGTGACAGAACTACCCACCACAAAAGGGCCAAGCAGCGTAGTAAGGGGGACTCATGGACTTGGGAGGAAATCCTGGACAGTAAAGGACCCTGGAGGCAGGCTGGGGAATATTGTCATCCCAAGGAGGAGCTGGAGGCAGCAAAGGCGGAACAGCTACGCTACGAGGAGTTGGCTCAACAAGGCATGCACAAGAGGCAGCCCCAAAAAATGTTTGGTAGGAGGCACACGGGGAGATTGGCGGAGTTGGGTTATAGACCTGAGCCAACTCCCTGTGCTTACCGTGGCGAGCATCGTACTGGTCAGGCACCGTGTTATGTGGTGGAGCGCACGGTGTCTCCAGTGCGCGTTCACAGCCCGGTGCTCTACCTTCCAGCTCCCTGAATCGGCCGGGCTAGAGTGGGCATCCAGCCAGGTCGGAGGGTGCTGGCTCAGCGCATCTGGCCGCCAGTACGTCTCTACGGCCAAGGATATCCTGCGCCGGCTCTGCGCACTGTGTCTCCGGTGCATCTGCACAGCCCAGTGCGTCCTGTGCCTGCGCCCCGCATGTGCCGGGCCAAAGTAACCATCCGGCCAGGACGGGTTGTGCAGGCTCTACGCTCGAGACCTCCAGTGCGCCTTCACGGCCCAGTGTATCCTGTCCCCGCTCCCAGAACAAGGCCTCCTGTATGTCTTCCCAGCCTGGTTAGTCCTGTGCCTGCTCCCAGAGCCAGGCCTCCTGTGTGTCTCTCCGGTCCAGTGATGATCCATGGCACGAAGCCCCCAGTGATGATCCATGGCAAGAAGCCTCCAGTGAGGATCCATGGCACGAAGCCTCCAGTGATGATCCATGGCACAACGCCTCCAGTAATGATACATGGCAAGAAGCCTCCAGTGATGATCCATGGCACGAAACCTCCAGTGATGATCCATGGGACGAAGCCTCCAGTGATGATCCAAGGCATGAAGCCTCCAGTGAGGACTCATGGCACGAAGCCTCCAGCGATGGCCCCCAGTCCGGGGCCCGCAACAAGGGTGCCCAGTCCGGGGCCCGTGGCGAGGGTGCCCAGTCCGGGGCCCGCGGCGAGGGTGCCCAGTCCGGGGCCCGCGGCGAGGGTGCCCAGTCCGAGGGTCCCCAGTCCGGGGCCCGCAGAGAGAGTCCACAGTCCAGGGTCGGCGGCGAGGGTCCCCACACCAGAGGCGCCACCAAAGTGGGGTGAGCCAGAGGTGGAACGGGGTCTACGTCCCGCACCAGAGCCGCCACCCCAGCTAGATGCCCACCTGGACCCTCCCCTATAGGTTCAGGTTTTGCGGCCAGAGTCAGCACCTTTGGGGGGGGGGGGGTACTGTCACGCCCTGACCTTAGAGAGACGTTTTATTTCTCTATTTGGTTAGGTCAGGGTGTGATGTGGGGTGGACATTCTATGTTTTGTTTTCTAGGTTTCTTTATTTCTATGTTTTGACCGGGTATGGTTCTCAATCAAGGTCAGCTGTCTATCGTTGTCTCTGATTGGGAATCAGTGTGGGTAGTTGACTTTTGTTAGTGGCACTATAGCCCTGTAAGCTTCACGGTTGTTTGTTGTTTTGTTGGCGGCATTTGAAATAAAAGGAAAATGTACGCTCACCACGCCGTACTGTGGTCCACTTCTTTCCACGGCAATGAAACTTCTAATTTTTCTCTAAACTGTGGTACACCACTGACTGTGAAAAAAGGCTAGCTGATATAAAGCTCACTGTGAGATGCTATAATTAGTACATGATTTACTGTATACTAACGTGACTCAAACATTTGGTGGATCTGTCATGATAGATGAAATCATATGAGGTCCTAACCCTGTTGTGAGAGAAGATAAAATGCTTTGTCATTATTCTGTAGCAAACTGTTGCATATAAACATGACTTCATCCCTCTGGGTTTGACATAATTCAATTATCTTGATCCTAAACAGTTGTGTGTATGTATAGGATCATGAGATTATAATGTTGGTGCATGTGACTGTGTGTTTGTGTGTGTAGTCTTTCTGGATATTGACCGCAGTGTTTCTTTCCTACCTGGCATTAGATATTGGAGGTACAATGAAGACATGAGAAACATGGACCCTGGTTACCCCAAACCCATCACAGTGTGGAAGGGCATCCCTGACTCTCCTCAGGGAGCGTTTGTGGACAAGGCCAACGGTAGGCCATCCGTTCCTCCCTCTATACCCCTCAAACTCAACTCCAGACTTCAAAGCCAGTTCCATAGCATTTTTTTCATTGTTCCTCTCTAATCAGGGTCTAATTTAGACCTGGGAGACCAGGTGGGTGAAATTAATTATCAGGTAGGACAGAAAACCAGCAGACTCTGGATCTCGTAGGGTAAGAGCTGAATACCCCTGCTCTATATCATCCTTCATTTCTGCATCACATCTCTTTATAATGACTAAAATAGGCCTATTTTCTCTTTATATAGTCTACTTATGCCTTGCTTCTCAGTACAGAAAGTAAAGATTGGGTTATAAAACTAGCAAACCAAAGTTAAGGAGAAACTATTAGCTTGTATGAATGTTTAAATGTTGAGTTTTTTTCCTCCTCCTTTGAACAGGATTCACCTACTTCTACAAGGGGAAGGAGTATTGGAAGTTCAACAACCAGCGGTTGCGTGTGGAGCCGGGCTACCCCCGCTCAATCCTGAGGGACTTCATGGGCTGTGACGGCCTACCAGCTGACCCCGACTGGGACTGGAGCCCTCCGGAGGTGGAGGAGCGCCACTACGACAGCAGCAGTGGTGACGTGGACATCATCATCAAGCTGGACAGCACGGGGGGCACGGAGAAGGCCGTGGCTATCGCCATCCCCTGTATCCTGGCGCTGTGCATGATGGTCCTACTCTACACCGTCTTCCAGTTCAGGAGGAAGAGCACGCAGAGACACATACTGTACTGCAAGCGCTCCATGCAGGAGTGGGTCTGATCTAAACCAGAGAGGGGACTGGAACTGTAGAAGTGTATGGAACTCCCACTAGGCACTGTAGGGAAGAGTTATCAAACTCCTATTGTTCTGTAGTTGTTGAACTAAAGCCCTTCTGTGGATGGACAGTATATACAGTACAGTAGAGGAGTCCTCCTAACATGGTCAAAACAGTGCTTTGCCCTCTTTGTGACATGCAAGGTGGAGTGAAGCTAGCCCTCTCATTCAACACTGAGGGACTGTGGCTGCCAATTCCAACTGAGAGGCATTTGCTTTAACTCTAGACTATCTTTGTGTACACTCAGTAGTTATTGGAGAAAGAGGAAAGTTGTGTGGGACCTATGTCTATCTCTGTCTCTGCACGCCCCTAACAAGCCCTTACTAACTACAGTACAGTGGACCATTTAGTAATAGGCTACTACTTTTTATTTTCGTGTCCTAGTAAAGTTTGCCCAGACTCTGTGCTTTTTGATTGAATTATCTTTAAAAGATTAGTACTTGTGAGGTGGACTGTCTGATACCCAAACCAAATATGACCTTTGACCTATCTTCCTTTCCCAGAAAGGATTATGACTCTGGATTCTTTGTTGGGATGTTTAATTCTAATCCATGGATCTAGCATCATTGTGACATTTCATCACACTCACGTTTTCTTTGACCATGTCTTTTCCATATATGCCTGTGACCATCTGTCTGGTCTGGTCTGGTGTGCTCTGCTCTAGTGTGCTCTGCTCTGCTCTAGTGTGCTCTGGTCTGGTCTGGTGTGCTCTGCTCTGGTCTGGTGTGCTCTGCTCTGGTCTGGTGTGCTCTGGTCTGGTCTGGTGTGTTCTGGTCTGGTCTGGTGTGCTCTGCTCTGGTCTGGTGTGCTCTGGTCTGGTGTGTTCTGGTCTGCTCTCTGTCAAGTTTCACGTTTTATTTGTCACATGCACAAGTACAGTGAAATGCATAAATTGCAAGCCCTACCCAACAGTGCAGTATTTAATATCAAAATAGTATAACTAATAAAAAATACAATAAATAAAAAAATGTGAGAAATAAGAGAGGACGCTATATACAGGGTAAGTGCCAGTACCAAATTGACAATGTCTGTGGTCTAAGGGAAGCAGCAGCAGTTAAACAATTTAGGGGCGCACAAATACATTTAAGAGCACACAAAGACATTTAGGAGCACACAAAGACATTTAGGAGCACACAAAGACATTTAGGAGCACACAAAGACATTTAGGAGCACACAAAGACATTTAGGAGCGCAATAAAAAATATGAAGCCGTTTTCTTTTTAGTAATGATGCAAGCATGATGGTCATGAATCTGGTCTCAGTGTGTTCTCCATGGCACTCAGGGCCTGTGGTACAGTGAAGTAATCATTGCAACAATCATCATCTGGGTGATTTGTTTCTAGGTGCACTGGTGCTCCTCAATTAAAATTCCAGGTCGCACAGCCAAATATTTAGGCGTATATGCGAGTAAAATGGTCGCACTGTAGAGCTCTGTTATATCACGTTCCTCTCGACGTGTGAAATGACTCAGTATGTGAGATTCCCGGTGAATGTGAAAACATGTATTAGCATTTTTAGGGATTGAGTTTGCCACGTTTTTTGGTAAAACATTTTTTTTTTTTACTTAAAAAGGATATGGTCACTTATGAAATCAGGATGTTGAACTCTATATCAACAGCTATATCAATAATATATCTTAACCCTTCAAAATCATTATCAAACCATAAGACTAATGTGTAATAACATGTTAACAACCTCAGTTAATTTCTCATTGTTGTTCTCCATGGATTGTTTAAAAGGGTCATAACGAATTGCTATTCATGAATTAAAGTACTGATGGTAATTGTAGTTTTGTATTTGATTTACATGGCAGAGACATACTTTTTTTCTAAACCATGTTAAATGTTCTGCTCCCCAGTCCTCTCCTCATTTGCAGGCCATTAAATATTATGTTCACATTAGAACGTCTCTGCCAAAGAGATATCTTTACTCTCTTCAAAAATGCAGTTTCTGTTGTTATTGCATTCTCATATGATTTCAGCTGGAAGAAGAAAGCTTGCCTGCCTTCCATGTTGTCCTACATGTCTTAATGGTAAGTGTGCTTGTGGTGAGGGTCTGAAAGACAGGTTTGAAAGCATGGCAGGGTTGGGGTCAAGTCCATGTCAATTCCTGAAGTATGCTGAAATTTAAATTCCAATTTTCATCAACGAGAATTTGGAAGTCAGTGTACTTCCTGAATGGACTGAATTAAATTGAAATAGAACCCAACTCTGAAGCAGAGCCAGTCAGGCTAGTTCAGTCAATACTGTATTTATTGGTGTATTTATTCCTCTGTGCTCATCAGCACCTTAATCTCGTTGCATTGTTCTGAGGGCAAGATAAAGTCTGTCAATAAAATGGATTTTAAAAAGCAGTGCCGTGTTTGGTCATCCTCGTGCTTGTTTTTTTGTTGGTTGTTTTTGGCATTGTACAGTAGAGTCACATCATTATTGTAAATGTTATTTTCATTTTAAGTGATTAAATCTAAGAAAATTATATTTCTAAGTTATCATACAATAAAATACAGTATTAGTAGTATCAACAGAAATGATGATGAAATGAAATACAATGTTTGAAAGCAGGGAGCTCAAAAGAGAACATTTGAAAAGGGCAAAATCAAAAGGATGAATAGGATGTTTAATAAAAGACTTTGCCATTGAAGCCTGCACAGAGAATTCCATTAGTGTGAACAAAGGAACAGCATCAATGCCAAAACAAGCCAAGCACTATCACTTATAGTCAAATAACCTGAGATCTTCTTCACGAAGGACAAAAGGAAACGTTATAAAAATCAGGAGCATTAGAGGTTAAAACTGCCTGGCATGGTTGCCAGCTTTGTCTGTCGGTCTGGAAGTTGATAAGTGTTATCTTCACCAGCCTCTTGAGTGCCTCTCTCTCTTCTGCTTTGACACATGCTGTTAAGCCATTAGGGATCATTTGGAGTGCCATTAATGGAAGTGGGCAGAGGCCATTACACAGCATTCGATACAATGCTGAGAGTTTTCACTAAATGAGCTAATTGTAAAGTTACATAGAAAACAACACTGAAAAGGTACATCACCCTTGTCTCACGTACCCTTAATATATATACAACAATCAATCCCTAATATATAAAAGACAATCACAATATAACACACAATAGGCACCAAAAGTCAGCCCATATGCTAAACTGTGCATGTTCTTCTCGTCCACGTACTGTAGTCTTACAGCTCAGTGTTGAGACATGCTACTGTTTAGTCATTCTTTCAGTGAGAACTTGAAACCGACCATGAACTTCTTTGGAAGACTATTCCAAATAATGCCAGCTGAGTACAAAAAGGTTTCTTTCCCTGTACCACTCTTTAAAATAATGGCAGTTGAGTACAACAAGGTTTCTTTCCCTGTACCACTCTTAAAAAGAATGGCAGTTGAGTACAAAAAGGTTTCTTTCCCTGTACCACTCTTAAACATAATGGCAGTTGAGTACAAAAAGGTTTCTTTCCCTGTACCACTCTTAAAAAGAATGGCAGCTGAGTACAAAAAAGTTTATTTCCCTGTACCACTCTTAAATCTGAAAGGAACAATGGCTGTTTCACTCCTTCTATTGGAATAGTTACAGAGTTCCCTGACCAAGGTAAAGTAGTTACATAGGTAGCCTACTTGGGGACCATGAAATACAAGACACAATATAATCTGAGAGACTCTCCTTTGAGATTTCATAGTGGGAATGGTCAAGTTGAGTAAATAATTATATATTTTTTAAATAATTGATAAGTAGAAATACAGTGGGGCAAAAAAAAGTATTTAGTCAGCCACCAATTGTGCAAGTTCTCCCACTTAAAAAGATGAGAGAGGCCTGTAATTTTCATCATAGGTACACTTCAACTATGACAGACAAAATGAGAGAAAAAAATCCAGAAAATCACATTGTAGGATGTTTAATGAATTTATTTGCAAATTATGGTGGAAAATAAGTATTTGGTCAATAACAAAAGTTAATCTCAATACTTTGTTATATACCCTTTGTTGGCAATGACAGAGGTCAAAAGTTTTCTGTAAGTCTTTCTGTAAGTCACACTGTAAGTGTGTGAAAACAAGGTTTTCACACACTGTTGCTGGTATTTTGGGCCATTCCTCCATGCAGATCTCCTCTAGAGCAGTGATGTTTTGGGGCTGTTGCTGGGCAACACGGACTTTCAACTCCCTCCAAAGATTTTCTATGGGGCTGAGATCTGGAGACTGGCTAGGCCACTCCGGGACCTTGAAATGCTTCTTATGAAGCCACTCCTTCGTTGCCCGGGCGGTGTGTTTGGGATAATTGTCATGCTGAAAGACCCAGCCAAGTTTCATCTTCAATGCCCTTGCTGATGGAAGGAGGTTTTCACTCAAAATCTCACGATACATGGCCCCATTCTTTCTTTCCTTTACACGGATCAGTCGTCCTGGTCCCTTTGCAGAAAAACAGCCCCAAAGCATGATGTTTCCACCCCCATGCTTCACAGTAGGTATGGTGTTCTTTGAATGCAACTCAGCATTCTTTGTCCTCCAAACACGACGAGTTGAGTTTTTACCAAAAAGTTATATTTTGGTTTCATCTGACCACATGACATTATCCCAATCTTCTTCTGGATCATCCAAATGCTCTCTAGCAAACTTCAGATGGGCCTGGACATTTACTGGCTTAAGCAGGGGAACACGTCTGGCACTGCAGGATTTGAATCCCTGGCGGCGTAGTGTGTTACTGATGGTAGGCTTTGTTACTTTGGTCCCAGCTGTCTGCAGGTCATTCACTAGGTCCCCCCGTGTGGTTCTGGGATTTTTGCTCACCATTCTTGTGATCATTTTGACCCCACGGGGTGAGATCTTGATCGAGGGAGATGATCAATGGTCTTGTATGTCTTCCATTTCCTAATAATTGCTCCCACAGTTGATTTCTTCAAACCAAGCTGCTAACCTATTGCAGATTCAGTCTTCCCAGCCTGGTGCAGGTCTACAATTTTGTTTCTGGTGTCCTTTGACAGCTCTTTGGTCTTGGCCATAGTGGAGTTTGGAGTGTGACTGTTTGAGGTTGTGGACAGGTGTCTTTTATACTGATAACAAGTTCAAACAGGTGCCATTAATACAGGTAACGAGTGGAGGACAGAGGAGCCTCTTAAAGAAGAAGTTACAGGTCTGTGAGAGCCAGAAATCTTGCTTGTTTGTAGGTGACCAAATACTTATTTTCCATCATCATTTGCAAATAAATTAATTACAAATCCTACAATGTGATTTTCTGGATTTTTTTCCCTCATTTTGTCTGTCATAGTTGAAGTGTATCTATGATGAAAAGTACAGGCCTCTCTCATCTTTTTAAGTGGGAGAACCTGCACAATTGGTGGCTGACTAAATACTTTTTTGCCCCACTGTATACAGTACATTGTATTCATATGGTTTGCAATATACAGTGCCTTGCGAAAGTATTCGGCCCCCTTGAACTTTGCGACCTTTTGCCACATTTCAGGCTTCAAACATAAAGATATAAAAGTGTATTTTTTTGTGAAGAATCAACAACAAGTGGGACACAATCATGAAGTGGAACGACATTTATTGGATATTTCAAACTTTTTTAACAAATCAAAAACTGAAAAATTGGGCGTGCAAAATTATTCAGCCCCCTTAAGTTAATACTTTGTAGCGCCACCTTTTGCTGCGATTACAGCTGTAAGTCGGTTGAGGTACGTTATCAGTTTTGCACATCGAGAGACTGAATTTTTTCCCCATTCCTCCTTGCAAAACAGCTCGAGCTCAGTGAGGTTGGATGGAGAGCATTTGTGAACAGCAGTTTTCAGTTCTTTCCACAGATTCTCGATTGGATTCAGGTCTGGACTTTGACTTGGCCATTCTAACACCTGGATATGTTTATTTTTGAACCATTCCATTGTAGATTTTGCTTTATGTTTTGGATCATTGTCTTGTTTGAAGACAAATCTCCGTCCCAGTCTCAGGTCTTTTGCAGACTCCATCAGGTTTTCTTCCAGAATGGTCCTGTATTTGGCTCCATCCATCTTCCCATCAATTTTAACCATCTTCCCTGTCCCTGCTGAAGAAAAGCAGGCCCAAACCATGATGCTGCCACCACCATGTTTGACAGTGGGGATGGTGTGTTCAGCTGTGTTGCTTTTACGCCAAACATGACGTTTTGCATTGTTGCCAAAAAGTTCAATTTTGGTTTCATCTGACCAGAGCACCTTCTTCCACATGTTTGGTGTGTCTCCCAGGTGGCTTGTGGCAAACTTTAAACTACACTTTTTATGGATATCTTTAAGAAATGGCTTTCTTCTTGCCACTCTTCCATAAAGGCCAGATTTGTGCAATATACGACTGATTGTTGTCCTATGGACAGAGTCTCCCACCTCAGCTGTAGATCTCTGCAGTTCATCCAGAGTGATCATGGGCCTCTTGGCTGCATCTCTGATCAGTCTTCTCCTTGTATGAGCTGAAAGTTTAGAGGGACGGCCAGGTCTTGGTAGATTTGCAGTGGTCTGATACTCCTTCCATTTCAATATTATCGCTATCACAGTGCTCCTTGGGATGTTTAAAGCTTGGGAAATCTTTTTGTATCCAAATCCGGCTTTAAACTTCTTCACAACAGTATCTCGGACCTGCCTGGTGTGTTCCTTGTTCTTCATGATGCTCTCTGCGCTTTTAACGGACCTCTGAGACTATCACAGTGCAGGTGCATTTATACGGAGACTTGATTACACACAGGTGGATTGTATTTATCATCATTAGTCATTTAGGTCAACATTGGATCATTCAGAGATCCTCACTGAACTTCTGGAGAGAGTTTGCTGCACTGAAAGTAAAGGGGCTGAATAATTTTGCACGCCCAATTTTTCAGTTTTTGATTTGTTAAAAAAGTTTGAAATATCCAATAAATGTCGTTCCACTTCATGATTGTGTCCCACTTGTTGTTGATTCTTCACAAAAAAATACAGTTTTATATCTTTATGTTTGAAGCCTGAATTATGTCAAAAGGTCGCAAAGTTCAAGGGGGCCGAATACTTTCGCAAGGCACTGTATATATATATATATACACATATATACATATGTATTTAGTCTTTCACAGCATGGCTCTGCGATACTATCGTATGAAAATACTGGGCTAGGAAATTTCTGGGATGATGCACTATTTTTTGATACACATTGGAAATGTCTGATTTACCGACATCCGGCAGTCCATAGTCATCTGGATAGAGGACATGGAGGTAATCTGGAGACGTGGTTGACTGTTATCTTTACTGGAGAGGCTGATGTCAGAAAGACTAGTGTTTATTCAATTACTTGTAATGCTATACTGTTTTAAATTGTTTCAATTTAAGTTGTGGAATTGTGAGCGATAATTCTGGAGGATAGATTAAAGGTCCTGTGCAGTCAAAAACATGCTTTCCCTGTGAGTGTACAAACTGCTATTTTCATGATATACACTGATCAGGTGAAAGCTATGATCCCTTATTGATGTCACCTGTTAAATCCACTTAAATCAGTGTAGATGTGAAGCCTTGAGACAATTGAGACATGGATTGTGTATTTGTGCCATTCAGAGGGTGAATAAGCAAGACAAAAGATTGAAGTGCCTTTGAACAGGGTATGGTAGTAGGTGCCAGGCGCATCATTTTATGTCAAGAATTGCAATGCTGCTGGATTTTTCTCACTCAACAGTTTCCCATGTGTATCAAGAATGGTCCACCACCCAAAGGACATCCAACCAACTTGACACAACTGTGGGAAGCATTGGAGTCAACATGGGCCAGCATCCCTGTGTAACGCTTTCAATGCCTTGTAGTCCATGCCCCGATGAATTGAGGCTGTTTTGTGTGCAAAAGGGGGTGCAACTCAATATTAGGAAGGTGTTCCTAATGTTTTGTACACTCAGTGTATACTGTAGATAGACATACAATTGCTGCAGTAATGTGACTATATTTATTAGGCATGTTATGTGTTAAATCTACTTACTGTACTGTTAGTTTTTTATTAATTTCCCAAAAGCATCATCATCCTCATGTTAATTAACATCATTCCAAATTACTCAAGATGCAACTATGACAGAGACAGACTAACATACAATGAATGAACTGTTAATTGAAAGGAATCAGAGATCAGGTAGACTTTATCAGACCACATTGCAGAATGTATGGATGGGTGCAGCAGTTGACATCACAGCAGATGATAGGAGTAAAGTTTTCACATACATGATGGAGTTGGTTTGGCATTCTCATCAGTAGTTGCTGTTTTCTGGCTTTTTGGGAAGTGTGTCTGTGTGTGCCAAAGCAGTGCAAACACAGGCTTTACAGAGGATGTTTCCCAAACTTCAACACAGTAGGCTTGTCATGTGTAACATAAAATAGATACTCGCAACATGGATTTGTAAGACAATGGCATGAATGATGTCTTGGTATTGGGAAGGTTTTGCTTGATCTTTCCCAGTTTTGTTAAAGATCTTTTACTCCAGATGGCCTAGGCTTGTCATGTGAGGTCGGTCTAATGAAGGGAGCAACACAGCATGAATTAGTCCTACCAGGAGCCAGGGTGTGACTTCCTGATTTTGGGACAGTTTAGGTATTCACCCATCATGCATTGTTCACGTATCTAAAAATGTTTTATGTGCACAACCTACTTGATACATCAAAGGGAGTAACTTAAAGCAATAGTATAAGAGTTGTATGGAATAAAGTTGAGACTGATTGGTCATTAGACCAATGCCTGATGTCACGAGCTGATGGGTTTATGATGGCTTGTTGTAAGAATTAATTATGACAATAATAAAGTTACATACTTCTGTTGGAACTGCAGCCTGACTCCATCCTTGAGGCTATGTTGCTGCTGTGTAAATGCTGACCCCATCCTTGAGCCTGTGTTGCTGCTGTGTAAATGCTGACTCCATCCTTGAGCCTATGTTGTTGCTGTGTAAATGCTGACCCCATCCATGAGGCTATGTTGCTGCTGTGTACATGCTGACCCCATCCATGAGGCTATGTTGCTGCTATGTAAATGCTGACTCCATCCTTGAGCCTATGTTGTTGCTGTGTAAATGCTGACCCCATCCTTGAGGCTATGTTGCTGCTGTGTAAATGCTGACCCCATCCTTGAGGCTATGTTGCTGCTGTGTAAATGCTGACCCCATCCTTGAGGCTATGTTGCTGCTGTGTAAATGCTGACCCCATCCTTGAGGCTATGTTGCTGCTGTGTAAATGCTGACCCCATCCTTGAGGCTATGTTGCTGCTGTGTAAATGCTGACCCCATCCTTGAGCCTATGTTGCTGCTGTGTAAATGCTGACCCCATCCATGAGGCTATGTTGCTGCTGTGTAAATGCTGACCCCATCCTTGAGCCTATGTTGCTGCTGTGTAAATGCTGACCCCATCCTTGAGCCTATGTTGCTACTGTGTAAATGCTGACCCCATCCATGAGGCTATGTTGCTGCTGTGTAAATGCTGACCCCATCCTTGAGCCTATGTTGCTGCTGTGTAAATGCTGACTCCATCCTTGAGCCTATGTTGCTGCTGTGTAAATGCTGACTCCATCCTTGAGCCTATGTTGCTGCTGTGTAAATGCTGACCCCATCCATGAGGCTATGTTGCTGCTGTGTAAATGCTGACCCCATCCATGAGGCTATGTTGCTGCTGTGTAAATGCTGACCCCATCCTTGAGGCTATGTTGCTGCTGTGTAAATGCTGACCCCATCCTTGAGCCTATGTTGTTGCTGTGTAAATCCTGACCCCATCCATGAGGCTATGTTGTTGCTGTGTAAATGCTGACCCCATCCTTGAGGCTATGTTGTTGCTGTGTAAACTCCCCTATACTGGATGGAGCAGAAGCGCTATAGTAAGGTATAGCTAGTCAGTTGTACAACTAGTTGTTCAACTGAATGCCTTCAACTGAAAAGTGTCTACTGCATTTAACCCAATCCCTTTGAATCAGAGAGGTGCTGGGGGCTGCCATAATCGACCAATAAAGCTATCTAGTAGGCTATAATAGGTTGGACCTTGTGTGCAATTGACCAATAAAGTTATCTTAATCTTAGTCAACTGGGTGGGGTTCCTATGGGTCTGGAGGGATCAGCCAATGATCACAGAATTGGCTTCTTCAAATTTAGTTACCTGATTTAAAGGGCTTGAAGCTGTATCATTGCCATCTAGTGGCCACAATAAATGAATGACACACCGGATTTGGTTCAGGACTCCTGGCGGTAAATCACCAATATAAGAAATGCATACATTTTTCAAATAAAAAAAGAAATGTGACTACTTTAAAATGGAGATGGCATTGCCCGTGCTCTCACAGACGCCATAATGGTTCAGATACAAATATGAGTCATCTATGATCGTACCATGAAAAGAGTAACCCTTGAGTAGTGTAATTCTGTCATGAATAACTACTTATTTCACCTAAATGTTATATTCTGTCATACAGAGCATGTGTCCACTTCATAAAAATAATTTTCCTCAAGAGGTTAAATTAAGTAAAGTGCCAATTAAAGTAACAGGGTTGACCATAACAGGGTTGACGATGTCTTAAATCAGCCATAACTCCTCGTGACAGGGGAAAT
The DNA here is from genome assembly GCF_013265735.2 of Oncorhynchus mykiss. Taxonomy (NCBI): domain Eukaryota; kingdom Metazoa; phylum Chordata; class Actinopteri; order Salmoniformes; family Salmonidae; genus Oncorhynchus; species Oncorhynchus mykiss. The sequence continues at coordinate 73,171,915 of NC_048572.1, forward strand.
GGAAGCTTGTTGTGTGCAACAGGGAGGGGAAATGGAAGCTTGTTGTGTGCAACAGGGAGGGGAAATGGAAGCTTGTTGTGTGCAACAGGGAGGGGAAATGGAAGCTTGTTGTGTGCAACAGGGAGGGGAAATGGAAGCTTGTTGTGTGCAACAGGGAGGGGAAATGGAAGCTTTTTGTGTGCAACAGAGAGGGGAAATGGAAGCTTTTTGTGTGCAACAGGGAGGGGAAATGGAAGCTTGTTGTGTGCAACAGGGAGGGGAAATGGAAGCTTGTTGTGTGCAACAGGGAGGGGAAATGGAAGCTTTTTGTGTGCAACAGAGAGGGGAAATGGAAGCTTTTTGTGTGCAACAGGGAGGGGAAATGGAAGCTTGTTGTGTGCAACAGGGAGGGGAAATGGAAGCTTTTTGTGTGCAACAGAGAGGGGAAATGGAAGCTTGTTGTGTGCAACAGGGAGGGGAAATTGAATGCAAGCTTCACAAAACATTTCAACTTGGTAAAACATTTCTATCCCATCTATCTACATGTATGTAACAGGGTTGACATGTTATGCTTGACACTCTCAGTTTTCTACCACAACATCGGAAAATGGCTAAAAAGCGTAGAGCCACCTCATCTGCTCTCACACTATGACTACATTTAAAAAGGAATAGTTTCACCATATTAAAATGAGAGTTCAGTTCGCATAACCGGGTGGACTTTAAAATGAATTAAATTATCATCTTCTGTAATGACTTTGACAAAGCAACAAAATAACTGGGCTATACAATGAAAACTTTGGGAAATGTGAGGGGTAAGTGGGTTATGAATCTTCCTAGAAGTCAGAAACACACGACGTGTGACGGGCCAAAATGTGGATTTTCAGAGAAAACGACTCATTTATTTGAATGAAAACTCACTACTACTGGATTTTTAAAAACATGGTTTAGTGTAGTTAGAGCATACCTGTATGTGATGCAACTGTTAAAGCTACTACTTACGTATAATCTGACATTAGACAAATGGATGGATTTCATGGATCTGCATTTAAAAAAATAAAAATAATATATGCTAAAATCAAGTGGGCCAAAAAAGACAGGTTCTTGCAATTAGTGTAATTGGGCCATAGATAATCTCTATTGAAAGAGTGGTTTAGTCCAGATTCTGGCTCTGGGAAAAGGGCCCCAATGTCTATATAGAGTCTGGATTTTGGTTTAATATCAAATCTAAAGCCCTGTTTATACCTGGTGCACCTTCGTCCTGATTTTTTTCCACATTCTGATTGTACCCACATTTTTAGGTGTATAAAAATGTAGATAGTCAAGCACAGATGGGTGTCTGGATATCAATCGAGTGTAAACAGATCTGGATAGTCAATACATTAAATCATCATTATACTGGCCTCTAAAATCATTGACAGGTAGCATCAAGGACTTATGGCATCAGTAGTTATGTTAAAACAAATGAATTAATATTATATTGAAATAATATATGTCAAATAATTTGCATACAGGGAGGCACCAGCTAATCTGATTACAATGTGGACACAGTGGATGGATAAGAGACACATTTTAAAACAGTGTGTACGTGACAAACCTTGATCAGATAGTGATTGGATCATGTTAATCAGATCACGAAAACTCAGATGTTAGTGCACATGTTAAGAATCGCACTATTAGCAGCACACAGTGTCCCAGATCACTCCTCAGTAATATCTAGAACTCTATATGATAGACAGAGTCTACCAGATGGGAAATTCAAATGATAGCCTTTAGTTCTTTGTCGCACCTGGACTACTGTTCAGTCGTGTGGTCAGATGCCACAAAGAGAAAATTGCAATTGGTTTAGAGCAGGGCAGCGTGGCTGGCCCTTAAATGTACATGGAGATCTAACATTAATTATATGCATGTCAATCTCTCATGGCTCAAAGTGGAGGAGAGATTGACTTCATCATTACATGTTTTTGTAAGAGGTGTTGTGTGCTACTAGCACACAGCTCAGACACCCATGTATACCCCACAAGACACGCCACCAGAGGTCTCTTCACAGTCCCCAAGTTCAGAACAGACTATGGGAGGCGCACATTACTACATAGAGCCATGACTACATGGAACTCTATTCCACATCAGGTAAATGATGCAGCAGTAGAATCAGATTTGTTTTTAAACAGGTAAAAATACACCTTATAGAACAGTGGGGAAAGTGAAGAGATACACACAGGTACAGACACAAGCGTACACACACAAACGCTAGCATACGCACTCTACATACGCATATAGTACCAGCCAAAAGTTTGGACAAACCTACTCATTTAAGGGTTTTCATTTATTTTTACTATTTTCTACATTGTAGAATAATAGTGAAGACATCAAAACTATGAAATAACACATATGGAATCATGTAGTAACCAAAAAGTGATAAACAAATAAAAATGTATTTTATATTGAGATTCTTCAAAGTAGCCACCCTTTGCCTTGATGAGAGCTTTGCACACTCTTGACATTCTCTCAAGCTGCTTCACCTGGAATGCTTTTCCAACAGTCTTGAAGGAGTTCCCACATATGCTAAGCACTTGTTAGCTGCTTTTCCTTCACTCTCCGGTCCAACTCATCCCAAACCATCTCAATGTGGTTGAGGTCGGGTGATTATGGAGGCCAAGTCATCTGATGCTGCACTCCATCACTCTACTTCTTGGTCAAAAAGCCCTTACACTGCCTGGAGGTGTGTTTTGGGTCATTGATTGTCCTGTTGAAAAAATGATAGTCCCACTAAGGCGAACCAGATGGGATGGCATATCGCTGCAGAATGCTGTGGTAGCCATGCTGGTTAAGTGTGCCTTTAAATCTAAATAAATCACTGACAGTGTCACCAGCAAAGCATCCCCACACCATCACACCTCCTCCTCCATGCTTCATGCTTTCCACCAATCTAATGTCCATTGCTCATGTTTCTTGGCAAGTCTCTTCTTATTGGTGTCTTTAGTAGTGGTTTCTTTGCAGCAATTTTACCATGAAAGCCTGATTCACACAATCTCCTCTGAACTGTTGATGTTGAGATGTGTCTGTTACTTGAAATCTGTGAAGCATTCATTTGGGCTGGAATTTCTGAGGTGCAGTTAACTCTAATGAACTTATCTTCTGCAGCAGAGGTAACTCTGGGTCTTCCTTTCCTGTGGCGGTCCTCATGAGAGTCAGTTTCATCATCGCGCTTGATGGTTTTTGCGACTGCACTTGAAGAAACTTTCAAAATTATTGAAATGTTCCATATTGACTGACCTTCATGTCTTAAAGTAATGACGGACTGTCGTTTCTCTTTGCTTATTTGAGCTGTTCTTGCCATAATATGGACTTGGTATTTTGCCAAATAGGGCTATCTTCTGTATACTACCCCTACCTTGTCACAACACAACTGCTTGGCTCAAACACATTAAGAAGGAAAGAAATTCCACAAATGAACTTTTAACAAGGCATATCTGTTAATTGAAATGCATTCCAGGTGACTACCTCATGAAGCTGGTTGAGAGAATGCCAAGAGTGTGCAAAACTGTCATCAAGGCAAAGGGTGGCTACTTTGAAGAATCTCAAATATAAAATATTACTACATGATTCCGTATGTGTATTTCATAGTTTTGATGTCTTCGTTATTATTCTACAATGTAGAAAATAGTACAAATAAAGAAAAACCCTCAAATGAGTAGGTGTCCAAACTTTTGACCGGTACTGTACATTGTAATATTGTGGTATTATACATTTTGAATTGTAGATATGTGGTGGTGTGACAGTGTTATATGATATACTGTTTTATCTTTTGTTTTATGTGTTATATAAGTGTCTTAATGTGTTAGGACCCCAGGAAGAGTAGCTTATGCCTTGGCAGGAACTAATGGGGATCTTTAAGAAATACAAATACTCAACAGGATGACCACCTGTTCCAGTGGACCTATAATACATAAATATGTTAAGAGATGTATTTTGTGGTTTGCAGTGATCATGTTTATCCACTGATCAGCGACTGCAGCACTATTCATTGACCAGAGCATGTCTATTGATTAGCATGATGGTCCTGGGAAAAATATGCTTAAACCTCTTAGATGGGTCACGGGAATGGTCCCCTATCACGTGGCAATGGTCCCCTATCACGTGGGAATGGTCCCCTATCACGTGGGGATGGTCCCCTATCACGTGGGGATGGTCCCCTATCACGTGGGAATGGTCCCCTATCACGTGGGAATGGTCTCCTATCACGTGGGAATGGTCCCCTATCACGTGGGAATGGTCCCCTATCACGTGGGAATGGTCCCCTATCACATGGGAATGGTCCCCTATCATGTGGGAATGGTCCCCTATCACGTGGGAATGGTCCCCTATCACGTGGGAATGGTCCCCTATCACGTGGGAATGGTCTCCTATCACGTGGGAATGGTCTCCTATCACGTGGGAATGGTCCCCTATCACGTGGGAATGGTCCCCTATCACGTGGGAATGGTCCCCTATCACGTGGGAATGGTCCCCTATCATGTGGGAATGGTCCCCTATCACGTGGGAATGGTCCCCTATCACGTGGGAATGGTAGTTAACTAGTTAAATAAAGGTTCAATTAAAATAAACTAACAGCTGATGTACTAATCTGGGAAAAAGATATGGAGAAGAGGGGTTGGGAGCGATGGATGGGGTAATCATAGTGATATTCACATTTAGCCGTTTTTTTACTCATTTTGTACATTTTTCTCTCCTGTCTGTGACCATCCTTACAGTCTAGTCATTGACTTCTGGATCATTGGATAGTCAGTTTACATGCAGCTCTCCCTTTCCACCCCCAGAGGGCCCTAGAATCTAATTGTTAACCCAGAGGGCATTCAGCAGGACATTTTGTTACATACTGTATGTACAACAAACATGCCTCTGACATGTAGAATAAAGAATAACGCCGGCTCTAGTCATTTCTATCTGCTACATTCCAAAATGTTTTCGTACTGAAAATGGCCCAATATCCTCATTTCTAGCATGACGAGAGCTTTTTAAACGTAATAAATAATAGTACGTAGGAAATGTACTCATCTATAAATGCAGGATATCATCTAAATGCTAAGGTTTTGACGTTTTTTATACATATTTTTGTACCTCTTTTTGTCTGAAAACCAAGAACTCATGGGTTGCAACACCAGCCTACCCCAACTCGCAATAATTAAAAAATGGCAATGAACAATGACTAGTATCAAAGCACAACAAAACTATGAATCAAATCACCTCCAACCCTCGACTCTCTGTCCCACTGAGATTCATCCTAAATAAATGGGTTGTCTCTACAGAGGTCTCTGTGGATATCAGGCCTTGCTTCAGTCATCTCTCTTTGTCATAATCCCACATGCCTATGTGTGTGTGTGTGTGTGTGTGTGTGTGTGTGTGTGTGTGTGTGTGTGTGTGTGTGTGTGTGTGTGTGTGCAGCAGAGCAGAGTTAGGGTGACTGATGACAGTGACAGGACAGAGCTTCACTAACGAGGGACCCTGGAGCGAGGAGCACGTTGGGTCATGTGTAAAGCCGCTGTAACACTGTGCATAGGGCAGGGGACCTCTAGTTTTAGTTTTCAGTAATCGTTAGGGCCTTGAGTTTTTTCTGATCATGCGATCTGAGCTGAAAAATCTCAGAGGCCCAGTTATAGACAATAACCAAGGTAAAACTTGTATTCTTATTGTACATCAGAATAATTACTCATCATATCCTCTCTCTCTCGCTGTCCCTTCTGCCACGTGACACTGTTGATAGGTCATGATCTTGCATAGCCTACAGATGGCGAACAGCCGTAGTCGGTCATTTGGTCAACCATTGGCATTTCTCAAAACCAAACGCTGGAGAACATAATTGTAACAGATATGGCAAAAGCGTGTTCAGAGAGAGCACAGAAGTTGGCCCTAACTCCAATTGTTGCCTATGTCAGACTCTCTGCAATGATCTCACATGCTGTATGAGTGCACATCCACTGGGCTGGTCACTGAGTGACAGTTGGAGAATGATAAACTGTGGTTACCTAATCCATCTGTCTTTCAAGCTGTTCAAGAAATGGGCTATGTAAAAAATAAAAGGGGGGATAGAGAGGATATGTTGGCAGTCTAAGAAAAATAGAGACCAACCAGGAATGTGAAAACAACATGCTCAATTTGCAATCAATCCTTTAGAGATAGATACGAGCGTTTCTTTCTCTAATCCCATACATACAGCTGTTAAAGGCAAGGAGGTAAATTAGATTCCTGGCACAATTTGCAGTAAGTTAATAACTTATCTATTGCTCCTCCTGAGGGTTTAATGAACATAATGGAGAAGAACTCTTGTCACATATGATCAAATCAAAGTAGCCTACTCTCAGGATGGGGTCGTGGTGGACTCTGGAAAGAGAAGCGTGCTAAGCAACTCAATTTATGACTGAGACCAGATCTTTTCTGAGGCTCATATCAAGATTTCACCTTTAAAAAAAAAAGAAAAACATTTGTTGGTATTAATACTCTGTTCTTTAAACCCATGGTACAATAGGCTATTATTGTCGTGTGCAGTGTTATGTTAATGACTTCATAAGTAATGTCATTATGATGATAAATTGCATCAAATGATATGCTCATAATATATTCTGGTAGTAACTTACTATACTTTGTATCAGTCATATTCTCACTATGGTACAGTGCATTCGGAAAGTATTCATGCCCCTTCACTTTTTCCACATTTTGTTATGTTACAGCCTTATTCTAAAATTGATTATATTGTTTTTTCCCCTCATCAATCTACACACAATACCTCATAATGACAAAGCAAAAACAGTATTTGGGTTTTTCAGCAGCAGGGTCTGGGAGACTAGTCAGGATTGAGGCAAAGATGAACGGAGCAAAATACAGAGAGATCCTTGATGAAAACCTGCTCCAGAGCGCTCGGGACCTCAGACTGGGGCAAAGATTCACCTTCCAACAGGACAACGATCCTATGTAAACAGCCAAGTCAAAGCAGGCGTGGCTTCGGGACAAGTCTCTGAATGAAATATCTGAATGAAATCTTGATAAAACAGTATTTGTTTTTGCTTATTTATAAAAACGTAAAAACTGAAATATCACATTTGCAAAAGTATTCAGACCCTTTACTCAGTACCTTGTTGAAGCACCTTTGGCAGCGATTACAGTGCCAAATCTTATTGGCTATCACGCTACAAGCTTGGCGCAGCTGTATTTGGGGAGTTTCTCCCATTCCTTTCTGCAGATCCTCTCAAGCTCTGTCAGGTTCGATGGGGAGCGTCTTTGCACAGCTATTTTCAGGTCTCTCCAGAGATGTTCGATCTGGTTCAAGTCCGAGCTCTGGCTGGGCCACTCAAGGAAATTCAGAGACTTGTCCCGAAGCCACGCCTGCTTTGACTTGGCTGTTTACATAGGATCGTTGTCCTGTTGGAAGGTGAATCTTTGTCCCAGTCTGAGGTCCTGAGCGCTCTGGAGCAGGTTTTCATCAAGGATCTCTCTGTATTTTGCTCCGTTCATCTTTGCCTCAATCCTGACTAGTCTCCCAGACCATGCTGCTGAAAAACCCATACAGCAGTTAGTCGAGAAACTTTACCGCAGATAGTCTAGAACCTGTACTGCAGGTAGTCTAGAACCCTACAGCAGGTAGTCTATAACCTGTACTGCAGGTAGTCTAGAACCTGTACTGCAGGTAGTCTAGAACCTTAACAGTAGGAAATCTAAAACCAATATAGCAGGCAGTTTTCAAGAACCCATAGAGCAGGTGGTCTAGAACACATACAGCAGGTAGTCTAGAACCAATACAAAAGGCACTTTTCTAGAACCCATATAGCAGGTAGTCTAGAAACCTTTACAGCAGGTAGTCTAAAACGCTTACAGCAGGTAGTCTAAAACCTGCTATAGCAGGTGGTCTATAACCTTTACAGCAGGTAGTCTAAAACCCTTACAGCAGGTAGTCTAAAACCCTTACAGCAGGTAGTCTACAACCCTTACAGCAGGTAGTATAGAACCTGTTATAGCAGGTAGTCTAAAACCCTTACAGCAGGTAGTCTAAAACCTGTTATAGCAGGTAGTCTAAAACCCTTACAGCAGGTAGTATAGAACCTGTTACAGCAGGTAGTCTAAAACCCTTACAGCAGGTAGTCTAAAACCCTTACAGCAGGTAGTCTAAAACCCTTACAGCAGGTAGTCTAAAACCCTTACAGCAGGTAGTCTAAAACCCTTACAGCAGGTAGTCTAGAACCTGTTACAGCAGGTAGTCTAAAACCCTTACAGCAGGTAGTCTAAAACCCTTACAGCAGGTAGTCTAGAACCCTTACAGCAGGTAGTATAGAACCTGTTATAGCAGGTAGTCTAAAACCCTTACAGCAGGTAGTCTAAAACCTGTTATAGCAGGTAGTATAAAACCTGTTATAGCAGGTAGTCTAAAACCCTTACAGCAGGTAGTCTAAAACCCTTACAGCAGGTAGTATATAACCTGTTACAGCAAGTAGTCTAAAACCCTTACAGCAGGTAGTCTAAAACCCTTACAGCAGGTAGTCTAAAACCCTTACAGCAGGCAGTCTAAAACCCTTACAGCAGGTAGTCTAAAACCCTTACAGCAGGTAGTCTAAAACCCTTACAGCAGGTAGTATAGAACCTGTTACAGCAAGTAGTCTAAAACCCTTACAGCAGGTAGTCTAAAACCCTTACAGCAGGTAGTATAGAACCTGTTACAGCAAGTAGTCTAAAACCCTTATAGCAGGTTGTATAGAACCTGTTACAGCAAGTAGTCTAAAACCCTTACAGCAGGTAGTATAGAACCTGTTACAGCAAGTAGTATAAAACCCTTACAGCAGGTAGTCTAAAACCCTTACAGCAGGTAGTCTAAAACCCTTACAGCAGGTAGTCTAAAACCCTTACAGCAGGTAGTCTAAAACCTGTTATAGCAGGTAGTCTAGAATCTTTACAGCAGGTAGTCTAAAACCCTTACAGCAGGTAGTCTAAAACCCTTACAGCAGGTAGTCTAGAACCTGTTACAGCAGGTAGTCTAAAACCCTTACAGCAGGTAGTCTAAAACCCTTACAGCAGGTAGTCTAAAACCCTTACAGCAGGTAGTCTAGAACCTGTTACAGCAGGTAGTCTAAAACCCTTACAGCAGGTAGTCTAAAACCCTTACAGCAGGTAGTCTAAAACCTGTTACAGCAGGTAGTCTAAAACCCTTACAGCAGGTAGTATAGAACCTGTTATAGCAGGTAGTCTAAAACCCTTACAGCAGGTAGTCTAAAACCTGTTATAGCAGGTAGTCTAAAACCCTTACAGCAGGTAGTCTAAAACCCTTACAGCAGGTAGTCTAAAACCTGTTATAGCAGGTAGTCTAAAACCTGTTATAGCAGGTAGTCTAAAACCCTTACAGCAGGTAGTCTAAAACCCTTACAGCAGGTAGTCTAAAACCCTTACAGCAGGTAGTCTAAAACCCTTACAGCAGGTAGTCTAGAACCTGTTACAGCAGGTAGTATAAAACCCTTACAGCAAGGGGTCTAGAACCTGTTACAGCAGGTAGTCTAAAACCCTTACAGCAGGTAGTCTAAAACCCTTACAGCAGGTAGTCTAAAACCCTTACAGCAGGTAGTCTAAAACCCTTACAGCAGGTAGTCTAAAACCCTTACAGCAGGTAGTCTAAAACCCTTACAGCAGGGGGTCTAGAACCTGTTACAGCAGGTAGTCTAAAACCCTTACAGCAGGTAGTCTAAAACCCTTACAGCAGGTAGTCTAAAACCCTTACAGCAGGTAGTATAGAACCTGTTATAGCAGGTAGTCTAAAACCCTTACAGCAGGTAGTCTAAAACCCTTACAGCAGGTAGTCTAAAACCCTTACAGCAGGTAGTCTAAAACCCTTACAGCAGGTAGTATAGAACCTGTTATAGCAGGTAGTCTAAAACCCTTACAGCAGGTAGTCTAAAACCCTTACAGCAGGTAGTCTAAAACCCTTACAGCAGGTAGTCTAAAACCCTTACAGCAGGTAGTCTAAAACCCTTACAGCAGGTAGTCTAAAACCCTTACAGCAGGTAGTCTAAAACCTGTTATAGCAGGTAGTCTAGAATCTTTACAGCAGGTAGTCTAGAACCTGTTATAGCAGGTAGACTAAAATCCTTACAGCAGGTAGTCTAAAACCCTTACAGCAGGTAGTCTAAAACCCTTACAGCAGGGGGTCTAGAACCAATACAGTTGGCAGTTTTCTAGAACTCTTACACGGGTAGTCTATAATCCACACAGCAGGCAGTCTAGAACCTGTTAAATCTATGTGACAATGGACAATAAAGTATTCTTCTTCTTTAGCCATGAGAACCTGCTTCTGTTGCAGGAGACCAGTGCTGTGCGGGAAGTGTTTCGTGAGTACCAAAAGGCAGGAACAGGAACCATCCGAGAAAACACTACCCAGAGTATTGCCAGGGACCTGCTCTTCCTCAAACAGCTGTCCAAGGTACAGGTGTACACATCATAGAAGGGGCAGGGTACTATGTGGATGGCACCCACTCTGAGGACACCAGGAAGATGACGGTTGGGAAGGTTTATGGTGTAGTATATATAGTTTGTGTCTGATGTGTACTGGCCTATTTGTAGGAGACAGTGTCTCAGTAAGACACTTCCAATTGGCTTTGGTCAGCTGTCTCCCACCTGAAGGAGTTATGGCCAGTTTGTGTCCATTGTCTAATAGTTAGATAGACTGCTGTGAGGATGGCAATCCCCCCAGGAGATAATAGATAGAAGGGGACGCAAAACTTGATGAGGCTAGTAGTGCACAGTGTTGTGCAACGCCACTTGCACTGCAGAAGACAGAGGAGGACTGTTAGTTGGGTCAGGTTTAAGTAGGGTGGTGATTAAGAAGAGTGAGGACAGGTGTGAAGGCAGATCTGCAATGTGTTGCAACAAATGCTGTTGAGGAGCTGTGTTCACGGCAACTAGTTAAAGTGTTGCAAAGGGCTTGTAAACTGATTGGCAGTCAGTAACATCTGGTGCTTGTTAAGTTAGTAGGGAGCTGCATTCAAGGAAACTACAGTAGTTCAAATGTTGCATTCAAGTCTGGTCCTCTCTCCTGAATTTTTGTTAATTCTTATCACCATCAACAACAAACAAGATTATCATCACAATAAACCTAAATGGGAGGCTTAACAGCCAATGTGTATTTTTTATATATATTTTTATTTCACCTTTATTTAACCAGGTAGGCAAGTTGAGAACAATTTCTCATTTACAATTGCGACCTTGTCACGAGGGACTGGATGTGTGAGATAAGAATCAGGCGCAGAGAGCAGAAAGTTCCACAGGGAAAAGTGCACTTTAATATGGCACCAAAATACAATGCCCAAAACACAGGGTGTGAAAATACTGACCAACCCAAAACAGTACACGTGTCGGCGCACTAACAACCCCAATGTCTCAACACGTAACACAAAATTATAACGAAGAGAAAACAAAACAATTTAGCCAGGTGAACAGACACTAAACAGAAATTAAACACCCACAACCAAAATGGGGAAAATAGGCTACCTAAGTATGATTCTCAATCAGAGACAGCGAACGACACCTGCCTCTGATTGAGAACCATACTAGGCCAAACACATACAAATATAACAACATAGAAAAAGGACATAGACTACCCACCCCAACTCACGCCCTGACCAACCTAACACAAATACATAAAAAAGGAACTAAGGCAGAACGTGACAGACCTGGCCAAGATAAAGCAAAGCAGTTCGACACATACAACGACACATGGAGTAAAACAAACATACAGTCAATAATACAGTAGAAAAATAAGTCTATATACAATGTGAGCAAGTGAGGTGAGATAAGGGAGGTAAAGGCAAAAAAAGGCCATGGTGGCAAATTAAATAAAATAGAGCAAGTAAAACACTGGAATGGTTGATTTGCAGTGGAAGAATGTTCAATGTAGAGAGAGAAAATAGGGTGCAAATGAGCAAAATAAATACAGTAGGGGGAGAGGTAGTTGTTTGGGCTAAATTATAGATGGACTATGTACAGGTGCAGTAATCTGTGAGCTGCTCTGACAGCTGGTGCTTAAAGCTAGTGAGGGAGATAAGTGTTTCCAGTTTCAGAGATTTTTGTAGTTCGTTCCAGTCATTGACAGCAGAGAACTGGAAGAATTGGTTTTGGGGGTGACCAGAGAGATATACCTGCTGGAGCGCGTGCTACAGGTGGGTGCTGCTATGGTGACCAGCGAGCTGAGATAAGGGGGGACTTTACCTAGCAGGGTCTTGTAGATGACCTGGAGCCAGTGGATTTGGCGACGAGTATGAAGCGAGGGCCAGCCAACGAGACAGTACAGGTCGCAGTGGTGGGTAGTATATGGGGCTTTGGTGACAAAACGGATGGCTCTGTGATAGACTGCATCCAAAATTATTGAGTAGGGTATTGGAGGCTATTTTGTAAATGACATCGCTGAAGTCGAGGATCGGTAGGATGGTCAGTTTTACGAGGGTATGTTTGGCAGCATGAGTGAAGGATGCTTTGTTGCGAAATAGGAAGCCAATTCTAGATTTAACTTTGGATTGGAGATGTTTGATGTGAGTCTGGAAGGAGAGTTTACAGTCTAACCAGACACCTAGGTATTTGTAATTGTCCACATATTCTAAGTCAGAACTGTCCAGAGTAGTGATGATGGACGGGCGGGCGGGCAGATGCAGGCAGCGATCAGTTGAAGAACATGCATTTAGTTTTACTTGTATTTAAGAGCAATTGGAGGCCACGTAAAGGGGATTTGTATGGCATTGAAGCTCGTCTGGAGGGTTGTTAACACAGTGTCCAAAGAAGGGCCAGAAGTATACAGAATGGTGTCGTCTGCGTAGAGGTGGATCAGAGAATCACCAGCAGCAAGAGCGACATCATTGATGTATACAGAGAAGAGAGTCGGTCCAAGAATTGAACCCTGTGGCACCCCCATAGACTGCCAGAGGCCCGGACAACAGGCCCTCTGATTTGACACACTGAACTCTATCAGAGAAGTAGTTGGTGGACCAGGCGAGGCAATCATTTGAGAAACCAAGGCTATTGAGTCTCCCGATGAGGATGTGGTGATTGACAGAGTCGAAAGCCTTGGCCAGGTCAATGAGTATGGCTGCACAGTATTGTTTCTTATCGATGGTGGTTAAGATATCTTTTAGGACCTTGAGCGTGGCTGAGGTGCACCCATGACCAACTCTGAACCAGAGTGCATAGCGGAGAAGTTATGGTGGGATTCGAAATGGTCGGTAATCTGTTTGTTGACTTGGCTTTCGAAGACCTTAGAAATTTGTAGGGGTCCAGATTTTGCAGCTCTTTCAGAACATCAGCTGACTGGATTTGGGAGAAGGAGAAGTGGAGAAGCCTTGGGCGAGTTGCTATGGGGGTTGCAGTGCTGTTGACCGGGGTAGGGGTAGCCAGGTGGAAAGCATGGCCAGCCGTAGAAAAATGCTTATTGAAATTCTCAGTTATAGTGGATTTATCGGTGGTGACAGTGTTTCCTATCCTCAGTGCAGTGGGCAGCTGGGAGGAGGAGTTCTTATTCTCCATGGACTTTACAGTGTCCCAGAACTTTTTTTAGTTTGTGTTGCAGGAAGCTAATTTCTGCTTGAAAAAGCTATCCTTGACTTTTCTAACTGCCTGTGTATAATGGTTTCTAGCTTCCCTGAACAGCTGCATATCACGGGGGCTTTTCGATGCTAATGCAGAACGCCATAGGATGTTTTTGTGTTGGTTAAGGGCAGTCAGGTCTGGAGAGAACCAAGGGCTATATCTGTTCCTGGTTCTAAATTTCTTGAATTAAAAAAAAATAACCAGGCATCCTCTACTGACTGGATGAGATCAATATCCTTCCAGGATACCCCGGCCAGGTCGATTAGAAAGGCCTGCTCGCTGAAGTGTTTCAGGGAGCGTTTGACAGTGATGAGTGGAGGTCATTTGACCGCTGACCCATTACGGATGCAGGCAATGAGGCAGTGATCGCTAAGATCTTGGTTGAAAACAGCAGAGGTGTATTTAGAGGGCAAGTTGGTTAGGATGATATTTATGAGGGTGCCCGTGTTTACGGCTTTGGGGTGGTAGTATTACTATTTTAATAGTAAACTTACTATTAACATTACTATTAAAATAGTACTCACTTATAGGAATGGGTCATTGCTTACAAGTTGCTAGCTACTGTATCCTATAAAGCCATCACTGAAAACCACATATTTAATCTAACTTCTGTGGTTTGGTCACTTCCTGTTCTTCAACAAACTCTAGCTGGACTGAAGATGACGAAGTTTTGAAAAATTACAACTTTGCACAAGGGGGTGTTACGAGTCCAATGTGCTGTGGACGACCCCATTGAAATGAATTACATCCGGCGCAATGTAATGGAGTGCCTATGGTTAATGTGAATGAGGCATAACACCGGATGTCTCTGTCCAGCTCACAGACATCATCGTCAGCGAGGTGCTCCAGAGGGTGGACGGGACAGAGATTGGCTGCAGCTGACCAATCATGGACAGTGAGAAGAAGTTGATGCAGGCCACTGCACACGCTCATATCGAGCTGGGCTGCCCAGTCATCCTCCACCTGGGCTGGAACCCTGGTGCCCCACTGAGATAGTCTGCCTCCTGCAGGAGGCTGGAGAAGACATCAGCAAGACCGTCATGCCACACCTGGACAGGTGAGGGTTCTCAGGACCCAGACTGGACTGGATATGGAGGGGGTAATAGGACTTATGATATGGCTATGGCTAAGAGTTGTTCCTGGTCTGGAAAAACTATGGGCCCTACATGGGTTTATAATATAGTATAAACTATTATACTTATAAATCAAGCTTCTACATACATGTTATGTTCATCAAGGTAATAATGCTTATTGTAGAGTATTTTCATCTGCTGAAGACAACGGTACAGTAGCATCTGTGATGCGGGACTGTAAATTATTTATAGTGGGGGTTTTCTAACACAGAACCATATTTGACAATGGAGAGCTGTTGGAGTTTGCTAAAATGAGGAATAACCTGGAGTACAACCTGTTTGGAACAGAGATGCTGAACTATGCCTATAACCTGGAGTACAACCTGTTTGGAACAGAGATGCTGAACTATGCCTATAACCTGGAGTACAACCTGTTTGGAACAGAGATGCTGAACTATGCCTATAACCTGGAGTACAACCTGTTTGGAACAGAGATGCTGAACTATGCCTATAACCTGGAGTACAACCTGTTTGGAACAGAGATGCTGAACTATGCCTATAACCTGGAGGTGGATATGCCCAGTGACAGCCAGAGAGTCAAACTGTGAGAACTCTTTATGTTGCTACCAAACTACCTACAGATGTAGGATCTTAATTTAACACTGTTTCCCACAGCATGAACATAATCCTGCAGGAACAGGAAATGTGAATTATTGTGTGGATTATAATTTATGGACATTTATGTAGAGGTTGATTCATGTTTAGTTAGGACAAATCAAGTCTGAAAATTTTAAGTTGAAATTACTAACTTTAGAAGCATTTTAAAATCTCAACTACACTACAGGTTTGCATTTCCTGCAACTAAAGGGTGATCAAATGAAGACCATACATCCTGCACTAGACAACCAACAGCCTAACAATGTCTATGTGGTTGTCTCTATCTACTTCACGATACTTTGCAAAATGTAAACAGCGAAATAACACCCATGTATCTGTTTCGTTGTGTGTTCATGTGCGAGTGTGGACCTCCATCTCTCCAGTGTGGCGTTCCTGGTCCAGGAAGGTTATGAGGACAACATTGTCATCGCCCATGACATCCACACCAAGAACCGTCTCAACAAGTACGGAAGCCAGGACTACTCACACATCCTGAAGAACATTGTGGCCAAGATGCTGAGCAGAGTGATCAACCAGACCCAGGTGGACAAGGCCTTCATAGAAAACTCTAAACGCTGGCTCACATTCAAATGAAGGATCAGAATCAGATCACACAGACAGAGGAAGCCTGCTCCGTAGGCCTTTGTATTTTGTATCAGCTATTGAACACAGTAAAAATGCTTTTATACGTTTGTTATTACTTGCAAATCACCAAACAAAATTGACGTCAGAAGTTGACACTTTTTATTATTGCTACTTCGCTGTGATGTACTGAATTGAAATGTATTATGGAGAAGTAAACATGGGAAAAAATTGAATTGTTGAACCTTCTGACAGCTGAGTGAGGAAATTATTCAATTTATTTCACATAAGAGCTATGACTGAATCAAAGCTTCAAGTAATGTTTGTAATTAATCGTTAATACTGTAAGCAAAAAAACAAAACCATCTGCTTTGTAGAGTGATCCTCAATACTATAGCCTTAGTCGCACAAAAGGCCTAATTTCCATCCAAAATTCTCAGTTTGAAAAGAAATGGAAGACTAAATGTAAATGCGGCAGCAACACAGAAGCCCAATGTAATTTAACAAGACAAAGCCACAATTTCTGTTCAATCAAACTCAAGGACATGGTGTTTTACTTGTAAATATTGTGCTGATTAGTTTTATTGAAAGCAGTAACAGCTTTGTCAGTAGTAATGACATTTCACAAACAGTCTTTGATAAGTAGTAGCATTAATAAATGTGTATTCCCCATTTGATATTTTTGTATTGCTAATAGAGACTAGGGTACCAAAAGGGCACTGACAGAGCTAACTCTTTCAAAGTTTTCTTAATCAATATACTGGGCATTCAAAGCTTGTTAGATGAGTTGTTGTGATGTCACATGGTGGAGTGGCTATGGGAGGGAGCTGGTTGGACGGTAGGTCATCCTGAAGGACATGGTCTCTCCTTCTGGGAACAGGTGGCATCACAGAGTGACTTCACCACATGATCAATGACATCACAGCAGACAATACATAACCATTATGTCACTTCAGGACAGTGTGTGATAGGATAAAAAAGTTAGGAAGTGCAGGTACAGTAGGAACGTCTCCTGTGTTCTGATACATCACCAAATGGAACATTCAGAGGAAAAATGTGACCACGGAATATTTTTCTATTTCCAATGCTCTGTTTAAATTATAATTTACTTTTTGATTTGTTGCTGTTTGTAGAACAGGAATACTGTGCAGAAATCATTAAAATAGTTGGATTTATTTTCTCTGATGGCATGTTTTTCTTCCAGATAATGTTTCCATATCAAAAACTGGCTGTAGGCCTAATCAATCTTAGTCAAGCACTGAGCACTTAATTCCTTCTTCAGGAAAATGTTGAATTGGACAGAAGGCATACATTATGATCATGATAGCTATTTTACACTCATGCAGTAGACTGATAAAACACTAGTAATGGTCAGAACAACACTGCAGTAAGTAACCCAACTAAAGTAAGAAGATGCAGACAGAAACACACCAATCATTACTTCCTGCAGTACACTTTTAATCACCTATATGCGTTGCCTATGTTTTCCTATTCCATAGACTCTAACATGAACTGAGATGCGTTACAAGACCATTTGAAACATTCATTAATTGACCCAATGGCAAAAGCAATGAAGCGTTAACACCATTCCTGTTTAACTTGTTGTACATAATATGGGCTTATACACATGCAACTTTGACTCATCTCCTTCCATGTTTCCACGTTTGCAAGTTCATCACTGGGCATTGCATAATTGGGGTTTTACGCACGAAAGGAAAGGTCTATTTAAGCGTGTTAATGTTCACTTCTGCGTCAAGATCCCCCTGTCTCTCTGTAACCACATGTCTTCTAAACGACAGCGGTGTAGCCAATCCAAAGGAGAGAATAATAGCAGATGAAGGTGCAGTGAACAGCCTAATGTAGAATATATGGTGTTCTGTTAATCGGCGTAGACAATGAATCCGGAGAAGGTGCTGTACTTGTTGTTGTTGCCCCCGTGCGCCTTGCCCCCGTCCAGCTTGATGTAGATCTCATCGCCGGGCTCGAGATGCAGGACAACACTGTTGCTGGCATAATCGTAGTTCTGATCGGCGTCTTGGGCGATAGCGCTCGCTCGCACCTGGAGAGCATTGTTATTAGTCACCAATCTTTCTGATACCATGTTTTTATTTATGTTCCGTTAACACAACAATCAATGCAGTATCATTTGGTCATGTTAGTGAACTGGAGTTTCAGTAATGAAAGGGGCGTAGAGCGGGAACTTCAACACCACTGACAGCGAAGCTTTGATGAAAGCGGGTTATGTGCGTAAAACGCAGTTTGTGTGCGTAAAATTGTAGTCTAAGCTGTTTTATGTTTTGAATCCTAATCAACAGCTGCATATTATAGATGAGAAAGAAGTGTTATGTTTCAGTTTCATTTGATTGAAAAAGTCAGTATATGTCTCACCTGGTTGTTCTTACAAAGATCAGCCCACATACTGGTGCCATCCCCGCCTCGCATCAGCACATGGTAAACGAAGAAGTAGATGCCCGGTATCGAGCAGGTGAATTTCCCCGTCGTAGGGTCGTAGTGGTTGCCAAGGTTGGTGACTACGTCGTCAAATTTCAGCACTTCGTAGCCCTCATGCTGTTTTTTCAGCCCGGCGTAGAAAGCTATCTTTGGAAACGTGTTGTATGTGGCTGCGCTTATGGCACCTGTGGCTCCGGGCGTTCCGGGTAGTCCTGGTGGACCGGGCCCTCCTCTCTCCCCAGGCGGGCCGGCAGGTCCGGGTGGTCCTGGCTCACCAAGAGGACCCCTAGGGCCAATTCTTCCTGTGCGTCCGGGCTCCCCTTTTGGACCTTGGATTAAGGTTGGTAGAGACTGGACCAAGCGGCTGTCTCTGATGGTATTGGCTTTGTCCGTGGCCGTGGCCGTGGACTTGGTCCCGTGGGGATCACACACCATCTGACAGGATCCGAGCATTTCGTAGCGCGCGGATATGCCGGCGGAGTTGACCAGCACCGGAATCAGGATAACCAACACTAGCACCATGACTACTCCACAAACACCTGTGGCGATCATCCGCGTCCTACCGGCCAACCTCCGAAGTGGACGGTCTTCCAGTCTGCTTCTGGACGAAATCTTGCCGGATGAGAGGGATTCTTGTTGCCGGTGCACTTTAACGATCAGAAAATAACGAATAAATGTGTGTGCGTAATCTATACAAGGCAGGCTATTGAAATGTTATCCCGCGTCCTTGTCTTGAAATGGTATTGATAAATTCAACTTTTACGCCCCACAAAGTCCATTATTTTTTCTCCTTTCCGCACTGGTATGGCTCAATAACATCACATTGGAGCCTTTCATTTGTATTAAACTAACACTCGCAATAGTTTATAGATGTAGCATCCACTTTCTGCCTACGCTTTTGCGCCAATTGGGATAAAGCATACACATACAAGTTCACATGCCACCATGCTACGATGTCTTCGAGATGGTCACAGTGATTACCTTTTCGTGAATGTTTGGAGAGGGGAGGAGGATAGCTCTGATATCAGATGGATGTTAAGGGAAAGGTACTCAGAGGGGGCGGGTGGGGGGTGGGGGGGGGGGGGCTGCAGTCTCATATTTGAATGTCCACTAACAGAGTCATGTTGTTTGTAGAATGGCCTTTCTGGATGGCCACAGAGGACATCGGCTGTACAATTGGTACCTGGTCACACCTCAGGTCCCCCTGTGTCCAATTAATCATTCTGGAGGAAATCAATAAAGTCAGAGACAGAGGGCATTGGGTGGGGGGTGGGTGTATGACCCCATATACATTGAAAGATGAAATGACGGGCTACCTCGGAATGATGACGCAATCAACTGAGAGACATTTAATTTTTTGAGGTTCAGATGTCAGATTCAGTCTTAGGGCGAGAGGTTAAACCGATGTCCTATCTCACCGTGGTAATTAAAGATCCCATGGCATGGATGTGAGGTAACTTTAGAACCACAGAAGGTGTATCGGAGTGTTGTTTGACTGATGAAGAGCTAATTGGTGCAGTCGGGGAGGGATGACGTTAGGATGTTGCCATGGGTTACCATGGGTGGTGTGGCTGCAGAGAGGCAGAGGAAAGACATATTTTGGGAAGAACGGCAATGCAACAACAATGCAGTAGGGTAATATTGATAAGGTAAAACTGTACTGATAGAAGTTGTTCGTTTCTTCACTGTAGTTGTGTACATTACTGCAGACTTGGGCAGAAAATAGTTGTATTTTGTAGTTTATTTGAAAATAACAACTTTTCGAATACTCAAGGTAGTCGAATTTATATAGCATTTTAACTAAAAGGCAACTATTTTCTTTGATATTCAAATACAGGTCTCTTAAAATAGTAACGATTTTGGATACCTCTCAGAAAACCAAATAATAAAAAAATATTTACTTGATGGCTGCCAAATATTTAATGAAGAACCAAAAACGTCAACAGTTAGTTGAATTAGTCTAAATACTGTATATTAGCATAAGCACATGGGTTGGAAGGCTCTTAGATATTAATCTTAACATAGCCTTTAGCCTAGAATTAAATACAGGAGGGACATGGAATCATGTCGACATTACTAATATGTTCATAATGAGTGACATATCCAGTAACACTTGACATCCAGTTCTTGTACATGTGTAGTAACTTAGTGAATATTACAATAACAACATTGTGGTTACATAGGACTTTGGAAAATGTTTTATGACTGCATAATAATGGAGTTATTACATAAGTGGAATAAGGAACAGTCACTATTCCTCTTGTGTACAGTAGTTACAAAAACTCACAGCTCATTTCTATGCAATTACCAAACTATTATGTAACAACATGCTAATAAAATCTTGCTCCAAAAGTAATTACAGTTTGATAACAGGCACAAGAACAATTTAATGTTAAGTGTTAAGGAGAATGCTAACGGTAAGAAAATATGGTTGTTAAGTGTTGAAAGGAAAAAAAATATCCCAAAACTGCCTTCTTGAGTCAACTACAGCTAAGGTAGGTTCAAAATCATGTTAGTTTGTATTCTGAGTAAACTATCCCTTTAAAGATGGTGTGTGTTTGAAACAAGAACACTTACCCTCAGATACCACCTCCCTCTGCAGTATTTTCAGATATCATACAATTTATTTCAGATTCAACCTTTTCAGTGGCATGTTGAAAGACTCTTACGGTAGTTATGTGTCACAACTTATTTATACTTATCTGTACACAATATAATTGGTTAATTGGTTTGACTTGATTAAATACACCTCGGGCAGTGGACATTCAGGAGAATGGACATTTAGAGATTTTCAGATATAAATGTATTGTGTAGATGAAATATAACTGTCAGAGAGATTGGAATAGTATAGGAGATTGTATGTTATCTGATGTAGTTCCAGATTTAGCCCTGCCATTAGTTAAAAGCTGCCAATCCAATAGTTTCAGAAAAGTAATCACTTCCTGAGATCTGTATTCAAATAGTTTTTTTTTTTTTTAAGTAGTTGATTTCTCAGATCTGTATTCAAATAGTTTTGAAAAGTAGTACTTTTTTGGGATCTGTATTCGAATAGTTGTGGTCACCTACAAAGTAACTATTTGTTACCCTGGAAAAATAGTTACTTTCCAAAAAGAATACTTGAAACTACAGTTATCCCAGGTCTGCATTACAGTACATCACAGTGTCATTATAGTGATATAGTAGCCTACTGTGGTCTAATTTAAACTCATGATCTTTTAGTCACACTGAATCACAGAAGGCCCATGCCAGCACGGGGGGGAAGAGGCCAGCCTGCAACAAGTGTTCACTGACTCAGCCTCCATATGTGGGTGTGTGGACACGTGCTCACGTGTGTGTGTTATGTATGTACAGTATGTCATGTGAATATGCTATGTGTGTCTGAAGGTATCCAACCCAGAATGTTGTTCAGTTCATAAGAACCCCTTTGCTGTAGAATATAAAAGATTCAGTGGGTAAGATATACAAATGAGGCTTAATGCTAAGCTTTGACAGGTTGCTTGGAGACTTCAGATTTTGCAATATCAAATCAAAATCAAATCAAATTTATTTATATAGCCCTTCGTACATCATCTGATATCTCAAAGTGTTGTACAGAAACCCAGCCTAAAACCCCAAACAGCAAGCAATGCAGGTGTAGAAGCACGGTGGCTAGGAAAAACTCCCTAGAAAGGCCAAAACCTAGGAAGAAACCTAGAGAGGAACCAGGCTATGTGGGGTGGCCAGTCCTCTTCTGGCTGTGCCGGGTGGAGATTATAACAGAACATGGCCAAGATGTTCAAATGTTCATAAATGACCAGCATGGTCGAATAATAATAAGGCAGAACAGTTGAAACTGGAGCAGCAGTACGGTCAGGTGGACTGGGGACAGCAAGGAGTCATCATGTCAGGTAGTCCTGGGGCATGGTCCTAGGGCTCAGGTCCTCCGAGAGAGAGAAAGAAAGAGAGAAGGAGAGAATTAGAGAACACACACTTAGATTCACACAGGACACCCACCGAATAGGACAGGAGAAGTACTCCAGATATAACAAACGGACCCTAGCCCCCCGACACAAACTACTGCAGCATAAATACTGGAGGCTGAGACAGGAGGGGTCAGGAGACACTGTGGCCCCATCCGAGGACACCCCCGGACAGGGCCAAACAGGCATATATGCAGTTCATTTACAATTAGCCTGGGACAGTGGTGGGGAAGGGCTCCTTCGAAGAATTAATGAATAAAACATCAAGCCAATTGATCAAAATGAAGACTTTTTCAGTATTCTAACGAGATATGAGGTGCGCTGTCAGTTCACCTAAACTTCTCCTTGTCAGTTAGTGAGAGTTCCATGAAATATGAATGACAGGTGGATAACATGACTAGAGTGGCAAAATAATATTCATTGCTGCCTGCGTCTATACAACTCTATATGCCTATAAGAATTACCAAGTGGATAACATTGTAGTCTAAAGAATCTTGTCATTACTATTCCACATGTTTGGATAGCAAAATATACAATATATTCCTCACGTAAGGGGCCGTTAGGAATCTCATGCCAATGACACAAATGCCTGTGTCAAAGTTAAGATATTGATTCAATTAGTAATTTTATCAATTAATAATCTGTCCTGTTTGTTGGATGGCTGCATGTTTCAAATGATGCTTGTCACACATTCTGCTCTTTCTGCAGAATCTCTTTGTAAACCTTTTTCTCTCCATACAACAGTGAATGGCACAGATAGATAACAGTTCAACTCAGCAGGAAGGAGACGCAAGCGTGACCACACCACCACCCCCTCAAAGCGTGTCCTATACCAAAGTGTGTCCTGTAGCTTACCAGGCTAGCTGATCAATGGTGGTTACATCATCTCTAGAACCTATCAATTCTTATCACTGACTGAAATAGAAGCATCTCAAAAGCAAAATTACTACTATTGGTCATATATTTAGAAAATGCATTTTGGGGTCTTAGCTGATTATGCATTCTGGCATTGAATATGAGGTGCTACACCGACTTTAAAGTAGGCCTTCTGAAACAGACAGTAAAATGGACCTGGCACACCCTAACTGCAAAGGCATGTGACAGGTAGACACTAGACAAAAACAAATCCCCCAAATGAAAAAGAGAGGATGGATTCTTAGAGGGGCACCGATCCATGCTTCACTTGCTGGTGACATCAGTGGGGCGGGGTGTCACACTCTCTGCCAATGAGATTGAGCGGTGGCGAGGAGCTTAGTGGCAAATGAGATGGAGGATTGTAAACACGCCAGGAGAACACAGAGACACCAATCGATCAGGCCAGTCTGAGATTGATTAATTACTCTGGCTGCGAGAGGTTCTGAGGTGCTGCTGGAGTGACAGAGAAACCTGATCAGAAAAAGATAGATCACCTCCCACCAATCTCCACTAGCTCTCTCACACTTTATATTTGTATACCCCTTTTATTAGGTAGAATGATAGGAATTGATAGGTAGATTAGGTAGAATAATACATGTGTTATTCAAAAATGCAGAGTCATTGGGCTATCATGTTAACGTGTGATGGTAGAGGTTTATGAATGAGTGTGAAAGGAGAGGAGGAAAACAGCAAGTGGTTACATGAGACAGTAAGGTTACTAAAAAAAAAAGTGTGGTTGGTTGTGGTGGATGTGTAGAGGTATAACGCGAACATCTAGCAACCCAAAGGTTGCGTGCTTGAATCTCATCATGGACAACTTTAGCATTTTAGCTAATTGGAAACCTTTCAACTACTTTTTAGCTACTTTGCATATTAGCTAACCCTTCCGTTAACTCCTAACCCTAACCTTAACCTTAACATTAGCCACCTAGCTAACGTTAGCATTAGCCACCTAGCTAATGTTAGCCACAACAAATTGGAATTCTTATCTAATAATTCGTATAGCAAATTTGCAACATAACGTAGGAATTGCAATTCGTAACATCATGGACGTCCACAAATTAATACATGCCATACCAAACGTAACATATCATACTAATTTGAGTGTCCCAGATTCTTGTTTACTATATATATGAGAGAGAGAGAGAGAGAGAGAGAGAGAGAGAGAGAGAAATAATACAGTACACAACAATTACAGGAAAAACACAAATCACAATCAGAAGTTAATTGCTTTCCCCTCTCATTCACTCTTCAAGTCATTACACTTCAGTTCAGTTCAGTAATCGCTCCACCACACCCTCTCTGATTGCAACATGAGTGGTGTCTGCATTTGGTTTGGTCCCAGCTCTGACAGTAGTCACACTTAGCAAACTACACTATCATCTGTCGCACATGACCTTGAATAAGCATGTACGAAAACAATGGAGTCCCTGATTGAAGATGAGAATGTTCGGTCCAACAGTTGATCTGAGTTCCCACAATGCAACAGGAAGCACATATCTTAGCGCCGCTTTAATTGCACTAAAATGACAACATGCAGTGAAAGGAGAGGAAATCATAGATTGGGCCAGGTCTGTAGTAGTAGAGGCAGAGAAACCGATACAGTGTCATCATGAGACAATTGCTAGTTAAGCTTGTGTTTTCTTGTGTTCATGAGCCTGCAATATAGAGATTTCTGTAATTTTGTATTGCTATATAAAATAGTTTGGTAGTGGTTGTGAAAATGTTTTGAAGTTCATCTGTAAATGAACGTTATTACATGTTAATATTCAAAAGTATACATGTAGATAGTATGACAAGTAGGTTATGGTCAGATATAAGGGTCAGACAATTCACTGGGAATCAATCCTTAACTGAATTTGTCATATTTGAACAATAGTACTAGTATGTTGTTGACACCCCATTTATCCACTTGTGAGTTAATACCGTGTAGCTAAATACCATCCAATATCAGGACATCTGCTGGACACGGAGAAAAGGCTTTCTGGACAGATGGTCCCCCTCAGTCTCTCTCTCTCAAATTATTTGTTTCAAACTTGTTGGCTTGATTGTTTCAATCACTTATTCACCCACTTGAATATCATTCATATCTGAATTATTATCCGAAAGAGGAGTTACCACTATAATGACAAAGAGATAACATTTTTGCTGTCTCTCAGGGAACGAAGATGTAGAACGGTGACTGTGTAAAACAAGCGCACCCAATTAAATTAGTGAGAACTGTGAGGGGCTGTGAGGGGAGATGTAAGGGCTGTGAGGGGAGATGTAAGGGCTGTGAGGGGAGATGTAAGGGCTGTGATAGGAGATTGTAAGGGCTGTGAGAGGAGATGTAAGGGCTGTGAGGTGGGATGTAAGGGCTGTGAGGGGAGATTGTAAGGGCTGTGAGGGGAGATGTGAGGGGAGGTGTAAGGGCTGTGAGGGGAGATGTAAGGGCTGTGAGGGGAGATGTAAGGGCTGTGATAGGAGATTGTAAGGGCTGTGAGAGGAGATGTAAGGGCTGTGAGGTGGGATGTAAGGGCTGTGAGGGGAGATTGTAGGGGCTGTGAGGGGAGATGTAAGGGCTGTGAGAGGAGATGTAAGGGCTGTGAGGTGAGATTGTAAGGGCTGTGAGGTGAGATTGTAGGGGCTGTGAGGGGAGATGTAAGGGCTGTGAGAGGAGATGTAAGGGCTGTGAGGTGAGATTGTAAGGGCTGTGAGGGGAGATTGTAAGGGCAGATGTAAGGGCTGAGGGAAGATTGCAAGGGCTGTGAGTGGAGATGTAAGGGCTGTGAGGTGGGATGTAAGGGCTGTGAGGTGGGATGTAAGGGCTGTGAGGGGATATTGTAAGGACTGTGAGGGGAGATTGTAGGGGCTGTGAGGGGAGATGTAAGGGCTGTGAGAGGAGATGTAAGGGATGTGAGGTGAGATTGTAAGGGCTGTGAGGGGAGATTGTAGGGGCTGTGAGGGGAGATGTAAGGGCTGTGAGAGGAGATGTAAGGGATGTGAGGGGAGATTGTAAGGGCTGTGAGAGGAGATGTAAGGGCTGTGAGGTGGGATGTAAGGGTTGTGAGGGGAGATTGTGATGGAAGATTGTAAGGGCTGTGAGGGGAGATTGTAATGGCTGTGAGAGGAGATGTAATGGCTGTGAGGGGAGATTGTAAGGGCAGATGTAAGGGCTGTGAGAAAAGATGTAAGGGCTGTGAGGTGAGATTGTAAGGGCTGTGAGGGGAGATTGTAAGGGCAGATGTAAGGGCTGAGGGAAGATTGCAAGGGCTGTGAGTGGAGATGTAAGGGCTGTGAGGGGTGATGTAAGGGCTGTGAGGGGAGATGTAAAGGCTGTGAGGGGAGATTGTAAGGGCTGTGAGAGGAGATGTAAGGGCTGTGAGGTGGGATGTAAGGGTTGTGAGGGGAGATTGTGATGGGAGATTGTAAGGGCTGTGAGGGGAGATTGTAAGGGCTGTGAGGGGAGATTGTAATGGCTGTGAGAGGAGATGTAAGGGATGTGAGGGGAGATTGTAAGGGCAGATGTAAGGGCTGTGAGAAAAGATTATAAGGGCTGTGAGGAGATGTAAGGGCTGTGAGGGGAGATTGTAAGGGCAGATGTAAGGGCTGAGGGAAGATTGTAAGGGCTGTGAGGGGAGATTGTAAGGGCTGTGAGGGGAGATTGTAAGGGCTGTGAGAGGAGATGTAAGGGCTGTGAGGTGGGATGTAAGGGCTGTGAGGGGAGACTGTAAGGGCAGATGTAAGGGCTGTGAGGAAAGATCGTAAGGGCTGTGAGGAGATGTAAGGGCTGTGAGGGGAGATTGTAAGGGCTGTGAGGGGAGATTGTAAGGGCAGATATAAGGGCTGAGGGAAGATTGTAAGGGCTGTGAGAGGAGATGTAAGGACTGTGAGGGGAGATTGTAAGGGCTGTGAGAGGAGATGTAAGGACTGTGAGGGGAGATTGTAAGGGCTGTGAGGGGAGATTGTAAGGGCTGTGAGGTGGGATTGTAAAGGATATAGAAATACTAAAAGGTGGTTAATTAAGAAAGGGGCTGTGCTTTGTCATGGATAATGAAGGCTGGCAGCCCCTGTAGAGAGAAGGAGGGAGAAAAATCTTTACAGATTAAAAGCTTGAGTTTTAATGGACTCAACCCAACTCCCTTTCCCACTGTAGGTATGGGGGCTCAGGAGGGCTGTCTGTACGGCTGGAGAGGAGGGGTTGGATGTATGGTTGTAAGGTGGTGCTGGCTGGTGTATTGTACGGTGGTTGTTGTGTACCATGTAATGTAGGTAGTTGTGGAACATGATGTGCTTTTATCCTCTAGATCTGACAGACTCCGCAGGGGACAGACAAGTGGACTTACAGCCTCTCCCAAGGGAGTGTGTGTGTGTGTTTATTCAGGAACCTCCTCACTCACTCCCATGATAATTGTCATGCACGGCTGTTGTCTTCATAATTCAGAAAATCCCTGACTGCATTTTTTTTTTAAAATCTCACTTTAATAACCTTGAATTTCATACTCCTGCTATTCAAAATTCTTCTCCCTGCTGTCTTTTCTTTGTCCAGGTTTTTCCATTAGTTTGCTATATAGAATGTACGATGGTGAAAATGTACACACAAAAAAGGGCCAAATTGAAACTATGATTATAAAAGACTATATGATGGAGATTTTCAATACAATAAAATAATCTTTCAATTTAAAATCATTGTGAAAGCTTCTCTAATACACAATTCTTCCCTGTGCCTTTGTCTACAATACTGACAAAATCATTTCTACAGAGTTTGGAAATAATGTACTAGTGCTTTCAGTTTCTTCATTTCATACAGCACTACTGTACCATCATACTGGCCTTGACTTGTAATCATGAAACACACACAAGGACACATACCCTCTTTCCCACACACACGCACGCACACACACAAAAACACAACTGAGATGACAATTAATATACATTTTATCAAGTATGCCAGATTGAACTGAATTTGATATGTCCCAAAATAAAAAACTACAGCTCTTGTCCTGATTTCTAAAAACTACATCTCCCAATATCCCGGGTGTTCATAATCACTACAGTTTTACATGTACAGTCGGAGTCCACCATTTATTGGAATCTTGTAGGCTAAGGGGCTAAAGTGCATGATCAAGGTGACTGGCGACAGAGTCACTAACACAGTAGGCACTTAGTGACAGAAATTCTGTTAGGTTGGCTGGTAGACTGTGCATAGTGTTCAGTGTGCTATTCTCTTCTGATTGGGTGAAAGTTAGGAAGTTAAGGAAGATAGTTAAGAGTACTGCTGAGTGAATTTCTGGTGGAACTCTTTTACTTTAGCCAGTAAGATCTTCAGCTTGTCTGTGGGCGGCAGAATGGTCATCCTGGAACGAGGGAAAGAGGAAGAGAGAGAGAGAAAGGGAACTTTGAACGAAATACAGGGCATTGGAAACTAAAGGCCATATATACTATTTTTCTGTTGCATACATTTCTACCTTGTTAGGTATATCAAAAAGGGAAATTATACCCATCTCAGGATGTGAAAGGCTGTGGTAAAATGTTTGAGCAAACTGGGTTGTCCAGACCTGAAGTGGTAGGTGCCGTCCTTCTGTCCGAAGCCACTTCCTGGGACCAGACAGATGCCAGTCTCCTCCAACAGATTCATACAGTAGAACATGTCTGGAGCCTGGCCAAGCGCCTGGGGGGAGAGAGAGAGAGACAAAGAGGAAAAGAGGTATTACAGTGGGATGGCACATACAGTACTGGTCAAAAGTTTGGACACACCTACTCATTCAAGGGTTTTTCTTTATTTTTACTATTTTCTACATTGTAGAATAATAGTGAAGACATCAACACTATGAAAAAACACATGGAATCATGTAGTAAACAAAAAAGTGTTAAACAATTCAAAATACAGTATATTTTAGATTTGAGATTCTTCAAAGTAGCCACCATTTGCCTTGAAGACAGCTTTGCACACGCTTGGCATTCTCTCAACCAGCTTCATGGAATGCATTTCAATTAACAGGTGTGCTTTGTTAAAAGTTAATTTGTGGAATTTCTTTCCTTCTTAATGGATATGACCCATCAGTTGTGTTGTGACAAGGTAGGGGTGGTATACAGAAGATTTGGTAAAATACCAAGTCCATATTATGGCAAGAACAGCTCAAATAAGCAAAGAGAAACAACGGTCTATCATTACTTTAAGACATGAAGGTCAGTCAATCCGGAACATTTCAAGAACTTTGAAAGTTTCTTCAAGTGCAATCGCAAAAACTATCAAGCGCTATGATGAAACTGGTTCTCATGAGGACCACCACAGGAAAGGAAGACCCAGAGATACCTCTGCTGCAGAGGATACGTTCATTAGAGTTACCAGCCTCAGAAATTGCAGCTCAAATAAATGCTGCCCAGAGTTCAAGTAACAGACACATCTCAACATCAACTGTTCAGAGGAGACTGCAGGAATCAGGACTTCATAGTCGAATTGCTGCAAAGAAACCACTACTAAAGACACCAATAAGAAGAAGAGACTTGCTTGAGCCAAGAAACACCAGCAATGAACATTAGACCAGTGGAAATCTGTCCTTTGGTCTGACGAGTCCAAATTAGAAATGTTTGGTTCCAACCGTCTTTGTGAGACGCAAAGTAGGTGAACGGATGTTCTCCGCATGTGTGGTTCCCACCGTGAAACATGGAGTAGTGATGGTGTGGGGTGCTTTGCTGGTGACACTGTCTATGATTTATTTAGAATTCACAGCATTCTGCAGTGATACACCATCCCATCTGGTTTGCGCTTAGTGGGGCTATCATTTGTTTTTCAACAGGACAATGACCCAACACACCTCCAGGCTGTTTAAGGGCTATTTGACCAAGGAGAGTGATGGAGTGCTGCATCAGATGACCTGGCCTCCACAATCACCTGACCTCAACCCAATTAAGATGGTTTGAGATGAGTTGGACTGCAGAGTGAATGAAAAGCAGCCAACAAGTGCTCAGCATATGTGGGAACTCCTTCAAGACGGTTGGAAAAGCATTCCACGTGTAGCTGGTTGAGAGAATGCCAAGAGTGTGCAAAGCTTTCCTAAAGGCAAAGGATGACTACTTTGAAGAATCTAAAATATTACATATATGTTGATTTGTTTAACACTTGTTTGGTTGCTACATGATTCCATATGTGTTATTTCATAGTTTTGATGTCTTCTACAATGTAGAAAAGAGTAAAAATAAAGAAAAACCCTTGAATGAGTAGGTAGGGGTGTCCAAACTTTTGACTGGTACTGTACATACTGTATACAGGAAACGCATCTCACAATCAAATATATCAACTTAATTGGTGTATTTATTTCAACAGGTGATGGGACCATAAACTCCATAATTATAATTTTCTAATTTCCTGGATTAGTATTTCAGTCCTCAACACCAGAGCTGCTGTGTTGTACATCTACTGAAGAATGGGTTTGTTTCATATGATTGTGTTTTGCAACCATATGAATAATTTGGTAATTGATGTGTATATAATATATATAGTGTAATTGTTGTTTATTCATGTGTATACAGGGCTAGTCCAAAAAAAGGGGGCCCTGGTAAATTATAGTGGTATTAACTGACCTTAGCTTCCTTGATGGATTTCTCTGGTAGGCTGATGTTAGGGAATGAGTACATGGCTCCCTGAACAGGGTTACAGGTGATCCCAGGTACTGTGTTCAGAATCTGCTCTGTCAGTTTAGCCTTCTCTGCCAGGAGACTGAGGGTGGCTGTGCGCTCCTGGACATGGAGAAGAGTGTGTGTGTGTGTGTGTGTGTGTGTGTGTGTGTGTGTGTGTGTGTGTGTGTGTGTGTGTGTGTGTGTGTGTGTGTGTGTGTGTGTGTGTGTGTGTGTGTGTGTGTGTGTGTGTGTGTGTGTGTGTGTTTGTGGTGTGTGTGTGTGCGTGCGTGTGTGGCACACATACACAATCCATGTATCAATTGTCTCAAGGCTTAAACATCCTTCTTTAACATGTCTCCTCCCCTTCATCTACACTGATTGAGGTGGTTTTAACAAGTGACATCAATAATCCCAGCTTTCAGCTGGATTCACCTGGTCAGTCTATGTCAGGGAAAGAGCCAGTGTTCTTAATGTTTTGTATACTCAGTATATATTCAATGTGTGTCCCTGTCAATGTTGACAGTCTGGTATGTAATTTAAGTCAATGTCTGCTTAATGACCATATATCATTACCTTCATGAAGGTGATGTGGGAAGGTTCTCCAGGCTGGGGAGAGTTGACCACGAGGTCCATCAGAGCCTGACCAGGGACGGGGGGACACAGTCTGACCGACACCAGCTTAGAGAGCTGGGCCTGCACCTCCGCGTCCATATTAATCACCTCCATGTAACCCCCACGGAAACCACACCTAGCAGGCAGGAGAAGAGAGAGAGAAATCAGAGACTCAGAAGACACAACTGCACCATATCTACAGGTCTCCCTATTTCTATATTGGTTGTAGTAAGGTCATATAATGGTTGATATTTCAGGTCATGTTAAAGTAATGAGAATGATCTTACTCTCCCATGTAGCACTTGGAGGTGGAGTGGAAGGACGCCAGTTCTACATTGTCAGAGTACTCTGGTCCCAACTCAAAAAGCACCTTCTTAAAGGAATGGAACTGGCAACCCTCCGCATACACATTATCCTGGTACACCTGGAGGAGAGGGACAGAGAGAGAGGGATGTCAGGGGGTAAGAGATGAATGTAGAGGTTAAATTATGTTTATGAGGAGGATGACAAAAAGGTCTGATTGGTTTACCTCATCAGCCATCAGGAAGAGTCGCTCTTTAGCAGCGAATCGGATCACGTCCTCAATACACTGTCTGCTCTGGACCTGACCTATCACAGAGTTGGAGAGGGAAAGGTTCAGAATCATATTAGTAGAACTGGGCATTTTGGTTTCTGTCCAAGTGGGATCTTTGTCCTCTGGCGCCATCTAGTGTCATGACTGGACGGAAAAATTCAACCCCCAGTTAAGCTTGGCTACTTACCAGTGGGGTTACCAGGGTTGATGATGCAGAGGGCTTTGGGGTTGCAGTGCTTCCTGGCCTCCGCTAGGGAGCTCTCTAGCTCACTAAGGTCCATGCTCCAGCACTTCTCCTCGTTCAGGTAGTAGTTGACCTGTACAGCGCCCAACTCAGCCAGGGCAGCCGAGTACAGAGGGTACTGAGGGATGGAGATCATCACCCCTGTCCTCGATGCACCCTCACCACACACCAATAGTTTCAGCATGGTCTAGGAAAGACAGGGGAGAGGAGAAGGGAGTGAGTTGGTAAGCAAATGGTAGGTAATTCATGCAATCAATCAATCAATCAATCAAGAATAATAGGTGATAAAGTTGCTGGGAGATAGACCGACTGATAGATGCACCTCAAGCCTATAATCCTCAAAGCTCTCCTTACGCCTTCCTCTTTATCTGCAGTGAGAATGTTACTTTAAAACACAATTATTTGATTTTGTATTGAGTTCTTACTACGATGCCGTCGCTGGCGCCGGTGGTGAGGTAGACGTTGTCTGGGTCACAGGGTACACCCCCGTCCCGACGCTCGATGTAGCAAGCCACGTCCTGCCGCACACAGTCTATTCCCTGGCTGGCACTGTATGCACCTGAGAGAGAGAGAGAGAGAACTCAATACACTACACTGTATGCACCTGAGAGAGAGAACTCAATACACTACACTGTATGCACCTGAGAGAGAGAGAGAACTCAATACACTACACTGTATGCACCTGAGAGAGAGAACTCAATACACTACACTGTATGCACCTGAGAGAGAGAGAGAACTCAATACACTACACTGTATGCACCTGAGAGAGAGAGAGAACTCAATACACTACACTGTATACACCTGAGAGAGAGAGAGAGAACTCAATACACTACAGTGCTCCAGGACCGGAGTTGGAGGTCATTTCATTGTTTATGCGGTCACCAAAAGGCTAACACAGGCCTATTGGCCAAAACATAATTATATTTTAACTTACATCCTTATAATACACATTCCATCCAGTGCATGAACAACATACCTACACTACCGCCTCCACAAGCATGCAGAATGCGTCGTGCTCTGTTTTTGGCATCCTCTGGAAACATGTTTTCATTCAATAGTTCCGGGTAGGAGCAGAGTGCCAAGACCTTGAGGAGGAAGGGAGGACAGAGAGAGTAAGGTGAGGAACAGGCAGAAGTTGATGTACACAAATCTGCATGAAACACCACATGAATCTGCATGAAAAGGTCACAATGTGTTTTTGCCTTAGAACGGTTTCAAATGATAAAGGAGAATGAAAGACATCCTGTAATCAAAAAGAGAACTGAGGTATTAAATAAATGGTTTGGAACTTAGGGAATAAAAGCAGACCTGTCGGAAGAAGGTGATTGGCTGCTGGCCCATGGCATGGGCGTCACCGATGTTGGCCTTGATGACCTCAGTGAAAGGCTTCTTCAGTCCCTTCAGGACACAGAAACAAGACACAAAACGATGAAAAGACTAGGGCAAGGAAGAAAGAGATGGATGAAGGATTTGCTGGATCCCAGGGGTGTGCAGTGCAGAAATGCAGACCAATACGTTACCTTATTCTTTATAAACCTATAAACTCATACTTAACCATTCAGAACTACTTAATCTGAGTGTGTCCCTCTATAACTAAGACATGAGTATGAGGTCACGTCCTCCTAGACTCCAGCCACGGCTCTAATCTCAGATGTCTCCACTACCTCAGGTAAAGCTAAAGGTGCCCATCTACTGTAGTCATGCTATCAGGAGAACAAACAAGAGCTCTGGAAAAGGCTTGGCATTGGCGTCAGCTATATTTCTCTTTCTGTCTCACTCTCTTTCTCCCTCTCTCTTTCTCCCTCCCTCTCACACACTGTCTCGTTATTTCTCTCCCTCCCTCCTCTCCTCTCCCAACCTCTCTCTCTCTCTCTCAAACAATGTTAGTCGATAGCAAATGCACTGAAATAGACAACCCTGAGTAACAGCCAAACAGCTCTTTATAATTTTCTTTACCAAGTGTTTTTACTTATTCAACTCTCAAGCACAAACACAAAATCAGGTATAGTCTTTTGCAAACATCAAGTATAGTCTTATGCAAACATCAGGTATAGTCTTATGCAAACATCAGGTATAGTCTTATGCAAACATCAGGTATAGTCTTATACAAACATCAGGTATAGTCTTATACAAACATCAGGTATAGTCTTATGCAAACATCAGGTATAGTTTTATGCAAACATCAGGTATAGTCTTATGCAAACATGCATTGGTTCAATACATGCTCTCCACTCCCCTTGCCTTTTGTCCTAAAATGTAGGACATTAGCGCTGTACAAAACATAAAACGGGAGTAATACAATCCAATGTTAGCGGTCTCTGTGAAGGTGTAATGTGTAAAGGGAGGCAGGGTTTGCAAATGATAAGATAAGACACACCTACCTACAAATACATACCACATAATGTGCGTCTACGTGTGTTTGGAAGCAGAGTGGAGGGAGTCAAAACAAGACTCACCTTGAGTGTACAAAACATTAGGAACACTGTCCTAATATTGAGTTGCACCACCTTTTGCCCTCATAACAGCCTCAATGTGTCGGGGCATGGACTCTACAAGGTGTCGAAAGCGTTCCACAGGGATGCTGGCCCATGTTGACTCCAATGCTTCCCACAGTTGTGTCAAGTTGGCTGGATGTCCTTTGGGTGGTGGACCATTAAGATACACACAGGAACTGTTGAGCGTGAAAAACCCAGCAGTGTTCACTCAAACTGGAGCACCTCGCACCTACTACCATACCCCGTTTATAGGCACTTAAATCTTTTGTCTTGACTATTCACCCTCTGAATGGTAAACATACATAATCAATGTCTCCATTGTCTAAAGGCTTGAAAATCCTTCTTTAACCTGTCTCCTTACCTTCATCTACACTGATTTAAGTGAATTTAATTAGTGACATCAATAAGGGTTCATAGCTTTCACCTGGATTCACCTGGTCTGTCTATATCACGGAAAGAACAGGTGCTCATAATGTTTTGTACACTCAGTGTATATTAAAGCAGAGAAAATGCTATCTGGAAAACAAAAAGAGACACATTCCCAGGCTGCCTGAAAGCCTTGTGAAGTGTTGCATCAGCTAGACTCCAGCTGTAGAAACATACAGACGTCAAGTAGTAAAGCAGGTGTCAACTGCAGAGTTTAAAAAAAAAATAGACTCAAAAGCGACATGGAGAATGGTAAAAACTGAATTTGGGGAGGTTTTTAGGGAGTGTGGTGACATTATGTCCTTATAAGCCAATAGAAACAGGGGGTAGCTGTCTGTACCATTTTCTCTGTCCTTATAGGTCAATAAAATGCCACTACTTAGCTACTTCTCTCAGAATACAGTAACGGAGAACAATATGTCAAGCAGTTGAATGTATCAAACTGGCCTTGATGGATGATGGAACTGAACTGGCCAAGAACACAGACTCCTCAGTCAGTGTCCAGATGTTTGGTATTTGACACCCTATATAACAAGATAGACAGCAGTTGGTGGCCTCAAGTGGAACTCATTCAAACTCAGTGGGAAGCAAAGCAGGCCCGCTGTTGTTCTACCCACCAGAGACTTTATCCAATCTAATTGGGCCAGCTGAACCAGCAATGACCACCAAAGTACACAACAGAAGAAGAAAAACTACTACACTCCAATCGGTCACACGACAGAGGTGTTTCTGCAGTCCAGACCAATCACAAACAACAGGGAGAATGACACCCACGGAATACAAAGGATCTCCCATTCCACTCATGCTGAGAGTAGATAGTAGCCTACATTTCACTGCTAACAGATGTGCAAAAAAAGAAAAAAAGTCGGTCCCCAGCATTCATACTAAGAGTAGAGAGTACATACTGTCTGGTTAAAAACATATGTGCAAAAAAACTGGGAACTTTCTAAAATGTCCTAAGAAGCTTCCTAAGAAGGAATTTTATCTCAGCAGGGCTTTTTAAATTGTCACAGATTAAGAACACCTAGCAGACCGACCCCTTGTTGACACATACACTGATTAAGTCCTATGGCTTGTCAGAGTGCTGTCTATTGCATGTTCTTTGTAAGATGATTGAGACTAGCCTACGGTTGATGTTGTCCTCTCTCTAATGCTTAACTCTGTTCTCTAGTGTTTTTTGCTCTTTCTGCACGTGTACGTTTATTTGCCTCTCCTTTTCTGTCTCTGACAAGTAGCATTGTAATTGGTCTGGCAAAACAAATTTGAAGCCTGGCCAAAGAAAGTGACATCATTATGGATTCTAGTTTACTCTTCAAGGCAGGAGATGTAACATGATGTCTTTCATTCATTAAAGAAAGCGACAGCGTGCTGTGCTATTGCACAATCTTCCCGCAGTCTCCACGGTTACCCCTGAGGATGTAGAAGGCATCTCCGTGGGCCTCTAGCCTGGTCCTAGATCTGTTGTGACTAGGAGTTGGTAAGACAGCAAAAACAGATCTGTGAACAAACTAGTGGGCCTTTTGTTCACCGTTCATCAGCCAACCGATGAGCAAGGAACAAAAGCTCTGACTGACATGATTTGGGCTGGATTTGTTGATGTGACGTTGTTTTGCTCACACTGTTTTTTCTCTTTCTGCTTGGCTAAGAGGGGAATGAACTAATGATGACCATTTAAGTCGTCTCAGGTATCAGAACATTTTCCTGAACTTTATCTGCACCTGAAACACTGCAGTTCCTCTGAGCCCTCAAAAAAGGTTTGTATGTTAGTAAGACAACATAGAGACAGGGTGAAAAGAGGATAGAGAGAGAGCAGATTTTGTTGAAAGTGTGTGTTCTTTCCTTACCTAGTTTAGATAAAGGCAAGCAAGTGAATGTAAGCTTTGTGCCCTGTTTTCACATACAAGCCTAACACTCACCAGAGCTCAGTTTAAAAAGCAGGTATTCTTAGTTACAAAAGACTGGTTTGGCCCAGCTATACTTGGAAGAGTCTACAGATAGACTACACCTGATACAGCACATGGTTTGTGTGTTAGTTGGATATTTGGATGTCCCCATACATAACAAAACACACATTGTTTCTATTTCTAGGTGCTCAGTATGACATAACGATGTAATAACTTATTGGGAAACCCCTGAGGTAGGCTCCTGAATGACCAACCTGCCCCAAAGCCAGGTAGGTTCCTGAATGACCAACCTGCCCCAAAGCCAGGTAGGTTCCTGAATGACCAACCTGCCCCAAAGCCAGGTAGGTTCCTGAATAACCAACCTGCCCCAAAGCCAGGTAGACTCCTGAATGACCAACCTGCCCCAAAGCCAGGTAGACTCCTGAATGACCAACCTGCCCAAAAGCCAGGTAGGTTCCTGAATGACCAACCTGCCCCAAAGCCAGGTAGGCTCCTGAATGACCAACCTGCCCCAAAGCCAGGTAGACCGCTGAATGACCAACCTGCCCCAAAGCCAGGTAGACTCCTGAATGACCAACCTGCCCCAAAGCCAGGTAGGTTCCTGAATGACCAACCTGCCCCAAAGCCAGGTAGACTCCTGAATGACCAACCTGCCCCAAAGCCAGGTAGACTCCTGAATGACCAACCTGCCCCAAAGCCAGGTAGGCTCCTGAATGACTAACCTGCCCCAAAGCCAGGTAGGCTCCTGAATGACCAACCTGCCCCAAAGCCAGGTAGACTCCTGAATGACCAACCTGCCCCAAAGCCAGGTCCTGGTTGCTTGGGGTGTTTGAGGATGAGTCAGAACAAATAAAAGAGTAAATCCATGAAGATTACGTTTTGCATTTTGGTAAAGCCATAGGGCCGTCTGGCAAAGGTCACCATAGACCATATGGCAGTCTCTCCACCCCCCTACCCAGCTAGAGAATGCTCTCTCTCAAACACAGAGACACTTCAATCTTTTTCCTAGAAATAGCACTCAGATTGGGCCACTTTGCACACTACACTGGAATCAGTAAACTATCTCTGGGTTTCCTTGTCAACCCCTGAAAGCAAGAGGGGATGGGGCAGGTAAGGATTACACTTATGGGATATTATCGGATCTTTATGGAGCAAGTGAAACAGTATAGCTTCCGTCCCTCTCCTCGCCCCTACCTGGGCACAAATCAGGGACCCTCTGCACACATCGACAACAGCCACCCTCCGAAGCATCGTTACCCATCGCTCCACAAAAGCCGCGGCCCTTGCAGAGCAAGGGCAACAACTACTTCAAGATCTCAGAGCGCGTGATGTCACCGATTGAAAAGCTATTAGCGCGCACCCCGCTAACTAGCTAGCCATTTCACATCGGTTACAGAAGTAGATTACCGACCGAGGGGCCCCCATTGATTTTGTGTGTCATTCTCAATCAGATATCATATTAAAACCATTTCTCATATTAAAAATGCTAACATGTCTCTCCACCCTATGGCAGAAGTTGTAGAATTGCAGTAACATTTCTGTAAAACTGCAAATCATTCTCTTCACCCGATGGTGGGGAAAGAATGACATTTTACTAAGGGCCCCCAAAAGGCTGAGGCCGGCTCCGACTGCATGTGTGGGTATGGATGTGGGTACACAGACCCACGAGCAACTAAAGCCCCTCATGATGAGTTCAGATTTTTTTGTGGCCACTACCCCCATCAGTGTTTCCCATCTCTGGTCTAGATCATTCACCCATTTCACATAACAAATGTCACAGGACTGCAGGGGGGATATAGGAGTGATGAGTTATTGCTTTTAAAGGAGACAGTGGTATTGGTCTGGGGTAAAGTGAGGATTTGACCTCTGACCTCTGATGATAGATGACATACTGTACGACATTGTGAGGTCAGACGTTTAAATAGAGCTGATGTAAAAACAGACCACAGACTGAACTGAATCTCTCAGTTTTCTGTTTGACTTGTGGACTTTGACCTGAATCTTTCTCAGCTCAGAGAACAACTCTGATACTGTATAACAGAGAACAAACAGTGACAAGGGCGAGAGAGACACAGAGGTAGAGGGCGAGGGCGATGGAGAGAGAGACACAGAGACAGAGGGTGAGGGAGAGACACAGAGACAGAGGGCGAGGGAGAGACACAGAGACAGAGGGTGAAGGAGAGAGAGACACAGAGACAGAGGGTGAAGGAGATAGAGACACAGAGGGTGAGGGAGAGAGAGACACAGAGACAGAGGGTGAGGGAGAGACAGAGACAGAGGGTGAATGTGATGGAGAGAGAGACACAGAGACAGAGGGTGAAGGAGAGACACAGAGACAGAGGGTGAAGGAGAGACACAGAGACAGAGGGTGAAGGAGAGACACAGAGACAGAGGGTGAAGGAGGGAGAGACACAGAGACAGAGGGTGAGGGAGAGAGAGACAAGGAGGGTGAGGGAGAGAGAGACACAGAGACAGAGGGAGAGAGACACAGAGACAGAGGGAGAGAGAGACAAAGGGTGAGTGAGAGAGAGAGACAGAGACAGAGGGTGAGGGAGAGAGAGAGACACATAGACAGAGGGTGAGAGAGACACAGAGACAGAGGGAGAGAGACAGAGTTTGAGGGAGAGAGAGAGAGGCAAAGGGTGAGGGAGAGAGAGAGACAGAGGGTGAGGGAGATAGAGACACAGAGACAGAGGTGAGGGTCAATCTGCCTGCCTTCAAAATCAACAGATGACCAACAGAAGGCTCAACAAACTTGAAAAAATGTAAACTAACCTTCAAGGTAGTAGACTTTGGCAGGAGGGCGACACACTGGGTGTGTGAGCAAATGTACCCAAAAAGTCTAGATTTTGGTGAACAGTTAGACTGGAGGGCAAAGGGAAGTGCAAGCACATGACAAGAGTTGCTAAAGTCATTGTAAACCAGTTATTGCACAACTAGTACAAGGCTACACACAAATGGGATTCACAAGATCAAAATGTGATTTATCCAAGTGAAATGGAAAGAGAAAGGGAAAGGGGGATACCTAGTCAGTTGTACAATTGAATGCATTCAACTGAAATGTGTTTACTGCACTTAACCTAACCCCTCTGAATCAGAGAGGTGCGGGGTAGAGGTTGACCGATTAATCGGAATGGCCGATTAATTAGGCCCGATTTCAAGTTTTCATAACAATCGGAAATCGGTATTTTTGGACACTGATTTGGCCTATTTTTTTATTTTTTATTTTTTTATTACACCTTTAGTTAATTTTCAATGACGGCCTAGGAACGGTGGGTTAACTGCCTCGTTCAGGGGCAGAACGACAGACTTTCTTAACTCCCGAGATTAGGCTGGTGTAACCGATGTGAAATGGCTAGTTAGTTAGCGGGGTGCACGCTAATAGCATTTCAAACGTCATTCGCTCTGAGATTTGGAGTGGTTGTTCCCCTTGCTCTGCATAGGTAAAGCTGCTTCGAGGGTAGCTGTTGTCGTTGTGTTCTTGGTTCGAACCCAGGTAGGAGCAAGGAGAGGGACGGAAGCTATACTGTTACACTGGCAATACTAAAGTGCCTATAAGAAATTAGTCAAAGGTTAATGAAATACAAATGGTATAGAGAGAAATAGTCCTATAATTCCTATAATAACTTCAACCTAAAACTTCTTACCTGGGAATATTGAAGACTCATGTTAAAAGGAACCAGCAGCTTTCATATGTTCTCATGTTATGAGCAAGGAACTTAAACGTTAGCTTTCTTACATGGCACATATTGCACTTTTACTTTCTTCTCCAGCACTTTGTTTTTGCATTATTTAAACCAAATTGAACATGTTTCATTATTTATTTGAGGCTAAATTGATTTTATTGATGTATTATATTAAGTTAAAATAAGTGTTCATTCAGTATTGTTGTAATTGTCATTATTACAAATAAAACATTTAAAAAATCATCCGATTAATCGGTATCAGGTTTTTTTTGTCCTCCAATAATCGGTATCGGTGTTGAAAAATCATAATCGGTCGACCTCTAGTGCGGGGGGGGCTGCCATAATCTTCCTCCTCTTCGGCACCCAGGGAACAGTGGGTTAACTGCCTTGCTCAGGGCAGAATGACAGATTTTTACCTGTGAGTAATTATTGAGCTTCCGGTCTCAGTGAAAGAAAAGGTACTCAACAGGAATTCTAATCAAATCAAATTTTATTTATCACATGTGCTGAATACAACAGGTGTAAACCTTAGCGTGAAATGTGTACTTACAAACTCTTATTTTCTTAAAACTACATTGTTGGTTAAGAAAATATTTACTAAATAAACTAAAGTAAAACAATTAACACAATAAAATGACAATAACAAGGCTATATACAGGGGGTACTGGTACCGTGTCAATGTGCGGGGGCACTGGTTAGTCGAGGTAATTGAGGTAACATGTACATGTAGGTAGGGGTAAAAGTGACTAGGCAATCAGGATATATAATAAACAGAGTAGCAGCAGCATATGTGAAGTGTGTGAAAGTGTGTCCACAGTATGTGTGAGTGTGTGTGAATCCAGCCACCCAAGTCGTAGACTGTTCTCTCTGTTACCACACGGCAAGCGGTACCGGAGTGCCAAGTCGACAGTTAAATTACATTTCCTGAAATTCTGTACATTTTGACATTGCTTATAACATAAGCAATGTCAAACATAACATGTTCATATGCTATCTGGGGGCCCCCTGACCTCCAGTGGGCACCCAACCAAAATATATATATATAGTAACTAACTTTATGTCCTGAATACAAAGCGCAACCTAAAACACAAGGCCAAGTATACACTGGAGTGGCTTACCAAGATGACATTGAATGTTCCTGAGTGACCTAGTTACAGTTTTGACATAAATCGGCTTGGAAATCTATGGCAAGACTTGAAAATGGCTGTCTAGCAATGAACAATAACCAACTTGACAGAGCTAGAAGAATTTTCAAAATAAGAATGTGCAAATATTGTACAATCCAGGTGTGCAAAGCTCTTAGAGACTGTAATCGCTGCCAAAGGTGATTCTAACATGTATTGTATAACATGTATAACATGTATAACTCAGGGGGGTTAATACTTATGTAATGAAGATATATTTGTGTTTTATTTTTCATAATTTCTTTGCAAATGTTAGAATTGTTCTTCCACTTTCAAATTACAGTGTATTTTGTGTAGATCATTGACAAAAAAATGACAATGAAATCCATTTTAATCTCACATTTTAACACAACACAATATGGAAAAATTCTAGGGGTGTGAATACTTTCTGAAGAACTGTATATATTGTGGAAATTTCGCCTATGGATCAGATGTTGTCATAACAGATCTGTGGCAAAGCGGTGATGGCAAACGAACTTGGTACAGGGATATACAGTATCAGTCAAAAGTTTGGACACACCTACTCATTCAAGGGTTTTTCTTTATTTGTACTATTTTTTACATTGTAGAATAATAGTGAGTGAAGACATCAAAACTATGAAATAACAATATCATGTAGTAACCAAAAAAAGTGTAAAACAAATCTAAATATATTTTATATTTGAGATTCTTCTAAGTAGCCACCATTTGCCTTGATGACAGCTTTGCACACTCTTGGCATTCTTTCAACCAGCTATATGAGGAAGGCTTTTCCAACAGTCTTGAAGGAGTTCCCACATATGCTGAGCACTTGTTGGCTGCTTTTTCTTCACTCTGCAGTCCAACTCATCCCAAACCATCACAATTGGGTTGAGATCAGGTGATTGTGGAGGCCAGGTCATCTGATACAGAACCATCACTCTCCTTATTGGTCAAATAGCCCTTACCGTGGCGGAGATCTTTGTGGGCTATACTCGGCCTTGTCTCAGGATGGTAAGTTGGTGGTTGAAGATATCCTTCTAGTGGTGTGGGGGCTGTGCTTTGGCAAAGTGGGTGGGGTCTCTTCTTATTATTGGTGTCCTTTAGTAGTGTTTTTTTGCAGCAATTCAACCATGAAAGCCTGATTCACGCAGTCTCCTCTGAAGACTTGATGTTGAGATGTGTCTGTTACTTAAACTTTGTGAAGGATTTATTTGGGCTGCAATTTCTGGGGTGCAGTTAACTCTAATGACTTTATCCTCTACAGCAGAGGTAACTCTGGTCTTCCTTTCCTGTGGCTGTCCTCATGAGAGCCAGTTTCATCATAGCACTTGATGGTTATCTGACTGCACTTGAAGAAACTTTCAAAGTTATAGAAATGTTCTAAATTGACTGAGATTCATGTCTTAAAGTAAGGATGGACTGT
Organism: Oncorhynchus mykiss; assembly: GCF_013265735.2. Taxonomy (NCBI): domain Eukaryota; kingdom Metazoa; phylum Chordata; class Actinopteri; order Salmoniformes; family Salmonidae; genus Oncorhynchus; species Oncorhynchus mykiss. Next base: position 73,215,241 of record NC_048572.1, read on the forward strand.
TGTTTCCCATTGCTTATTTGAGCTGTTCTTTCCATAATATGGACTTGGTCTTTTACCAAATAGGGCTATCTTCTGTATGCCACCCCTACCTTGTCACAAAACAAGTGATTGGCTCAAACACATTAAAAAGGAAAGAAATTCCACAAACTAATACTTTTTTTATTACTACATGATTCCATATGTGTTATTTCATAGTTTTGATGTCTTCACTATTATTCTACAATGTAGACAATCGTAAAAATAAAGAAAAACCATGGAATAATTAGGTGTGTCCAAACTTTTGACAGGTACTGTACATAATTTGTACATGCAAATCTGATTGGAATCAGCGTTTGATTATTTAAATAATCAGTCTCAATTTAACTTCAGAGTTGCTTTTTTCTTTCTTATGGCATTTACAGGGACATCTTTAGCCAGTGACAGGCCACCAAAATCGTCTCGTCACATATATTACGCAAGTTTCACAAGCGTGTCACTCTGCTACAGTTGCAATTTCAGAAAAGCAGAGCCAGTGAGGCCACAGGAGAGTAGTGTCCAGTTAGGTTAAAAGTCAGACTGGTGCAGTGAGTCTAGGTGAAATACTGACAATGCATGGGACAGTGTCAGAGATTGCTTTCCCACTTTGAAAACTGCAATATATTTCGAACTGAGAGAAACTAATCATTTGCGTGTAGGGTAGTCTAAATCACAATATGATTTAATTAATAACGTTTATTTTAAGCATACCTCTCTCAGCTCTTTCTCGATCTGCATGGCGCGCTGTACAATGGGTCCGCGCACCGCATACTCGACGTTCTTCACCCTGGGGTTCATGGTGTCGATGGTCAACACCTTGTCCCGGGAGAACACTCCATTCTCGGTCATTTTCTCTTGGGCAAGTCCACGCCGCCGTTCGCTGACTCCTAAAGGTGCTATACTCTGGGGGGAAAAAGGTGACAGCTGAGAGGGAATCAGCATTGAGCGGACCCCAGAGACGAGGTACCCCGCGGGGTATTGCGCCCCGCCGCCGAAAAACCATACATTTCCTCCGTTCAAAACGCTCACGCTTCTGGATGGTAACATTTGTCCTATGCGCGAAGCAGACATGTTACAATATTCTATCTCTTTAGCTGTGAAGTGCTGCGACCCCTCTACGCTCAATGAATGCACACACACAGACAACTGTTTGTGCAGTTGGCTTAAAAAAATGTTTTAAAAAGTCAACCAGGGCTTTGAACCTTACAATTACGATAGAATGAGGTGAGTTTTTTTTATTCAGGGGAAGTGATAGAAGATCTGTTTCCCCAACTCGTTATTCACAGATTGGTGCACTCTTTTCTCTTCTGCACACCGCACACATTGTAACATTACTCCCCCATACACCCCTTTTGTGAGTTGAATCCAACCTGCATCCCCATTTGCCTACGCACGGATAAATTGTCAGTCAGGATCGGATCTCCGGTTACCGAGACGACAGACACAATCGATAAGCCAATGCGAGGAGACCGGGCGCAGCTTCAAACTTGCTCCCTTTCCATGGAATTCCCTCTCTGTCGTTTGTTAACACACACCCGGCAGCGCACTCTAGACTACTGGGAGGAGACTGCTGACCAGGCCATTCTGCAGACATTTTGCGCAACTCCTCCTAATTGAACTCAAGCCGTTCTCCCACTGCTTGTAGCGCAGCATATTTACACGAAATGTGCACTGTGCTCAACTGGTTTGCTCAACTGGTGAAGTTTTAAGGGCCCTCCACACTAGGCTAGTTAAGTTTTAGTGTGAATGACTGAGGTAGATGTTGCTTTATTTATAGCTGATAGTTCTTTAACATAAATGCTCAATTCAAATGATACAGCATTCCTAAATAACCTTTCATATAGACTACTTTCAGTAGGCCTTACCCCCAGTGCAATTTTCCTAATTACATCATTGGGTTGATGAGCATGGTGACAGTGGATAGGAGATCTCCATTGCAACAGTGTGGACAGATTTGTCTCAAAGAACCGGATCAACTATTGACTTACAAAGTTTCAAGTATCAAAGTGGTCTGATAAGGGACATCATTTAGTCAAAGTGATTTAGTTCTGTATTAAGATAGACCGCTGTGCCACTCGGGAGCTCGGGCACTGCATCTCAGTGCTAGAGACATCACTACAGACCCTGGTTAGTTTCCAGGCTGTAGCACAACTGGCAGTGATTGGGAGTCCCATAGGGCGGCGCACAATTGGCCCAGCGTCATCCGGGTTATGATTTGGCTGGGCTAGGCCATCATTGTAAATAATAATTTGTTTTTAACTGACTTGCCTAGTTAAATAAATACATTTTAAAAAGATTGGGAGCTCAGAAAGGAAGCCAGAGTCCAGTTATTTGAGGCCAGTGGTATTCTGACAGAGGAATAGGGTCACATATCAGCTGTCAAACAAACCTGTCTATTTGCTGAAGAAACACAGCATCTGTCCTTCTGCAACACACACCCATACACACACACACCTTTATTATTGCACAACGTATTTCACAATTCAAACACTTTGCTCTCCATACATACTGTACGTCAATATTTGACTATACATTTGTTTTGAGTGCTTTCCATTTAGTCGATTTATATCTTTGCCAAATGTGATTCTATTTTATTCTATTGAACTTGAATTTGAATGTATTTCTTTTTTTTTTTACTTCTATTTGGATTTTTGCCACATAGTTGAGGGATGTACCTGCAAGTAAGCATCTCATTGTACTACAGCATTACCATGACACCAATGGAGAGTCCAGCCATTCAACCTTTCATATCGTCAGTGTTTCCTGGAGAAAACTCCACTGATCATTTCTTCCATGGCCAAACAATCATCCATGAAACAGAATTCAACTTAGTACAAAAGACACACTGAGCACAATGGTTGTAAAAACACAGCAGAGAGCCTAGTAGCAATTGAAAAAGAAGTGTGATTAGATAAGTTGCTTTGTGTGGGCTCTTGAGTGTGTCAACATCATTTTTTCCATACAATGCCTTTCAATATCACCTCCCTTCCCACCCTGGAAATCTATCAGTCACTCAGTTTCAGATACAACCATGCAATTTAGTTACCAAGGGCTATGCTCACAATCAATACATGTATCTTCCAATATGCAGCAGTCCCTATCGTAACTAAATCATTGCACTGTTGAGTTGCATGCATCTAAATGAGGTCCACCACTATATGTGTTACAAGGACAGTATGAGACAGATCCAAATTGTTTTAGACAATTTATTTAAAGACAATTTTCCTGCTTTGCAGTTGGTCTTTCCCTCAATGGCTTGATCCCTGTCCCCAATGGATGTTATATAACTATGGATAACATGTGATCATTAACTAATGTTATGATAGAGTTGTTAATACCTGCTACCGTCTGCATACAATCTGTTAATGGTTTCTTTTGTCCTAACAAGTTTTGCTCAGCACCCTGCCCACTATAGTGATAAAGTCCAAATTTCTCCACCAAAACATACTTTTTTATCCACGTAGGCCTACCATCTTGGGAAAAAGGAGTTATATTCCTCCCAATCAAAGTCCTCTCAATAATATATTTTCACCTCTACATAACTTTGATCAGGTCAATAAAATCACTTACCTCATTTTTTCCCACTAGGTCCTTTACATACTCCAGTTCAAGTGTCTGCACGCAAGTCTCATTCATTAACTTTTTCCTACTAGCACTCGCTTTGCTGATAGCTACATTTTTGAGGAAAAATAACAGAGATTAAGTTGTCTCACCTAGCTATCTTAAGATGAATGCATTAACTAACTAAGTCGCTTTGGATAAGAGCATCTGCTAAATGACTCAAACGTAAATATTTAGAGTGTATGTATGTGTGTGACCACAATAGGGTTTCTCTAACAAATGTAACCATGGGTCATATGAACCAAGTAAAGCTTCAGAGATAATGACTCAATATGCTGGTGGCAGATACTGAGCAAGATAAGGGTTGAGAGCAGTACACAGCAAGACAGATATGAAAGTTCACACCATTGAAGCTTCGGAAATAAATGGAATGGTTTGAGTATATTCAATGTACTCATATGGCATCATCTATTTATCACCAGCTACTGAAACGTAAAAGCAGTGTGGCTCTAGTGCTTATTGTGATTTGTTCCCTTCTTGCGACATGAGATTTTGCCATCAAGTTTAGTCAATATTTCAGTTCCTTTAAAAATGTCCACACAAATCCTGGTCCTGGTTTCTCACCATGGTCAACAACAAGTTGTTTTCTTTTACCAGTAGGGGGGAACCTTAGCCATGTTATAAGTATTTATCACTATTGCACACAAAGAAATAACACAACAGACAACTCAAAAGATTACATTCATCCACATAGATGTATAAAAACAGTGAAAATAACCCATAATCTCTATCAGCAGTAACTCAATAGAAACAGGAGTTTTTGAAACACAGTATTTTAAACAAACATTGTTTGTCAAAACTATTTATGATCATAAGAAAATAGACACAGTAACAGCACTGAAGTTTCAAGCACTTGACATGTTGATATATATATATATATATATATATATATATAATATATACTGCTCCAAAAAATAAAGGGAACACTAAAATAACACATCCTAGATCTGAATGAATGAAATATTCGTATTAAATACTTTTTTCTTTACAGAGTTAAATGTGCTGACAACAAAATCACACAAAAATGATCAATGGAAATCAAATGTATCAACCCATAGAGGTCTGGATTTGGAGTCACACTCAAAATTAAAGTTGAAAACCACACTACAGGCTGATCCAACTTTGATGTAACGTCCTTAAAACAAGTCAAAATGAGGCTCAGTAGTGTGTGTGTGGCCTCCACATGCCAGTATGACCTCCCTACAACGCCTGGGCATGCTCCTGATGAGGTGGCGAATGGTCTCCTGAGGGATCTCCTCCCAGACCTGGACTAAAGCATCCACCAACTCCTGGACAGTCTGTGGATGGAGCGAGACATGATGTCCCAGATGTGCTCAATTGGATTCAGGTCTGGGGAACGGGCAGGCCAGTCCATAGCATCAATGCCTTCCTCTTGCAGGAACTGCTGACACACTCCAGCCACATAAGGTCTAGCATTGTCTTGCATTAGGAGGAACCCAGGGCCAACCGCACCAGCATATGGTCTCACAAGGGGTCTGAGGATCTCATCTCGGTACCTAATGGCAGTCAGGCTACCTCTGGCGAGCACATGGAGGGCTGTGCGGCCCCCCAAAGAAATGCCACCCTACACCATGACTGACCCACCACCAAACCGGTCATGCTGGAGGATGTGGCAGGCAGCAGAACGTTCTCCACGGCGTCTCCAGACTCTGTCACATGTGCTCAGTGTGAACCTGCTTTCATCTGTGAAGAGCACAGGGCGCCAGTGGCGAATTTGCCAATCTTGGTGTTCTCTGGCAAATGCCAAACGTCCTGCACGGTGTTGGGCTGTAAGCACAACCCCCACCTGTGGACGACGGGCCCTCATACCACCCTCATGGAGTCTGTTTCTGACCATTTGAGCAGACACATGCACATTTGTGGCCTGCTGGAGGTCATTTTGCAGGGCTCTGGCAGTGCTCCTCCTTGCACAAAGGCGGAGGTAGCAGTGCTGCTGCTGGGTTGTTGCCCTCCTACGGCCTCCTCCACATCTCCTGAGGTACTGGCCTGTCTCCTGGTAGTGCCTCCATGCTCTGGACACTAAGCTGACAGACACAGCAAACCTTCTTGCCACAACTCGCATTGATGTGACATCCTGGATGAGCTGCACTACCTGAGCCACTTGTGTGGGTTGTAGACTCCGTCTCATGCTACCACTAGAGTGAAAGCACCACCAGCATTCAAAAGTGAGAAGATTTTTCTTTATTTTTACTATTTTCTACATTGTAGAATAATAGTGAATACATCAAAACTATGAAATAACAGACTCATATAGTAACCAAAAAAAAGTGTTAAACAGCGGTGGTATACAGAAGATAACCCTATTTGGTCAAATATCTAGTCCATATTATGGCAATAACAGCTCAAATAAGCAAAGAGAAATGACTGTCCATCATTACTTTAAGACACGAAGGTCAGTCAATCCGGAAAATGTCAAGAACTTTGAAAGTTTCTTCAAGTGCAGTTACTAAAACCATCAAGTGTGATATATATATATATATATAACACAGTATATCACAAAAGTGAGTACACTCCTCACATTTTTGTAAATATTTGAGTATATCTTTTCATGTGACAACACTGAAGAAATGACACTTTGCTACAATGTACGACCAGTCAGTATGAGGGAGTGTGAGAGCGATGACAGCAAATTTTAACACACCTGCTCCTCATTCACACCTGAGACCTTGTAACACTAATGAGTCACATGACACCGGGGAGGGAAAATGGCTAATTGCACCCAATTTGGACATTTTCACTTAGGGGTGTACTCATTTTTGTTGCCAGCGGTTTAGACATTAATGGCTGTGTGTTGAGTTATTTTGAGGGGACAGCAAATTTACACTGTTATACAAGCTGTACACTCACTACTTTACATTGTAGCAAAGTATCAATTCTTCAGTTTTGTCACATGAAAAGATATACTCAAATATTTACAAAAATGTGAGGGGTGTACTCACTTTTGTGATATACTATATATACACACACAAATATTCTGGAGTATCAAATTGAGGTAAAAGGATCATTCCTTGCTCCATAATGGTTGTCTATGATGAAAGTGGTACATATAGCGAACAGTGTAATGCTATCCCTAGGTTTCACAGCAATGTGCCCATGTCCATTATAAAAGATGGCCTAAAATCCTGTGGCTAAAGTGATGGCGGAGAGGGTCTGTGTAGCCACGGAGCTTAGGGCGAAGGTAGGCACTGAGAGAGGGGTGAGCAGGTAGAGCTGATGTTGGGCAGTCTGCAGGCTAAAACACTTACACTCCTCAGTCACTAGGTAGCACTGCAGCGGCTGGTGGGAGAAGCCCAGGGCAAAGTCCTCCCGGAGGGAGTCGCCACGTTGGGCCTTCTCCCCTAAGGTCAGGGCCGGGGTCTCCTCAAGAGGAAAGTAGCGAGTGGTGGTGAAAGTGTAGAAGAGCCTGAGCAGCTCCCAGCAGCGTGCCTTGGAGGGCAGAGGATGGTTACTGGGAGGATGGTTGGGGTTAGTAATGATGGCTTTCACACAGGAGACAGAGCGACGGGACTCTCTGTTGATGAGCAGCAGAGCCAGGACATCAGGGCGGAGGGTCACAGAGCCTGGCAGGCAGCGCTCCCCCACGGCCAGGCTGCCTCTCAGGGCCTCCAGTAGAGGAGACCAGAAACAACCCACCAGCTCTCTCTCAGCCCTGTGCAGGGTGGGACTGGGGCCGCACAGCACGCACACATCCACTCCTGGAAGCAGCTGGAAGCGGAGCAGGCGGTGTGCCACGGTGGGGCTGCCCTGGGGCAGGAAGACAGGGGTGTCACAGGACGCAGAGCCTGAGAGGGAGAGAGAGCGGGTCAGAACGGATAGGAGAACCACTTCCTGCGGCGCCAGACGCCACCATTTTTCCGTGGCAGCGGCTATCCGTCCGTGGACCATCAGGCAGCCAAACTCGCTATCTGCTGCCTGGGTAAAGCCGTCTAGGCCCTCCTGAAGCAGGGTGGCGTTGGGGGGCAGCAGGCAGTCCGCGCAATGCGTCAGGTCCCCCATAATGCCCTCCTGTCCCTGTCCCCCCTCCAGGAGCTGGTCGATGAGGCGGTAGCAGGAGCGCAGGTCCCTCTTCAGCCGTTCCACGTTCCTCAAGCTGGCCAGCTCATCCTGCCCCAGAACCAGCACCATGCAGTTCCACACGTTCTCCAGCAGGCGCCGCAGGTGGAGGTCTTCTTCCCCTGCACCACCACCTTCCTGCTGGGCCTGCCCACCGCTGCTCACCGCTATGAGCATCACGCTGTCCTGAAATACCCTCCACACCATCCGGCCTCCGCGATCAGTCTCACAGCCAGCCAGCACCACCCCCTGGCCCGCTCCGAACATGTGCACACCGTTCAGGGAGCCGATGATGGAGAAGGGGAGTTGCTTAGAGGCCCCCCGGGTGAAGAGAGGAACCCCACTGTTGGCAGTGAGGCAGAGAAGCTGCACTGAGCCTGCCTGTTGGAGCATCATGTGGCTGGGGTGGCCAGGCTAGGCGCTGTCCTCCTGAACCATCCACTGACTGGCCCTCTGGTTTAAAGATGGCGAAGATTCAGCTCTAGCCCATGGTTATGGGACACTTGCAAGAAAACAGGAGCAGATGCATGCAACAAGAAGTTATATAATAGATCGTGATTACATAATGCATACTAGCAGATATCACTTGTCATGCAAACATGTCGCAGATGTGTATTTGCAGACAACTTTTAAGCATTTAGCCAATTACTATAACTAAGCAAACACGCAAAATACTGCCTCTCTTTTCATTGTTTTCAAGTCAACTAACGCTAGATAGCTAGCTAGCTAGCTAACGTAGCGATAACTTTTTCACTGTAAACGGGACAAAATGATCGAAATAAACTTAGAAGCCAGCTATTTCACCAAAAGAGGTGTTGCCGGTAAAATAGCTAGCTCACTATCTAATGTTTTCTTCCCCTCTTACTTTTTCTTTGTTGAATTTCTTCCATCACGAAACGAGTTGACTCCATTCACGTTTCCACAGCAACTGGCCCTGGCCGTTCTCACATGATCAATTCATTCAATCAATCAGATGATGTCTCTAAAGCAGATCTTACATCAGTTTATCATACCACAATCCTAATTTACCACTTGGAGAATAAATCAAATAAACTGACTTTAGATCAGTGTTTACGACCGCATAATCCCTCTTCCTATTTCCGCCTTTGCCTATGGTGAACTGGCCAGTCAGGTTCGAGAATGTTGCGGCTGTTCACGAGCGTATTGTCTACGCGGCGCATGACAACTCGCAGATCCTTTCAGCATTAGAACAGAATAATTGAATTAGTTTGAGGAGTTTAGGTGGTTTATAGATCGAATAAACTGCGCAGCGCCAGGCATACATTCGTGAATAAACAGGATATTCATTTACGCTGTCAGAAGAACTATCAACGAAGCCAACTAATAAACAATAAAAAGGTAAGTGTCAAATATAGACTGAAGCAGAACACGTTAGCGCAGCGATTCCCGAACTCGGTCCTCGGGACCCCAAGGGGTGCACGTTTTGTTTTTTGCCCTAGCACTACACAGTTAATTCAAATAATCAAAGCTAGATGATTAGTTGATTATTTTTAATCAGCTGTGCATAACGTGCACCGAGTTTGGTAAACCCTGCATTAGCAAGACATACTTATTGACAAAACGTAGAACATGTTAGATGAGATTTTTTTTTTTTTAAGTCAATAAGAAATGCTCATGGTGTCAATAATATAATTTAAGGTATCAAGCTATAGTAATAGATAAAGTAGCCTGAATTGCGCTTTCCTTATTCCAAGATTGTAATTAATTACTCCATATTTCATGCTGCATCTGATTTATGTTACATTGTAATATTGTCCACAATATCATCACGATCCGCGATCTTTCTTTCCACTGATGTGCATAGGTCCTGAATGAAATGCAGTGTCTAAAGTTAGAACTGTGAGAGTGAAGTTTCTGGTGGAAATTGTCCATCCAAAGATAACCTGCTGAAAATCCAAGACTGTAGGTAGCATCTGGTAGATTGGTAGCTAATACGGAACTATATACAATGCTTCACAAATACAGACAGATTGCCTTTGGGTAAATTCTGGACTATTCGGCTCATGATAAAACCACATGGTCATGTAGAAGATGTTCATTGAATAGGGAAGTTCTAAGAATGCAGATAAGGGGACTTTAAATGGCTCCTCTGTCTTTGAAATTGACCCATCCGAGCACAACGAGTTCCTTGGCTTTTGGATCAGAGCAGAATCCACAACTAATAAACCCACATACCTCTCTTTGTATTCCAGTGTGCCCACTACTGTGATGGGATGATCATATCCTCCACGTTTGTTATGTATACCCTTTATGGCCCATATCCATCATCCAATGAAGACTGTGCTTTTTGGGCATCATTAAATGCACTTTCTGGTCAATGCATTTTTACCCTACTATTTCAACAGTATCATATTCTCCACATCGCTTAGCAACTGTGTACTCATGCATGTCAGTATTGCATCATTTAATTTTTTTGTTCCAAATCAACTCTGGCTTCTCTATTCAACACTCAGTACATCAGATGCTCTGTAGTTGGTTTCAGAAACCCAAATGATCCATTTCCAGATAACCTCTCAACACATCATATTATATTGAACAAACTTCATGCAAGTAAGTGAATGTATTCAGTTCATGACAGACCTTGGGTTTATTTAGTAAACCCCATCTAGTTCTGGATTAGATTCTTGTTCTCTTTTCTACAAATCTAACTTCTCTTTTATTTTACTAGCTGGAATGGAGAACAAAACCAATGGATCAGTGGAAGCCAAGCCGTAAGTTTAGAGGGTAGTCTTCCTTCGGAGGCTATAGATGATGGATAAGATTGATGGCCTTCTGCCTTATCCCTATACCCATTATGCTGTCCTCTCTGTTCTGTTTTTCTAGTAAGGTGGAGAATGGACAGCTGCCGGATCCTGCTGACTGGGCGGTTACTGATGTCGTTAACTATTTCAAAGCTGCAGGATTTGAAGAGCAGGCTACTGCTTTCCAGGACCAGGTAAATTAACAGAACATAATTTACTAACCTTGCAAGTTGCACATTCTTCTCTTTCTCGCGGGTCAGAGCTTCCCAATCCCTTCTTTTCGTAGGAAATCGATGGAAAGTCTTTGCTTCTGATGACGCGGAACGATGTCCTGACAGGCCTGTCCATCAAACTGGGGCCAGCACTGAAGATCTACGAGTACCATGTGAAGCCACTCCAGACCCAGCATCTGAAGAGTAATGCTAATGCATCATAGCATCACCCCATGCTCTTCCATGTGCAACAGGACAGTCATCTATGGAGGGTTGAGAGGCTGGACGGAGAGACCAGGCTGAAGACATTTATGGACAGCAGAAGATGGTGCTTAGAAAACGTATTTGCATCCTTATGCAATGTCAATGTACTTTTACTTGAAGTGATGACCGATGCCAAATGGTTTACGCCGTGAAATTAATTTACAAAAGACATGGCAGTGATCATACGGTTTTTAGTTAACTGAGTGATATTGGTTTATGAAAGTAAGGACTTGATTCCTTTATTTGAATACAATTATTTTACAGGTCTTAAAGTACACTGTACAGGTTTATTTTATTTTTTTCTAAGTTTGTTTCAAAATATTCTAATCAAGCATGCTACTGAAGCGGATTCAACCGAATTGGTTAATTTAGGAGACAGTCCTTTTCAGATGGACGCAAAGGTGCACTAGATGTCTGACCTGCTGATAAATGTCCTAACCTTGTCTTGATATTTTCATTATATACAAACTTTTGAACACGGTTTTGATTTCAGAAAAAAATGCATGGTAATTAATTTGAGGAAATGTGTTTGAAGCAGTCTTAGAATTACTGCTCCTCCATCACTGAATTTTTTCCCTAATGAGCCACTATGAATATTAGATGATCAAATCAGTATCTTTAAGCATCATGTACATCAATGATCTATTTAAAGTGATGCTCTGGGAACTCTGTATAATTTCAGCCTGTAGTTTTGAAAGTGGTGCTTACAAGTGGTGCTAACAAGCCAAAATGGGTCCCCGTTTTGTGTAGTTACAAATTTGTGCATAAGATCCCAGACTGCATATTTAAGCACTTGGGGGTGGGGAATATAGGTTAATAAGTGTTCTTTGATTTCCTTATTTACCATATTCTGTCATCTTAAAATGGTGGCTTTTTTTATTGATATGGATGTTTAATTAAAAGTAGTAGTCTTTCCCTTTTGTATTGTTAAGGTGCTCTGTTTGCATTCTGTTATGAAATAAACTACTTGCATCTTTAATGATTTGAGATACCACTATCAGTCGGACCAAAAAACGATTAGCAAACAATCATGTAGAGAAAGAATAATGTTTTAATTTCTAAATACAAAAAGTCAAGAACAATGATGAATAAAATAGAAAAAGGCACAATAATTTACTTGAAAACCATCCTGTGCCATAAAAAATAAACCTGTAATAATTTCCTCTAAGGTGGTTTGCTGAAAATAGATGGCAAGTCTTCCTTACATGATTTCTGACACGTTATTCTACACTTCATGAGATTCTGTGGCAGTGGAATGCCATGGGAAATGAATAGCAGTGTTGAGGTCAACTTTTTCCCTGTAGCATCAAAACAAAGGCCTGCAAGACAGGAACAGAGTGAGATAAGCACATGCATGTATCTTGAATTTCTCTGCATTGCAACCAAATACCAGTCTGCAATCCACACTGATTCTGTTTGGATTCCAGGCCAATGAAGGACTACATAGACAACCAGAAGAGCACATTTTTGTTTTGACACAAGGGGAGACTCACCAAATAATGCTGTGGTTTGTCTGTCCTATGGGTCTGTCTCACAAGAAGGAGCACACCTTCTGTGGTCTGAAGGGGTTGGTGCTGGAGGAGACCCCAGTGAGTAGGGGGTCCTGGAGGGCATTCTGCATGCAGAACTGCTGAAGGTCTGCTGCTGCCTGGGACACCTGAACAGAAACCATAATACAGGAATATAGTTGTGAACAAAAAAACGACCTGTTGCAACGGGTAACATTGCACTCATTGCTAGCTTTAAGACTCCTACAACTTTCCCCCTTGAATGGATGTGAACACAGATCCTTAAATTAGGCTATGAATGATCATAGGGCGGTAGGCCACACTCAATAATGACCGACAATTCCAATTCCATTAGAGACTATTAAGCAAAATATTGTGTTATCGCAAGATCACCATTTCTGTGCCTATATTCCACGCCCTTAGCTAGCTATTAGCCACTGTTAGCTAGATACTGATACTAGCTGACTAGTTTCCCTGAACAGGTTTATCAAGTATGTCTGAGTGTGAAATACATTACCTTCACTCTGTTGATGCTCGCTTCAAAACGCAGCTGCTGAACAACTTTCTTCATCGCAACGAGATTTGATGAGCCAGACATCTTTGCTATTTTGTAGAAAAGAAGCGGAGACAAATCGAATAGTTGATCACACATCCGGTTTTGAATCTTCTGCGCAGTCGCAGTGTGTCTTAGTAAGCGACCGCGACTCAACTTTAAAAATATTGTCACGTGCAGAAGTAGTGAAACGCCTTTCTTGCCCGCAGTAATTAATATATTCGTAGTAAAAATATACTATAAATTACAGTGGAACATAAACACGAGAAAGTATTCACACCAATTGGCTTACTCATTTTGTTGTTACAGCCTGCATTCATTAAATATATGTTTTTCTCTCACCCATCTACACACACAATACCCCATAATGAAAATGAAAACATTATTTTAGAAATGTTTGCAAACATATTGAAAATTAAATATAAATATTTAATTTACAAGTATTCACATCCTTTGCTATGACACTCCAAATTGAGCTCAGGTGCATCCAATTTCCTTTGATCATCATTGAGATGTCACTACAACTTGATTGGAGTGCACCTATCAGCCAATTCAATTGTTTGGACATGACTTAGAGAGACACGTTCTCGGTTAAACTGTGTAAGGAGGAGTCTAGAAGCTAATGAGACTGATTGTTTGACTACAAGTGAGAGTTGTTTGATTTCGTTGAATCTTGTTACACTATTGCAGAAATGCGTCAAGTTTATGGGAAATGGCGGCGAGTAGCGCGGACGAAATGGAGAAAAAGTCTGTGAAGCAACAGGTGTGCTGGCAGTGGTGGAAAACGTAATAAATTGTCATACTTGAGTAAAAGTAAAGATACCTTAATAGAAAATGACTCAAAGTGAAATTCAATCAGTAAAATTCTACTTGAGTAAAAGTGTGAAAGTATTTGGTTTGAAATATATTTAAGTATCAAAAGTAAATGTAATTGCTAAAATAATCTTTATCAAAAGTAAAAGTGAATCTTTTCAAACGAGATGGCACAGTTAGTTTTATTGACGGATAGACTGGGGCAAACCAACACTCATAATTTACTGTTTTGTTCAGTAATATGTTGTCGCAGCTCAGTTGAGTATTGAATACTGTTGCTTTAAGAATGTATCAGGCACGGTGCGTGAACCGAGGCGTGAGTTTTGTATGTAGTGAAGACAGTTAGTTTGACTATGATTGGTGTTAAAACGATTCTTATTAAATGAAATCATACTCTACCTTAACCACAATGTATTTAAAAATGCTATTAAACATTTGTATTTAAAGTACAACTTTTTAATGTATATAAACAAAGTGCATATAAATGTAACAATTCAAAACGAATACAATCGGAACAGCATAAGAGAATATTGCACCACATCAAAGAAAAATAAATAATGTGCAAAACTGCAGCATCCCAGTTAAAACATTAAACTGGCCCCTCTTTTCTCTCTCTTCTTTATTGCCATGTTATAACCAACAGCACACAGCAATGCTGACCATATTTAGCTTTTATGCGAGATTTGCATTCAGAAATGCAAGCTGCCTCCCTTTTGAGGGGTTGATGCGGTTTCTCTCGGGAATTATTTGTCCCGTTTTCGAGAAGACCCTCTCAAAGGGAACAGACGTGGCCACTATGCAGTCTCTCCCTGTCATGACTTTAGTAAGCCGTGGGTAGACAGAGGCCTTGTTCTCCCACCAGCTCAGAAGATCTGCAGATCTTTGGAGGAGGGGCTCCTCTAAATAGGATCAGACCTCCATTATGACATCTGCTGAGGGATTCCTTCATGCTGCATCCCAGTTGCTCTCTCGTCAAACAGCATCCAAACAGCAGAAGTTTGTGGTACTACTGCTGGTGCTTCTGCTCCATCTGCTCTTTCTTCTTCCTGGTGCCCGAGACATCTGACTGCTGGGGCTGTCCCTCCCTGCTGCTGAGGTTATTCTCTGAAGAGCCTCATCAATCGCTCTGGCATCACTGAAGGCTAACTTTCACGTGCAGCGGTTTCTGATAGCACGTGATTATATTCCATTCTGTGGAACTTTCTGTCCATTGATGAACATAGTGTGTCCATCAACTCTGTCACATGTCCTGTAGTTAAACTTGCTTCTCTCTGGCGGCTGGCTGTGATTCGCTGCAGACCCTTACACAGGAGTATCATTTTTGAGGCTGTCACATAGCTGAAAAGACAGTAACTTATTAGTTCAGTTTCATGTTTTGTCTACTGACACTGCATTCTCATCTTCTGCTCATATACATATATAATACTGGATTAAATAATGATGTAGTAATAACTGCTTACTGTACTTCTCTCCACTGATCTCCACAGTAACCTGCTCAAAGGGTTCCAGGACTCCTCCTCCACCACCTCCCATTCCTCTTGGGTCAGAGCATCAACAGGTGCATTGACAATGGCCAGGGTAGAGATGATGGCATCCTTTGACTCAAGAAACCGCTTCAACATATAAAATGTTGAATTCCACCTTGTAGTGCAGTCTTGTTTAGGCCTCAGCTCAGGCATCCCCATCTGGCATTGTGTAGACTTTAGGTTTTCAGCACCTACTGTGCTCCTGTGGAAGTATTCCACAGCTGATTTCACTTTGTCCACAGTGGGCTTCATCTCCTTCAGAACATATCTTACAATCAGGTTGATTGTGTGGGCAAGACATGGATGATGGGTCAATTTAAAAAAATTCCTGGCTTTGGTTATGTTAGCTGCATTGTTGCTAACACAACAGACCACTTTTCCATCTACTTGCCATTCTCTGGCCACTCAACAGTTCCTCTGCCAAGTTATCTGAGGTGTGTCTGTCGCTGAACTCAAAGCAGTCAGCTAGACATCGTAAAATCTTCAATGGAGTGACATGTAACTGACATGTAAGAAGTGGTTATTCTTGATGTCCAGCAGTCAGTGGTAAGACAAACTGCAGTAGCTTTTTGGACTCTTTCCCGCACTGAAGCCTGTGTTCTCTTGTACAGTTGTGGAATAAGTGATTTTGAAAGGATTTTCCTGCTTGGAATTGTGTACATTGGATTTAGACTATTGCTATAATTTCTAAAACCTCTGTCCTCCACGATCGAAAATGGCTGGAAATCGGTGGCTATCATTTTAGCCAGTGAAATATCAATTTGGCCTTGTTTTGCTACCGACATAGACTTTGGCATAAACTGGCCCATAGAAGACTACGATGCTGTGGGTCACGGAGCAGGCCTGCTTGACTGAGTGGATACATCTCCACGTGTGCGGAGGTGCTGGCTCCACCACTATCACTAGCAGGCCCGCCAGTTTTTCGAAGCTCTGCTACAGATAGCTTCACAGTTGGGTGCACAGTTCACATATGCCGGTGTAGGTTGTGCGTAGAACCGGCTTTATATGAGATTTTGTTTTGGTAAATTCTACACTGTGCTCTAACATTGTCTGCATTATTAAAATGCATCCAAATGCTACTGTGCTTCAGACTCATTTTCCAGCTGTTGTTTTCACTGCTGTCCTTCCTCTCTCTCATCGGCTGCTAAGTGTGTGACTGTGTGTTGGCTCGGTCCTCCCTCTCTGATATTTGGTTCATTGGTTGATACTGCGTGTCTGTTTGACAGGAACAACAGGTGAGGCTGTGCAGACATAAGATGTGTGTGCGCTTGAGCATTTAGGCCTATATTGTTTAAAGAAAAAAAAAATATTGATCTTTGAATTAGTTAATTCTATTCATTCAAATATTTTGATTATTCACATCTAAAAAAAAAAAAAAAAATTATAAATACATTTGCCTCTTCTGATATGTGAGCCGGCTCCCAACGTTCACCTACAAGAGCCGACTCGTTTGTGAACGACCCATCACTAGTTCAGATTAATTACACAACAATCCTCCCTGCATTTGTAACATTTGGCGATGAGGATGGGATAGTTTAGCAAATGTTAATCTGAAGTTCAGTTTAATTGCATAACAAGCCTCCGTGCATTTGTGACATTTACAAACAAAGCATTTGTGTTTAGTGAGTCCTCCAGATCAGAGGTAGTAGGGATGACCAGGGATGTTATCTGTTTAGTGAGTCCTCCAGATCAGAGGTAGTAGGGATGACCAGGGATGTTCTCTGTTTAGTGAGTCCTCCAGATCAGAGGCTGTAGGGATGAACAGGGATGTTCTCTGTTTAGTGAGTCCTCCAGATCAGAGGTAGTAGGGATGACCAGGGATGTTCTCTGTTTAGTGAGTCCTCCAGATCAGAGGCTGTAGGGATGACCAGGGATGTTATCTGTTTAGTGAGTCCTCCAGATCAGAGGTAGTAGGGATGACCAGGGATGTTCTCTGTTTAGTGAGTCCTCCAGATCAGAGGTAGTAGGGATGACCAGGGATGTTCGCTCGATAAGTGTGTGAATTGGACCATTTTCATGTAAAAATTTAACGAGTACTTTTGGGTGTCAGGGAAAAAGTATGGAGTGAACAGTACATTATTTTCTTTAAGAATGTAGTGAAGTAAAAAATGCGAACAATATGGGTGTCAGTTCTGAGGGAATGGAGCGAGAGGATGAGGGTCAAGGACTGGAATGGTCGGTAGTGGAAAGACAGGAAGAAGAGACGTCATGATACAGAAAGCAGTGGAGCGTCTAGTAAAGAAAGCATAAAGAGGGCCAAGGTAGTAAGCAAGAGTAGTGATGTGTTGGAGTGGAAAGTGGTCTTTGATGCTACGTTGAGGGGAGTCGTCACTGGGGTCCCAATATCTATGTAAACAGATAAAGAAAATATGGAAGGAGGCAGAGTGATTGAGGCCAAAAGGCCAGAACAGAGCAGCATGTTTTGCTCTTAGTTGCTGTCAGAGGGCTGATAGAAATACTATACATGCCAGTCTCTCTTGGCTTAGAGTTGAAGAGAGACTGACTGCATCAATTATTTTTTATAAAGAAACAAGGTGTTGAACATCCAAAATTGTTTTCAAAGTCAACTTACACACAGCTCTGACACACACGTATCCCACCAGGGGTCTCTTCACAGTCCCCAAATCCAGAACAAATTCAAGAAAGTATGCATGGAATGTCCGTCTCATATTGCTCAAATAAAAGAGCAAAACTGGTTTAAAAAAACCAGAAAGCAACTCGTCGCGGCACAACGCCACTTCCCTATTTGATCTAGATAGTTTGTGTGTATGCATTAATATGTAGGCTGTGTGTGCCTTTACATTTGTTTTAATGTAGTTCTGTCCTTGAGATGTTCTTGTCTATTGATGTTCTATATTATGTATTATTTTTCATGTTTGTGTGGACCCCAGGAATAGCAGCTGCTTTTGCAACAGCTAGTGGGGATCCTAATT
This sequence comes from Oncorhynchus mykiss, assembly GCF_013265735.2. Lineage (NCBI taxonomy): Eukaryota > Metazoa > Chordata > Actinopteri > Salmoniformes > Salmonidae > Oncorhynchus > Oncorhynchus mykiss. The sequence continues at coordinate 73,233,522 of NC_048572.1, forward strand.
AAAAGTTCAAAATTGGTTTCATTAGACCAGAGAATCTTGTTTCTCATGGTCAGAGTCCTTTAGGTGCCTTTTGGCAAACTTCAAGCGGGCTGTCATGTGCCTTTAACTGAGGAGTGTCTTCTGTCTGGCCACTCTACCATAAAGGCCTGAGTGACCTCACCTCACTGACTAAAACCCTTCTCCCCTGATTGTTCAGTTTGGCCAGGCAGACAGCTCTAGTAAGAGTCTTGGAGGTTCCAAACTTCTTCCATTTAAGAATGATTGAGGTCACTATGTTCTTGGGACCTTCAATGCTGCAGAAAATGTTGCTACCCTTCCCCAGATCTGTGCCTCAACACAATCCTGTCTCGGAAATCTAAGACCAATTCCTTCGACCTCACAGCTCGGTTTTTGCTCTGACATGCACTGTCAACTATGGGACCTTATATAGACAGGTGTGTGTGCCTTTCCAAATCATGTCCAATCAATGTAATTTACCACAGGTGGACTCTAATCATGTTGTAGAAACAGCTGAAGGATGAACAATGGAAACAGAATGCACCAGAGCTCAATTTCAAGTCTCATAGCAAAAGGTTACACACACATTTCACACACACACTTTTTAAATACATTTGCAAAACATTTTTTTTTAAAAGTGTAGACGGATGAAAGAAAAAAAATCTCAGCAATTTTAGAATAATGCTGTAAAATAACAAAAATGTGGAAAAGTCAAGGGGTCTGAATACGGTCTGAAGGCACTGTAGATCTGTGGAAGTGTATGAAACCGTGTTGAACATCTCCAAGAGCACCTTGTTCTCAATCATTGGGAAATGGAAAAATATGGAACTACCTCGACTGTCTTAAGCTGGCCGTCCCAAAAAATGAGCAACCGGGCACGAAGGACCTTGGTCAGGAAGATGACCAGGAACCCAATGACCACTGACATAACTAGAGGTCCTTGGCTGAGATGGGGGAACCTGCCAGAAGGACAATATTGTTTACAGCACTTCACCAGTCTGGGCTCTATGGGAAAGGCACGTGGAAGACTCTTGAGATCATATGGCAAAAGATTGTGGCATACTGCAAAAGCAATGTTGGAATAGCATCAGAACAAGTATGTGGAAGCCCTGGAGTGGCCCAGACTTGAATCCCATGGAAAATCTATGGAAAGAGCAGTGGTGAACAGCAGAGCTTGATATTTCAATTTTTTGGGTACTTTTAACCTTTCCTCTACAATTGCATGATATCCAATTGGTAGTTAGTCTTGTCCCATCGCTGCAACTCCCCTACGGACTCAGGAAAGGTGAAGGTGGAGAGCCATGCATACTCTGAAACACTACCAAAGACACTGTGCGCTTAACCCGTAAGCCAGCCGCTCCAATGTCAGAGGAAGCACCATCCAGTTAGCAACCGAAGTCAGCTTGCAGGCGCCCGACCTGCCATATGGAGTCGCCGCTAGAGCGCAATGGGACAAGAAAATTCCAGACGGCCAAACCCTCCCCTAACTTGAACGACGCTGGGAGAATTGTGCGCCGCCTCATGGAAACTTAACAAAAAAAAAAAATTAAAAAGGAAGAAAATCCCCAAATCCAGATATGCAAAGATGATAGACATACCCAAGATGACAAGGCCGTGATCGCTGCCAAAGCTGCTTCTACAAATTAATAACTCAGGGGTGTGAATACTTGTGAATTAGATCTGTATTTCATTTAAGGAATTAGCAAAAATGTCAAACATTTTCAAAGAAATTTAGGATAGAATCAATCTGATTTACCAAAGGGAGGCCTTATATGCTTGCGGGTAGAATAACAGTGGTCTAGGACTTTATCGCCACTAGTGACGAAGGAGACGTGTGGATGGAAGTAGAGGCATCACGTCTTAATGATGCTGTCGATTTGAATTCCGCAGCAACCAGAAAAGCAGCCTCCGCGTGCATGGTTTCCTGCTTGTTTATAGTCTTGTACAGCTTGTTCAGTGACAGCTTGTTTTTCTTGTCCTGAGGAATATACAAAACATTAACACCTGCTCTTTCCATGAGAGTGACCAGGTGAAAGCTATGATCCCTTGTTGATGTAACTTGTTAAATCCACTTGAAAATCAGTGTAGATGAAGGGTAGGTTAAAGAATGATTTTTAAGCCTTGAGACAGACATGGATCGTGTATTTGTGCCATTCAGCTGGTGAATCTGCAAGACAAAATATTTAAGTGCCTTTGAACAGGGTATGGTAGTATGTGCCAGGCACACCGGTTTGTCTCAAGTGACCGCAACTCTACTGGGTTTTTCCACGGGCAACAGTTTCCCATGTGTATCATGAATGGTCCACCACCCAAAGGACATCCAGCCAACTTGACAACTGGGGGAAGCATTGGAGTCAACATGGGCAAGCATCCCTGTGAAACTCTTGACAGCTTGTAGAATCCATGTCCCAATGAATTTAGGGTTGGATAACCATGCGAGGCATCTGTCCGAAAGCCATGTTTCAGAAAAGCAGAGACTATTGTAGTTACCAGTCCCATTGAAAGCAAATTCGCAATTGGAGGTCATCCATCTTATTATCAAGATGATCTATTGGCCAAAAGATTGGTGGGAAGAGGTGGCCAGTTTTCCCTTAATCTCGCCAGGGCTCCTTCTCCTGCCTCTTTCGCCGGCCATTCCTCGTGTAGCCCGAAAATGTGGTCGGAATTACTACTAGCCTAGTGGTTAGAGCGTTGGACTAGTTCAAACCCCCGAGCTGACAAGGTACAAATCTGTCGTTCTGCCCCTGAACAGGCAGTTAACCCACTGTTCCTAGGCCGTCATTGAAAATAAGAATTTGTTCTTAACTGACTTGCCTAGTTAAATAAAGGTAAAATACATTTAAAAAAAAAAAAGAGCCCAGAGCAGATGAGTCAAAGTTGAAGCCAGAATTGAGGTTAGTAACTGACAATGTGATGTTCAAAAGTTATCACGGATACATTTAGTGCAAAAAAAGAATCACAAGACTGCAGCCATACAGTATGGTGCCATCTTCATGACTCCCATCATGAACCGCTAAGGGGTGCTAAACACCAAGCACAAGATGTAGTAGAGATGTCAGTTTAAAATAAATACATTTATTGCAGTTTCAGAGCAGCATATCACTTAACATTAAACATTATAAAGTTAATTAAAATAATATTAATGATCTGGAGTGAAAACTATGTGTAAACATTCAGGACTAGGCCTATTGATAGCTTTTCGCACATTTTCGGAAAATATCTGGTTCGTTCCACAAAAAAGTGCCTTTTGCATCTCTTGAAAGTCCAATATCTTGAAAACTTGACTGCTGACATGCAAAACATTTTGGGGCCCATATAAAACATGCGACTAATGACAAAAAAAAAATACAGAAATATCGTTTGAGTGGATTTTCTGTTTAAATAGAAATTGTGCACCAATATTGTATTTTAGAAGTTTGTTATATTAAATGAAGTTCTCTTTCATGGAGAATATTTTTAATGAGTAAAGACCTGCTAAAGTGCCAAAATTCAGCATTTTGATATGTCCCTCCATGCACCCTCAGTGACTTCTAGGAAGATTTTAACCAACATTTCACCATCATTGTAAAGCCCTAGTTTTGTTGCTTTGACAGCCATTTCTGAAGATTATTTATTTCACTGATTAGTGATTCATTTATCTATCCCCATTTTAAGGTCAACCCTGTTACATGAACTGAGCTCGTTTTAATGAAACTAATCCTTTTTTATTCTAAGGAAACATTGAACATCTAATAGTCAAATCATACTGTAAAAGCAGGTGAGCTGGTTCTATTCTTTTTGGCCATTTTCTGGTGTTTTGTAGTGAAACTGAGCAGGTCGAGCATAAGTCAACCCTGCTACCCATAGATACAGGCTAGAAAATGTTTTAATAAAAAAATGGTGAAGCTTGCATTCAATTGCCACTCCCTGTTGCACACCACGAACTTCCATTCCCCCTGTCACAAGGACATTAATGGCTGATTTAGGATGACATCGTCAACCTTGTTACTATATTGGGAACTTAATAAGCACTTACTATAATCATTTGTAGATTCAACACCTCTTGATGGGAAAACGTGTTAAAAAAAAGTTGAACATGTGCCATTTATGATAGAATGTTAAAATTGTGACAAATTTGTTGACCAAGTAACTTATCTAAAAAAGGCACCGAATTGGTATTAGCAGAACCCTGATTTACCCCAATCAAGGTTTGGCTGCCACTTCACACTCAGACTTGGAGATGCTTTACTCAGTAAAAATCTAAAATAAAGAAAAAAACAAATCTACATGTTCATTAAAGTTCTGATTCAATCGAGTTTTGGTGAACAACGATGTACCACTGTTCGTCCTGAGACAGTGGTGGTGTTGAAACATGGGTCATGTTCATTAGGGCCCACAACAGAAAACAAAAATGAGTGGGACATATTGGACAAATCCAGGAAGCCCTTCCGTTAAATTACATTTTCTTCTGTTTGGTGCCTAATGAACACGGCCTTGGACTGCCATCTGAGGGGTCTGTTGAGTCCACAGTAATATAAATGTCACTGGAGTGTCTTCAGGTGAGGCTGTTTTCCTCTAACCCTAGCGAGAAGATACTGCAGCAGTCTCCACCTCCGTATCTGTCCCTGGACCTGACCCGAGAATCTTCTCTACTATGGATGGTGTTGGACTCCTGCCAGCTCCCTCGTTTTGAACTGCCTCTGGAAGAGCTGAGGAATAAAGCACAAACAAGGGTTGATCACAAACCACACAGAAAGAGAGCCTTACAGCGGAGAAGGTGAAAAGCTTCAAGTTCTTCGGAGTACAAATCGCTGACAATCTGAAATTGTCCACTCACACAGTGTGGTGAAGGCACAATAGCACCTCTTCAACCTTAGGAGACTGAAGACATTTGGCTTTGCCCCCAAGACCCGCACACAGTTATACAGATGCACCATTGAGAGCATCCCGTTGGGCTGTATTACTGCAACCCTGGGCTCTCCAGAGGGTGGTGTGGTCAGCCCAACGCATCACCGAGAGCACACTGCCTGCCCTTCAGGACATCTACAGCACCCAGTGTCACAGGAAGGCCAAGAAGATCATCAAGGACCTCAGTCACCTGTTCACCCCGCTATCATCTAGAAGGCGAGATCAGTACAGGTTCATCAAAGCTAAATAGCCATCACTAGCTGGCCTCCACCAAGTACCCTGCCCTGAACTTAGTCACTGTCTAGCCGGCTACCACCTGGTTACTCATCCCTGCACCTTAGAGGCTGCTGCCTTCTGTACATAAACATGGAACGCTGATCACTTTAATAATGTTTATATACTGGTTTTACCACAGTCATGCAATCTCCATAGACAAGCATTGGCAGTAAAATGGCCTTACTGAAGAGCTCAGCGACTTTCAACGTGGCACAGTCATAGGATTCCACCTTTCCAACAAGTTAGTGGGTCAAATTTCTGCCCTGCTAGAGCTTCCCGGTCAATTAAGTGCTGTTATTGTGAAGTGGAAATGTCTAGGACCAACAATGGCTCAGCCGCAAAGTAGTAGGCCACACAACCTCACAGAACAGGACCACCGAGTGTTGAAGCGCGGTCTGTCGTCGGTCACTACAGAGTTGCTGGTACTAATGTTTCTATATATCTTAATTCCATTTTTTACTTTAGATGTGTGTATTGTTAGATAGTACTGCATTATTGGAACTAGGGACACAAGCATTTCGCTACAACCGCAATTACACGTGCAACCAAAAACAAATCTGATTTGTGATGATCAATATTCTATTGATTTACTTCCCAGCACTGGTTTAAGACACTGATTTAAATGTCATGTGATTTATCACAGTTTATTCTGTTGTACTGAGCCATTTACTATACATTCGTTACTAGTAATAATTTTATTGGACGATGTATACCATGCGTATCCCATATATACAACTAATAAAACTTGAAACACGTGTCAAAAACTTCAAATGACTGCCTATGACAATAGCAAGCTGGGATGGAGCACCTGCTGCTGTCTGGTATGAGGCGTAGTGTGTGGTAGAGATCAGCTGTGGAGGGCATGCCAGCGATAGCTTTAGGAGTGGAGAACGTAGCGTACGTCCGTGATTTGGTCAGCCTGGCTGGAGTGGAGGGGATCCTCATATCGGGCTCACTACCTACAAAGGAAAACACAATAATGACCAACCATGCATAAAACAAACCACACATTAGAATATTAATGTACTTTTAAAAATTATTATTTTTAAATACTGCAGCATAAATATACGGCGTACTAGTTGATAAGGCATGTTGAGTTTCTGATGCAGAATGTCTTTTTCGGTCCACAAATGGAGTCATGTTCAAGAACTGATTCTTGAGCCACGAGGCACGGTCTTCCTCGAAAGCTTTTTTCTATGAAAACAAAATTGACAAAACAGGGATAAGAAGCAGTTAAAGTTCCAATGCAGACTTAAAAAAAATGTTCACTCAATTATTAAAAATGGTCAAAAAGAACAATTTCTCAAGCAAGATTTTTGCTAGGACTGTCTGTGTGGTCTGAGTAAGGAGTGGAAAACTGAAAACTAGCTGTTATTGGCAGAGTTTTGAAACTTTTATTGGTTTATTAAGTAATTTATTACCTGGTGATTACACCATCCTACCAAAACAGGCAGAAATTTCAGGTGGCCTTTTCAAACAGCTCTTACACTAAAAGGGCATCACAATTTTACAGTATTATTCCAACTAGGGCTGTTAAGTGGCCGTATCACTGCCACACCAGCGGTCACGAGTCAAGATGGCAGTTCAATTCCACTTGACCATTTTGTCACGGTAATTAGGCTTTTCCAAGCTCCGATGCTGCAGATGGCCATTAGTAGCCTACCAAACTTACTATCTGCCTGGTACTCAGCACTCTATTGTCCCTCTTATCACTCTGACGTCAATGCAAATGCTATCGAAAATCGAATCAAAACACAAGAGCCCATGAGCTCATGTTGCGCAACATTTCTATAGGCTATGCAATTGTGAGAAATCCAAATGATGGACTAATAAAAAAAGGATCACAACAGCTTCTATAGGCTAGGCCTACTATAATTATTTCTCAACTTTCTTAATATTAAGCACATTGCTTCTCTTTACATTACGGCCACACAAATGGGATGCCGCTGGGGAATTCAATACATTATCAATTGCTTGTCAAATTGTGAATGAGAGACTGATGAAGTATGAACAGCCTGCACTAAAAACAAAATCAGAGCTTATGCCTTTCAAGCTACTTTTTTTCAAATCCTCATTAGAGTCGCATCATGCAACCTTACAATGTATGAAAAATCAAGATATATAGCCCAACGTTTGTAGAACTACTAAAGTTACATTAACTCAATTAAGCATACCTTTGGTTAACCGCTCAACACAATAGCTGCATGTGTGCACTCCCTCAAGTCACTGAAAAAATATTATTTATATTTTATTCAGCCATGCTCAATTGTATTATTCATACTATAATGCCAAGGAATTCTAAGCTAATTGTGTCTGCTAAATTAACTAGTGGAGCCCACAGCCATTTGGCATAGCCAGATCAGGACAATGTTATTCTGTTCTTCTGAAATATACATTTTCTTCATATCATGCTTCTTTAAACCTGTCTAAAATAAAGTAATTTATTGTGATGGTGTAGGTTATATTACATGGATTTATTAGACTTTTAAAATGTTTTAACTGTTCCAAAGGTCTGCATAAGTGGCTTGTAAGCTATGTGTGGAAGCCAGGAGATGCTAAATGTGTTTGGTAACTTCTTGGTGACAGTGGGAAGTATTTTCATGTCCGGATGAAATGCATGCCCAAATCCAACTGCCTGCTACTCATCCCCAGAAGATATGCATACTATTAGTAGGTTTGGATAGAAAACACTGAAGTTTCTAAAACGGTTTGAATCTTGTCTGTGAGTATAACAGAACTTATGTAGCAAGCGAAACCCCGAGGACAAACATTCAGATTTTTTTTTTTTTTAGGTTAGGTTAGGTTTTTTAGGTTTTCAATGAGATTTCATTGGGAATCCAGATTTCTAAGGGACCTTCTTGTACTTCCTACCGCTTCCACTGGATGTCACCAGTCTTTAGAAATTGGTTGAGGTTTTTCCTTTGTGTAATGAAGCAGCGCTGTTCAAAACAAGGGTCACTTCAAGTGTACTGATAGAGGTGCGTGACCAGAAATGTAGCGTCAGTTTGCCTTCTTCCCGTATTGAACACAGATCATCCAGTCATCAATTTTATTGATTATTTACTTTTAAAAAATACCTAAAGTTGTATTACAAAAGTAGTTTGAAATGTTTTGGCAAAGTTTACAGGTAACTTTTGAAATATTTTGTAGTCACATTGCGCAAGTTGGAACCGGAGTTTTTCTGGATCAAACGCGCCAAATAAATTCACATTTTGGATATATATATATATATATATATATATATATATATATATATATATATATATATATATATATATATATATATATATATATATCGACGGAATTAATCGAAGAAAAAGGACCACTTGTGATGTTTATGGGACATATTGGAGGGCCAACAAAAGAAGCTCGGCAAAAGTAAGGCATGATTTATATTTTTATTTCTGCGATTTGTGTCGAGCCTGCAGGGTTGAAATATGCTTTCGCTTTGTTTACGGAGGTGCTATCCTAAGATAATAGCATTGTTTGCTTTCGCCGAAAAGTCTTTTTGAAATCTGATATGTTGGCTGGAGTCACAACAAGTGTAGCTTTAATTTGGTATCTTACATGTGTGATTTCATGAAAGTTCGATTTTTATAGTAATTTATTTGAATTTGGCGCTCTGCATTTTCACTGGCTTTTGGCCAGGTGGGACACTAGAGTATCCCAGAGAGGTTAATTAACAGTCAGTTATTTGCTTGACAATCACCAGCGGACAACATGTATTGACCGCCACAGCCCAGATTTCAACCTCATCAACTCAGCAAAAAAGAAACCTCCTCTCACGGTCAGCGTTTATTTTCAGCAAACTTAACATGTTCATACAAATATTTACACAAGATTCATGAGACAAACTGAACAAGTTCCACAGACATGTGACTAACAGAAATGGAATAATGTGTCCCTGAACAGGGGGGGGGGGGTCAAAATCAAAAGTAACAGTCAGTATCTGGTGTGGCCACCAGCTGCATTAAGTACTGCAGTGCATCTCCTCCTCATGGACTGCGCCAGATTTACCAGTTCTTTTTTTTTAGCCCTTTTTTCTCCCCAATTTCGTGGTATCCAATTGGTAGTAGTTACAGTCTTGTCTCAACGCTGCAACTCCCGTGCGGACTCGGGAGAGGCGAAGGTTGAGAGCCATGTGTCCTCTGAAACACAACCCAACCTAGCCGCACTGCTTCTTGACACAACGCACATCCAACCCGGAAGCTAGCCGCACCAATGTGTCGGAGGAAACACCGTACACCTGGCGACCTGGTCAGCGTGTACTGCGCCCGGCCCGCCACAGGAGTCGCTAGTGCACAATGAAACAAGGATATCCCTGCTGGCCAAACCCTCCCTAACCCGGACGACGCTGGACCAATTGGGATTGAGGGATTGAGATCCAGGCTCGTCGCTGGAAATGTCAGAACACTGACATTCCTGTCTTGCAGGAAGTCACGCACAGAACGAGCAGTAGGGCTGGTGGCATTGTCATGCTGGAGGGTCATGTCAGGATGAGCCTGCAGGAAGGGTACCACATGAGGGAGGAGGATGTCTTCCCTGTAACGCACAGCATTGAGGTTGCCTGCCAAGCTCAGTCCGATGATGCTGTGACACACGGCCCTAGACCATGACGGCTCCTCCACCTCCAAATCGATCCCGCTCCAGAGTACAGGCCTTGGTGTAAGGTTCATTCCTTCGACGATAAACGCAAATCCGACCATCACCCCTGGTGAGACAAAACCGTGACTTGTCAGTGAAGGGCACTTTTTGCCAGTCCTGTCTGGTCCAGCGACGGTGGGTTTGTGCCCATAGGCGGCGTTGTTGCCGGTGATGTCTGGTGAGGACCTGCCTTACAATAGGCCTACAAGCCCTCAGTCCAGCCTCTCTCAGCCTATTGTGAACAGTCTAGGCACTGATGGAGGGATTGTGCGTTCCTGGTGTAACTCGGGCAGTTGTTGTTGCCATCCTGTACCCGTCCCGCAGGTGTACTGTTCGGATGTACCAAATCCTGTGCAGGTGTTACGTGGTCTGCCACTGTGAGGACGATCAGCTGTCCATCCTGTCTCCTTGTAGCGCTGTCTTAGGCGTCTCACAGTACGGACATTGTCATTTATTTCCCTGGCCACATCTGCAGTTCTCATGCCTCCTTGGCACGTTGACACAGATGAGGCATGTTGACACAGATGAGTAGGGACCCTGAGCATTTTTCTTTTGGTGTTTTTCCAGAGTCAGTAGAAAGGCCTCTTTAGTGTCCAAAGTTTTCATAACTGTGACCTAAATTGCCTACCGTCTGTAAGCTGTTAGTGTCTTAATGACCGTTCCACAGGTGCACATTCATTAATTGTTTATGGTTCATTGAACAAGCAGTGTATAAACCCTTTACAATGAAGAGCTGTGAAGTTATTTTGATTTTTACTAATTATCTTTTAAAGACAGGGTCCTGAAAAATGAATGTTTATTTTTTGCTGAGTTTAGTATGGATATACATACAACACAGGAAAAAATTAATTTGACTGTACTGGGCCTTTAAGTGACACATCTTGGCCAAATATAATTCTTCCATCTCGAGAACTTTCCAAAAACCAAAATGGATACCTCATATCCGAGGCGAATGGCAGCTTCAGTGAAGTTCTCCCTCTCCCTCTCAAAGTTCCTCCTTTGCTCATCAAAGAGCCTCCACTCCTCTTTGAGACGCTCCTTCTCCTCCAGAGTGTAGCAGTCATTCAGAAGAGCAGCAGTCTCATCATCATAGCAGGGAGAGTTTAACTGCTGCTGCTCACACACGGACAAACACAAGGAAGAGGAAACAGACCTAACATTTGACTGAATAACTCCTGTAAGTGTCTATTAGACTAACCTCATCCGCAGGGCATTGCACACAGCACATACGTCTGGGGCATATTCATTACACCAACTCTGTTGCAAAACCTTTCCTAAACAGAAGCTAATGAAATGGAGGGACCTACCTGAATTTGTCCAATACTAACTCATTTAGTGAAGCCCCAAAATTGCCCTACCTGTAAGCCTGTGTTTCAGACATAAGACAAAACAGAGATGCTAGTTCTAGGTCCCAAGAAACAAAGATATCTTCTGTTGACTGACAATTAATCTTGATGGTTGTACAGTCATCTCAAATAAAACTGAAGGACCTCGGCGTTACTCTGGACCTTGATCGCTCTTTTGACGAACATATCAAGACTGTTTCAAGGATAGCTTTTTCCATCGATGTAACATTGCAAAAATCTGAAACTTTGTCCAAAAATGATGCAGAAAAATGTATCCATGCTTTGGTCATTTCTAGGTTAGACTACTGCAATGCTCTACTTTCTGGCTACCCGGATAAAGCATTAAATAAACTTCAGTTTTTCTAGCAGCCATGTTTAGCACTCTTGACTAGAACCCCAACATTTGATCATATTACTCCAGTGCTAGCCTCCTTACACTGGCTTCCTGTCAAGGCATTGCTGATTACGGTTTTACTGCTAACCTACAAAGCATTACCTAGCTTTCAGATTTGGTCCTGCCGTACATACCTACACGTACGCTACGGTCACAAGACGCAGGCCTCATTGTCCCTAGAATTTCTAAGCAAAAAGCTGGAGGCAGGGCTTTTTCCTATAGAGCTCCATTTTTATGGAATGGTCTGCCTAACCATGTGAGACGCAGACTCTGTCTCAACCTTTAAGTCTTTATTGAAGACTCATCTCTTCAGTAGGTTGAGTGTAGTATGGCCCAGGAGTGTGAAGGTGAACGGTGAATGGAAGGGCACTGGAGCAACGAACCACCTTTGCTGTCTCTGCCTGGCCGGTTCCCCTCTCTCCACTGGGATTCTCTGCCTCAAACCCTATTACAGGGGCTGAGTCACTAGCTTACTGGTGCTCTTCCATGCCATCCCTAGGAGGGATCCATCATTTGAGTGGGTTGAGTCACTGACGTGATCTTCCTGTCCGGGTTGGCGCCCACCCTTGGGTTGAACCATGGGGGAGATCTTTGTGGGCTATCCTCGGCCTTGTCTCAGGATGGTAAGTTGGTGGTTGAAGATATCCCTCTATTGGTGTGGGGGCTGTGCTTTGGCAAAGTGGGTGGGGTAATATCCTGCCTGTTTGGCCCTGTCCAGGGGGTATCTTCGGACAGGGCCAGTGTCTCCCGACCCCTCCAGTCTCAGCCTCCAGTATTTAGGCTGCAATAGTTTGTCGGGGGGGCTAGGATCAGTCTTATATCTAGAGTATTGCTCCTGTCTTATCCGGTGTCCTGTGTTAAATTAAGTATGCTCTCTCTAATTCGCTCTCTCTGAGGACCTGAGCTCTAGGACCATGCCTCAGGACTATCTACCCTGATGGCTCCTTGCTGTCCCCAGTCCACCTGGTCATGCTGCTGCTTCAGTTTCAACTGCTCTGCCTGCGGCTATGGAACCTGTTCACCGGACGTGCTACCTTACCCAGACCTGCTGTTTTCAACTCTGTAGAGACAGCAGGAGCAGTAGAAGGAGAGATAAAAAAAAAAATTTTTTTTTAAATCGGCAATGAAAAGCAAACTGACATTTACTCCTGAGGTGCTGACTTGCTGCACCCTCGCCAACCACTGTGATTATTATTATTTGACCCTGCTGGTCATCTATGAACATTTGAACATCTTGGCCAAGTTCTGTTATAATCGCCACCCGGCACAGCCAAAAGAGAACTGGCCACCCCTCAGCCTGGTTCCTCTCTAGGTTTCTTCCTAGGTTCTGGCCTTTTTCCTAGCCACCGTGCATCTACACCTGCATTGCTAGCTGTTTGGGGTTTTAGGCTGGGTTTCTGTACAGCACTTTGTGACATCAGCTGATAAGGGCTTTATAAATACATTTGATTGAAATGTGATTTTAGTTGCAAAAATGTTTGAACTAATGATTACACCCCTGGTACATCAATGGTTCAAAGTTGGCCTTAGTGGGAGTGACCTTACTGAGTAAAGTGTCACTTTAATTTTAGCGAATGACACGACTGCAAGGTGTGGCTCTGTGCTTGTGGTGTGCTAGCATACAGGGGAGGATTAGGGGGAAGGTGTTATGGGAGATGATTGGTAGGTAGATTAAGCCAATTCATATGCAACAGGACGTTCTCCCGCCCTTTCTGTATTCTCTAACGAAGGCCAAGTTCGACGCGTTGGTCCACCAGACCCTTCACGCATTTGGTCGTAAGTGTCTGGGAACAAGATTAGTAAGGCTCAAATTCAAGGCAAAACTAGATGTACTATAGATATTTGTAGCTCGGTTTGAAAAGAGAGCCTTGGGTTGTGATGTGGGTCTTACTAACCTGTAGGAGCTGCTGCTGTGTCTGGATGAAATCTTTACACTGCTGGACCTCCAGTCTCATCCTCTCCATCTCCTCCTCATGGATCTGTCTGGGGACCAGCTCTTTACCAGCACGCTGCTGGCTCTGCTGCACCAGGGAGGCTGATGACAACAACACATTCTGATCAACGGTGAAGAAATATAGAATGTTTTGGCAGCAGAACAGTTTCAAATGCAACAGTACTGGTAGTGATTTTAAATTGATTGTCATGTACAGTACCTACATGTAAGAATATTTGGAAGATAAATACACAATGCAGAGGACTAAAGGTCAAGAGTACTAACAATCAATGGAAACAGTAGTTTTTCCTGTAATAGGGAATTAATGATCAATGGGTCAGAGACACGTGAGGAATTTGTAAAGGCAGTGAGCCTGAAACAGGATACTTGTTATTTGGCCATTGGCCCAGTTTTATTGCAAGGACTTCTAATTGGTCAACCACAGGCTAGGGTTATAAAACTACATCCGGTCCCTTTGTTCTGTGCAGAGAATCACTGAGGACAGATCTGATTTATCCTCTTTGAATAAACCAATTTTTCTCCCCCTGATTTGCTTTGGGGTCTGTTATTGAAGAGTAACATCAACTGCTAACACTCGGTGCCTCGACGCGAATGAATTGGTCTTGAACACGGAAAAACTCAACTGTGTTTATACATGGAAAGAGAGGGCTGAGCACAACCCACGGGATTCAACTCTTAATCTCCTGATTGACTGCTAACATATTGTTGGGTGAGTCTAGACCGAGATCATTTAAAAAGAACCAAATTAGGTTAAAATTAGTGCATGCAATGAGTGATACACATTGTGATGTACAAGGTTTGGGTCCTTTGCTCTAGGTTTGTTAAATCTCTATTATAGGGATTCAAGTCCTCTAAAAAAACGTGAGTCCTTTTTGTGAAACCTTTTTGCATAGAAGTGAATTGCTAGTTGAGTAGCAATTTTTACACGTGTGGGTAATATGAAAGACTTCAATGTTTTGAAGTAAACAAGTTATGGGTAACCAGGCCCTACAGAAACAATGTGTTTGAGAAGGAAGTTGAGTTCAAAGGGTAAAATAAATACAGTTGATATCGGAAGTTTACATACACCTTAGCCAAATACATTTAAAATCCGTTTCACAATTCCTGACATTTAATCCTAGTAAAAATGTCCTATCTTAGGTCAGTTAGGATCACCACCTAATTTTAAAGAACGTGAAATGTCAGAATAATATTAGAGAGAATGATTTATTTAAGCTTTTATTTCCTTCCAACACATTTCCAGTGGGTCAGAAGTGTACAGTGCCTTGCGAAAGTATTCGGCCCCCTTGAACTTTGCGACCTTTTGCCACAATTCAGGCTTCAAACATAAAGATATAAAACTGTATTTTTTTGTGAAGAATCAACAACAAGTGGGACACAATCATGAAGTGGAACGACATTTATTGGATATTTCAAACTTTTTTAACAAATCAAAAACTGAAAAATTGGGCGTGCAAAATTATTCAGCCCCCTTCAGTTAATACTTTGTAGCGCCACCTTTTGCTGCGATTACAGCTGTAAGTCGCTTGGGGTATGCCTCTATCAGTTTTGCACATCGAGAGACTGAACATTTTTTCCATTCCTCCTTGCAAAACAGCTCGAGCTCAGTGAGGTTGGATGGAGAACATTTGTGAACAGCAGTTTTCAGTTCTTTCCACAGATTCTCGATTGGATTCAGGTCTGGACTTTGACTTTGGCTGCATCTCTGATCAGTCTTCTCCTTGTATGAGCTGAAAGTTTAGAGGGACGGCCAGGTCTTGGTAGATTTGCAGTGGTCTGATACTCCTTCCATTTCAATATTATCGCTTGCACAGTGCTCCTTGGGATGTTTAAAGCTTGGGAAATATTTTTGTATCCAAATCCGGCTTTAAACTTCTTCACAACAGTATCTCGGACCTGCCTGGTGTGTTCCTTGTTCTTCATGATGCTCTCTACGCTTTTAACGGACCTCTGAGACTATCACAGTGCAGGTGCATTTATACGGAGACTTGATTACACACAGGTGGATTGTATTTATAATCATTAGTCATTTAGGTCAACATTGGATCATTCAGAGATCCTCACTGAACTTCTGGAGAGAGTTTGCTGCACTGAAAGTAAAGGGGCTGAATAATTTTGCGCGCCCAATTTTTCAGTTTTTGATTTGTTAAAAAAGTTTGAAATATCCAATAAATGTCGTTCCACTTCATGATTGTGTCCCACTTGTTGTTGATTCTTCACAAAAAAATACAGTTTTATATCTTTATGTTTGATGCCTGAAATGTGGCAAAAGGTCGCAAAGTTTAAGGGGGCCGAATACTTTCGCAAGGCACTGTACAACACCAGTTAATTCCCAGAGAACACCATTGATAACAATAAGTGGTTAACTTCTTTGGTAATATGGGTGATGTGATGATGTCTGTACCCTGGCTGTCCAGTTTCTCCATGTGGCTCTTCAGTCTCCTCCATTGCTGCCGGATGCTATTGGTCAGCTGCTCCCGGGCGTGTTCACATGACTGGTCCAGGGTCTCTCTACTGCAGTCGCCAACCTCCTTATCCCTGTCTGAGCCGGCCTGAAGGCACAACAATGAACAATGTTAACCAGATGTCACTCCCATACGTAATGTAAAGTGCTTAGAGATCTTGTAAGAGTATTATCAAAATGTATTAGGTCTTGCATCTACAGTGAGCTCCAAAAGTTTTGGGACAGCGATACATCTTAATGTTTTGGCTCTGTACTCCAACACTTTGGATTTGAAATTATACAACGGCTATAAGGTTCAAGTGCAGACATTTTTAATTCACGTTTTTTTTCTTCATACATATCAGGTGAACCATTTAGAAATTACAACACTTTTTGTACAAAGTCCATCATAGGGGACTAAAATAATTTGAACAAATCACATTTATATTAGTAGTCAAAAGTTTAGTATTTGTTCCCAAATTCCTAGCATGCAATGATTAGATGAAGATTGTCACTACAAACTTGTTGGATGCATTTGCTGTTTGTTTTGGTTGTGTTTCAGATTATTTTGTGCCCAATATAAATGAATGGTAAATAACATGTCATTTTGGAGTCCCTTTTATTGTAAATAAGAATAGAATGTTTCTAAACAATTCTACATTCATGTGGATGCTACCATGATTGCAGATATGATAATTACTTTCTCAATCATTATTCAAGATGAATTCCGTAATCATGGTAACATCCACAATAATGTAGAAGTTTAGAAACATTCTATTCTTATTTAAAATGTGTCACTGTCCCAATACTTTTGGAGCTCACTGTACTGTCACGTAGGGGACTTCTGGTACTCAGTTCTAGGCTGTCTTCCACATGGTCTCTGAAGCTGGAGCATGGTTTCCTAGGACTAGGACTCAGTATAGACACCATCTCCCACTTCATCTGCTGCAGCACCTTCTTCAGCTCAACGTTCTCCAGCATCAGGGCTCTATGACGAACCTCATAGTCACTCAGCAGGGACCTGTACATCTCCCCCTCATGTCTACAATAATGGCAAATAAACACACACCCATCAAAGTGGCTTCTCCAAAGCCATGTAGGATTTGTTGCATCAAGAGTTGATTAATGCACTTAAAAACAGACATGGTTCAGTTTGAGGAGTATTGCTACCTGGCCTCGACCTTTCCAGTCTTCCATTGGCTTCTCTTCCCATCAGCCCGTCCCAAGTAGTTCAATACGTCAATCGCTAGTAGAGATAAAAAGAAAATGAGGGACTTTTTATAAAGACAGATCGTTTTTCATGGGTGTTTATTTTTAATTTTTAAGATACTTGGTTGCAAAGATCCACATTTCCAACAACCTTTGGAATAAGGAGGAGGAAACTATGTCTTGAGAACGTGGTCCAGCACCCCTACCAAGTTTCTTATCCCTCTTTTCCACCAGTAGCTGGTTGAGGCGTTCTTTGAGTTTGGTGCTCTCCCTCTCCTTCCTCTTGGCATCATGGCTGTACTGAGAGGATCTGCTGGCGATGATGCTCTGGAGCTTCTGCACCTGGGGTGTGTTCAGTAGGGAGAAAACATTTTGAAACGGGGAAGTACTACCTGAACTTGTCCAACATGAACACAATTTCCCGTTGCATAATGCTTTGCTACGGTGTGCCCTACTGAACACGACCCACGACAGGCTCACACACTGAAACTACATTTCCCATGGATGATTGCAGTTAAATAAGCATATCATTAAATATAGAATGTAATGATTAACAATTGTATTACAAAGTCTACCTCATCTTTTTCTGTTTTAAGGCAGTTCTGCAGAGTCTTGATTTTGAGTTGCAGCTGCCTCTCTGCCTCGTGCAGTCCTGACGTCTCTCTTTTAGAGAGCTCCAGCTGATCCTGGGAACAAACACAAATGTACATGTAATGTCAACATTATATAGTCTAGTGTATGTGCTCATCTTGACTAAGACTAAGTTCTCCTATAAGCAGTAAGCAAGCACCTTTCACCCAAGGACAATGTACTGTACATCGGAAACATAGTAAAATGAGTGTCAGTGTTGTTGCGGTAAACTCCCGTCTCAGTGTTTCTCCTATCATTCTATAGGTGCCCCAACCTAGCTTTCTATTGACAATATGCACCCTGTCTGGAAAACGATGTATGGGAAAGACAGCCTGACCTTGAGTCTGGAGTTGGTGATCTGCAGGTATTCCAGGGCGCTGGAGCTCTTCAGACTCTCCGCCTCCTGCTCCTGCAGGCTGTGTTGGCTGCGGCGCTGCATCTGGAGCAGCTCATACATGCTGTTCAGGGCTGGCACAGTGTTCAGCCCCCCGCTTACCTCTGGTGAGCTGGCCTCAATACATGCAGAGGAGAACCCCAGAGAGTCCATCTCCTGTACAAGGTCCCAAAAAGAGGGCAGACAAATAGGTTAGCACTAAGAGGATTCAGTGCATGAGATAAATGAAGCTTCAGATACACAAAACCTCAAATCAAGTAGTGAAGAAGAATAGTGATACCTGGCTATATAAACAAGCAAGCAGCACATTACACAATGCGACCTTCAGAGTATTGGGAAAGTATTGATATTCTAAATGTAACCTAAATAATAGCCATTTCAATGGTTCAGTACCTGATTAATGTAAGAGATACACCGGGGAACATTGTCCTCAGTGCAGAAGGCACTTAACACATTGTAGGAACTCTTGGACAGTGGCATGGTGGAGGAGTGCATTGTAGGAAGGTTGTTATGATGCTACGAGGGGAACATCGTCATTCTTGCTATGCCGGAGAGCTCATGGGTTTCTAAACATAGTAGGGAAATGCAGAGAACAACCAATTGATACATTAAGAGTTGACTCAGACTGGCTGACTAGGAGGTTTAAAACGTTCTAAAATTAGGTAACAAAAATGCATCCCATAAAATCAAACAAACAATTCCCCCCCCAGAGACGCCATTTGAATTAACTTACCTATTGATGGCTCTATAGTTGCTGAAGTCCACCAGTTTTCCATGCCAACACAGCGTCAAGATAGTAGGGAGATCATCTGTGAGAGACCAACTGGAGGCTTCCCTCACTGGAACAGAATCCTGAAATAGAGCATCAAGCAGCAAGCCAATGACATAAGCGTCTAATGCAGGATAATCTGGGTCGATTCTTCAACACCATGCAGGATTAACCGTCATCTGTGTGACGTGCCAGCATGGGACGGGCTTTCAGGCCTTGGCCGTTACACTGGACTGTAGTGATACTTTGAGCTTGAGCAAAGAGGGTTTGCATGTTAACTTCAAATCAAATTTTATTTGTCACTTACACATGGTTAGCAGATGTTAATGCGAGTGTAGCGAAATGCTTTTGCTTCTAGTTCCGAGCATGCAGTAATCTAACCTAACAATTTCACAACAACTACCTTATATCACACACACACGTGTAAAGGAATGAATAAGAATATGTCCATAAAAATATATGAATGAGCAACAGCCGAACGGAATAGGCAAGATGCAGTAAATGGTATAGAGTACAGTATATACATATGAGATAAGTAATGTAGGGTATTTAACATTATATAAAGTGGCATTGTTTAAAGTGGCTAGTGATACATTTATTACATACATTTTTTCATTATTAAAGTGGCTAGAGATGAGTCAGGATGCTGGCAGCAGCCACTCAATGTTAGTGATGGCTGTTTAAGTCTGATGACCTTGAGATAAACAGCTTCTTTCAGTCTCTCGGTCCCCGCTTTGATGCGCCTGTACTGACATCGCCTTCTGGATGATAGCGGGGTGAACAGGCAGTGGGTCGGGTGGTTGTTGTCTCTGATGATCTTTTTGGCCTTCCTGTGACATCAGGTGGTGTAGGTGTCCTTGAGGGCAGGTAGTTCGCCCCCAGTGATGCTTTGTGCAGATCTCACTACCCTCTTGGAGAGCCTTACGGTTGTGGGCGGAGCAGTTGCCGTACCAGGCGGTGATACAGCCCGACAGGATGCTCTCGATTGTGCATCTGTAAAAGTTTGAGAGTGTTTTTGGTGACAAGCCGAATTTCTTCAGCCTCCTGAGGTTGAAGAGGCGCTGCTGCGCCGCCTTCACCGCGCTGTCTGTGTGGGTGGACCATTTCAGTTTGTCTGTGATGTGTACGCCGAGGAACTTAAAATTTTCCACCTTCTCCACTACTGTCCCGTCGATGTGGATGGGGGCTGCTCCCTCTGCTGTTTCCTGAAGTCCACGATCATCTCCTTTGTTTTGCTGACATTGAGTGTAAGGTTATTTTCCTGACACCACACTCCAAGGGCCCTCCCCTCCTCCCTGTAGGCTGTCTCATCGTTGTTGGTAATCAAGCCTACCACTGTAGTGTCGTCTGCAAACTTGATGATTGAGTTGGAGGCGTGCATGGCCACGCAATCATGGGTGAACAGGGGGTACAGGAGAGGTCTCAGAACGCACCCTTGTGGGGCCCCAGTGATGAGGATCAGCGGGGTGGAGATGTTACCTACCCTCACCACCTGGGGGCGGTCAATCAGGAAGTCCAGGACCCAGTTTCACAGGGCGTGTTGAAGGTACTATGGTGTTAAATGCTGAGCGGTAGTCGACAAATAGCATTCTTACATAGCTATTCCTCTTGTCCAGATGGGTTAGGGCAAAGTGATTGCGATTGTGTCGTCTGTGGACCTATTAGCGCAGTAAGCAAATTGGAGTGGGTCTAGGGTGTCAGGTAGGGTGGAGGTGATAGGGTGGTCCTTGACTAGTCTCTCAAAGCAATTCATGAAGGAAGTGAGTGCTACGGGGCGATAGTAATTTAGCTGTTACCTTTGCTTTCTTGGGAACAGGAACAATGCTGGCCATCTTGAAGCATGTGGGAACAGCAGACTGGGATAAGGATTGATTGAATGTGTCAGTAAACACACCAGCCAGCTGGTCTGCGCATGCTCTGAGGACGCGGCTGGGGATGCCGTCTGGGCCGGCAGCCTTGTGAGGGTTGACACTTAAGTGTTTTACTCACGTTGGCTGCAGTGAAGGAGAGCCCGCAGGTTTTGGTAGCGGGCTGTGTTAGTGGCACTGTATTGTCCTCAAAGCGAGCAAAGAAGTTGTTTAGTTTGTCTGGGAGCAAGACATCGTGGTCTGCAACAGGGCTGGTTTTCCTTTTGTAGTCCGTGATTGACTGTAGACCCTGATTGACTGTAGACCCTGCCACATACCGCATGTCTGAGCCGTTGAAGTGCGACTCTACTTTGTCTCTATACTGACGCATAGCTTGTTTGATTGCCTTGGAGGGAATAGCTACACTGTTTGTATTCGGTCATGTTTCCGGTCACCTTGCCCTGATTAAAAGCAGTGGTTCGCGCTTTCAGTTTTGTGCCAATGCTGCCATCAATACACAGTTTCTGGTTGGGGAACGTTTTAATAGACGCTGTGGGTACAACATCACTGATTTACTTGCTAATAAACTCGCTCACCAAATCAGCGTATTCATCAATGTTATTGCCCGGCGCTATGCGGAACATATCCCAGTCCACGTGATCGAAGCAATCTTGAAGCGTGGAATCTGATTGGTCGGACCAGCGTTGAACAGACCCGAGCGCTTCCTGTTTTAGTTTCTGTCTATAGGCAAAATAGAGTTGTGGTCAGATTTTCCGAAAGGAGGGGAGGGCTTTATATGCGTCGTGGAAGTTAGAATAACAATGATCCAGGGTTGCGCCAGCCCGGGTTGCGCATTCGATAAGCTGACAAAATTTAGGGAGCCTTGTTTTCAGATAAGCCTTGTTAAAATCCCCAGCAACAATAAATGCAGCCTCAGGATATGTGGTTTCCAGTTTACATAGAGTCAAATGAAGTTATTTCAGGGCCGTCGATGTGTCTGCCTGGAGGGGGATATACACAACTGATTATAATCTAAGAGAATTCTCTTGGTAGATAATGCAGTCGGCATTTTATTGTGAGGAATTCTAGGTCAGGTGAACAAAAGGACTTGAGTTCCTGTATGTTGTTATGATCACACCACGTCTCGTTAATCATACACCCCCGCCCTTCTTCTTACTAGAGAGGTTTGTTTCTGTCGGTGTGATGCGTGAAGAAGCCAGGTAGCTGTACCGACTCCGATGACGTATCCAGAGTGAGCCATGTTTCCGTGAAACAAAGAAAGTTACAATCTCTGATGTCTCTCTGGAAGGCTACTCTTGCTCGGATTTCGTCTACCTTGTTGTCAAGAGACTGGACATCGGTGAGTAGTATGCTCGGGAGCGGTGCGCGATGTGCCCATCTACGGAGCCTGACCAGAAGACTGCGCCGTCTGCCCCTTCTGCAGCGCCGTTGTTTTGGGTCGGCGGCTGGGATCCGATCCATTGTCCTGGGTGGTGGACCAAACAGCGGATCCGCTTCGGGAAAGTCGTATTCCTGGTCGTAATGTTGGTGAGTTGACGTTGCTCTTATATCCAATAGTTCCTCCCGACTGTATGTAATAAAACCTAAGATTTCCTGGGGTAACAATGTAAGAAATAACACAAAAACAAAATACTGCATAGTTTCCTAGGAACGCGAAGCGAGGTGGCCATCTCTGGGCTTGTGTGTTTGACTGTATGCCAGAGGGAGGCTTTTAGGCACACACACACCTGTGTGATGTGTGCAAGGTTTAACAATGTCACGGAATTCAAAATGCTAAGATTGAGAAAAAGGGCTTTAACAAACTATAGACAACTACAGACACATTATTCAAGTGGGCCTCAGTATGATCCTTCCATTTGTCAGATCCCTTTGACTATAATATGATCCTAAGACTTTCCTGGTGCAACAAGCCGAACCACATTCTACACTCTCGTAACTACACTTAAAAAAAATAGGCCCCGGTGCAGTTATTGTGCTCTGTTTAAACATGGTGTGCATTCCATTGTAGACTGGACTGTTTTGATAGCCTTGGGCAACACGTGATCAGTGGCATGTATTTGTGGATGCCAAAGGAAACCCAGGCTTTCACAAATATTTGACGAATAAGTGTTTTTATCATTTTCCATCAATTAGCAAGTGGCTGGATCTCACCAGAGAAATTAACCGCACGAGGGAAACAGCACTCCTCTGTCTCAGTATGTGTAGCCCATGTATCTAATGCTGTCTGGACAAAAAGAGCGACATTGTAGCTGTAGAATTTGATTGACTGATGCCAGCAAGCATTTGGCTTCCCTTGATACATTTTTTAAATAAAAGAATCAGCATTGAGCGGAGCTCAACTGTGGGTTGTGTGGGAGCAGCAAACCCCCCCCCCCCCCCCATGTTCAATTTGGTTTAAATAATGCAAAAACAAAGTGTTGGAGAAGAAAGTAAAAGTGCAATATGTGCCATGTAAGAAAGCTAAAGTTTCAGTTCCTTGCTCAGAACATAAGAAAGCTGGTGGTTCCTTTTAACATGAGTCTTCAATATTCCCAGGTAAGACGTTTAGGTTGTAGTTATTATAGGACTATTTCCCTCTATACCATTTGTATTTCATTAACCTTTGACTATTGGATGTTCTTATAGGCACTTTAGTATTGCCAGTGTAACAGTATAGCTTCCATCCCTCTCCTCGCTCCTCCCTGGGCTCGAACCAGCAACACAACGACAACAGCCACCATTGAAGCAGCGTTACCCACGCAGAGCAAGGGGAACAACTACTAGAAGGCTCAGAGCGAGTGACGTTTGAAACACTATTAGCGCGTGGTAACTAGCTAGCCATTTCACTTCGGTTACACCAGCCTCATCTTGGGAGTTGATACACAGCGCAATGCTTGACGCACAAACAAGAGCTGCTGGCAAAATGCACGAAAGTGCTGTTTGAATGAATGTTTACGCGCCTGCTTCTGCCTACCACCGCTCAGTCAGATACTTAGATACTTGTATGCTCAGTCAGATTATATGCAACGCAGGACACGCTAGATAATATCATCAACCATGTGTAGTTAACTAGTGATTATGATTGATTGTTTTTTATAAGATAAGTTTAATGCTAGCTAGCAACTTACCTTGGCTTACTGCATTCGCGTAACAGGCAGTCTCCTTGTGGAGTGCAATGAGAGAGAGGCAGGTCATTATTGCATTGGACTAGTTTACTGTAAGGTTGCAAGATTGGATCCCCCGAGCTGACAAGGTGAAAATCTGTCGTTCTGCCCCTGAACAAGGCAGTTAACCCACTGTTCCTAGGCAGTCATTGAAAATAATGTGTTCTTCACTGACTTTCCTAGATAAATAAATACACATACATACATACATACATACATACATACATACATACATACATACATACATACATACATACATACATACATATATATATATATATATATTTTTTTTAAAATGTATTTACTTATTTTTACATCGTCGCCAAAAATACTGATTTCCGATTGTTATGAAAACTTAATTAGGGCCCATTTCAATCGGCCATTCCGATTAATCGGTCGACCTCTATTACAGAGCCATAAACCATTTTGCCAACATGAGAGAGAATGGCATTGGCGGTCAACTAGTTTACAAGTAGGCACACACAGAGGTAGAGACCAGTACCATGGACAGCCACATGATATTTAGCAACATTGGACTGAATAGTTTTTGGTCTCTATGTTTGTTTTCAGTGTACTAAACTAAGCATATGATTTGATCATGTTTAAAGTTGAAATGGTACTAAATTATTATTATTTTTAGTACAATTTCATTCAAACCCGGACGACACAGGGGCGAATTGTCCTCCGCCCTAAGGGACTCCCAGTCACGGCCGGATGTGATACAGCCTGGATTTGAATCAGGGACACTGAGATGCAGTGCCTTAGACCACTGCGCCACTCAGGAGCCCAATAGCAGAGGCTGTGCCAAATTCCTTAAAATGACTTTGAGGCAGCTTATGGTAGAGAACATTAAATTCTCTAGTAACAGCACTGGTGGACATTCCTGCAGTCAGAATGCCAATTGCACACTCCCTCAAAACTTGAGACTTCTGTGGCATTGTGTTGTATGACAAAACTGCACATGTAATGATCATGCCACACCTGTCCGGTGGATGGAATATCTTGGCAAAGTAGAAATTCTCACTAACAGGGTTGTAAACAAATTTCAGCAATTTGTTTGAGAAATAAGCTTTTTATGCATATGGAACATTTCTGGGATCTTTTATTTCAGCTCATGAGGATCAACACTACATGTGTTTATATTTTTGTTCATTGTATAATATTTGCTTTGTGGACTTCACAGAGCAGATGTTGCTCGCCTGTTTTGTGATGAAACAAACGTATATGTAGTTAAATTTATTCAACCACTGACTTATTTACATGCCTTATTGTTTATCACGGTGATGTTTGAATGGGAGCAAACAGTTATCACAACATAGGTTGTAATATTGTTTTTAATACTGGCTTGGCTTCCTCAGTGATTTTACCCACACACCGCTGCTGCTGCATGTGATAGCACTGGAGTAGAGGGTAAATCGAGCCACAGTGGCAGAAGCTATGTGGTGTCCTTATCCATTTAACCAGGCTGCATTGGTCTCTTATCTGCATTCAATTTAAATGGGAGTTAGTGTTTCCCTATGTCACGCTTAACCAAAACAGGGGAGTTACAGAGCCACATCCACTCAATGTGCCTCCATCTGAATTTAGCTTTGGGACACAACATTGAGAGTCTGTATTAGTTAGTTACGTCCCAAAATAAATCTGATTCCAATAAGAGCAGGCAACTGACAAGAAGCAAACATTTTAGTGTTGACAATAGCAGACATTGTGTGAGTATACCGTTATAGCCTAACGTTAGTATCAACACACCAAACTATATTTTCTTATAATTTTTTTGAGATGCTGCAAGTGAGATCAATAAACAGGAGGCTCAGTTGAAAACGTTGTCACACTCGCATGTAAACACTTAGCGAGATAACGTTAACTAGCTAGCAAATTAAGTTGGCGTCATCTAAAGTTTGATTAACGTTAGCTAAAAGTTAACTCTGTAAACTACTATTAACGTTCGCTAATTTGTTCCGTTTGCGTTGTTGACCTGGCTGGTTTACCTAGCTAGCCAGGTAGAAAGCTACTACAGTATATATAGTTAGCTGCTGGAGTACTAGCAGCTAGCTAGGTTTTGATGAAACGTTGCAAAATATTTTTGTAGCGAACTAGCTAAGACTCTCTGTAACTCCCCATAGCTGGGTGCCGGCGTTAATTTAGTGTGGATACTCACTTGATTTTGGGTCCGACGTGGAGTGAGGGATTATATTGCTTAGCCTGCCTGCCAATTCCAGAAGGCTACAATAGTTTTTATTAAATAAGTGAAATCCGTCTCTATCGAGCTATAGTTAGCTAACTAAGTAGTTCTTAACCGTGAATGCCATATTAGCCCACATTGGCATGGTAGATTTTTTTTAAAGTCCTCCTCTTCTTGGCTTCAAAACAAACACCACCGTCATTGGCGGGCGCGTTGTCAAGCAACCAGTATCAGTCCACTGTATTGGATCATGTGCACAACCGTCGTTCTCTGACGGACTATTTATCCAAAGGTTAGGGCTATCTGTGATCCTTGGGAAGTCCCTACCCTAAACCCCGACTTTAACCCCTACACTAACCATATAACCATAACCTTTATCTTAACCCGTCATTGTAAATAAGAATGTGTTCTTAACTGACTTGCCAAGTTAAATAAAGGTTAAATAAAAAAATGGAATCCCTTACCCTTAACGTTTTAAATGTCAACTTCAATGGGGTGACTTCAGAGTTGGAGGATCTATGGACATTTTTGCAAATTAGGAATGCTGTCGGGTGCATTTATCCTCCCTATGAGTGATTATACATTATATATACGGCTATTTCAGCTGTTGCTGACAGGCGTATAAAATGTAGTACACAGCCATGCAATCTTCAAACATTGGCAGTAGAACGGCCTTACTGAAGAGCTCTGTGACTTTCAACTTGGCACAGTCATAGGATGGCATCTTTCCAACAAGTCAGTTAATTTCTGCTCTGCTAGAGCTGCCCAGGTAAACTGTAAGTGCTGTTATTGTGAAATGGAAACATCTAGGAGCAACAGCAGCTCAGCTGCGAAGTGGTAGGCCACACAAACTCACAGAACAAGACTGCTGAGTGCTGAAGCACATAGCGGTATAAATCGTCTGTCCCCGGTTGCAACACTCACCACAGAGTTCCAAACTGCCTCTGGAAGCAACGTCAGCACAATAACTGTTTGTCGGGAGCTTCAAGAAATGAGTTTCCATGGCCGAGTAGCCACACACAAGCCTAAGATCACCATGCGCAATACCAAGCGTCGGCTGGAGTGGTGTAAAGACTCTGGAGCAGTGGAAACACGTTCTCTGGAGAGATGAATCCTGCTTCACCACCTGGGAGTCCGAGGGATGAATCTGGGTTTGGCGGATGCCAAGAGGACCCTACCTGCCCCAGTGCATAGTGCCAACTGTAATATATGCACACAGTCGATGTGCGTGCATATATTAAAACTCCAGATTCTTCTCCCTTATATATATATATATATATATATATATATATATATATATATATTTTTTTTTTTAAAAGCTATCTAAACCGTATTATTATCCTCTCGTTCAGAACACTTGAGGCTATCACAAAAAAAATACAAATTCATGAAATGGTGTGCTCTTGTACCTTTGTCGACGTATCAGTCTATGTCAAAGATGTAGTTGCCAGGAGAGATGCTGCGTTTCCAGTAGAATTTCTGAGAGGGTCAGAGGGGTGTACTCCCCCTTTATCTTCTCATATGCATGGTTCCCTGCTGTCACGTTCTGCAGGTTTATGAACTGAAAATAGGAAAATAGTGTATAGTGAGACATGATATGATTAACATATCATGCCCCAAGGGTCAATACTGAAACCCTCATGTTCAGCTTGTATGTACTGGGTCTGAAGTTCAAATGTATGCAGATGATACAGTGATATATGTGCATGCAAAGAGCAAACAACAAGCTGCACAAGAACTCACTACTGTAATGGTCCAGGTTACAAAGTGGCTCAGTGACTCGTGTTTGCATCTCAATGTGCATGTTCTTCACAAAGAGGGCAACCGATGCTACTGAGCCAGATGTCTATGTGTCAGGGGAGAAGCTCCAGGTGGTATCTGATTTTAAGGCACCTTTAGTCAATCTGCTTTCTCTGTGAGAGCTTCCCATGTCTGGAACACACTGCCATCAGACACATGTAACTGCACCATCTATCACACTTTCACAAAAAACATGAAGACATGGCTAAAGCCCAATCAGATTTGTGGACATAATCCCTAGCTGTGTATTGCCGCTTTCCATGTTGTCTGTTGTCTGTAGCTTGTGAGGTGTGGAAACACTTTGTTGCTTTTATGGATTTTGTCTTGTTGCTTTTTGTGGTATGTTGTTCTGTCTGTATGCTATGTCTTGCTTGTCCTATGTTGCTCTGTGTGTGCTCACTGCTCATTGATTGTCTGTATTGTAATTGTTTTTAATAACCTGCCCAGGGACTGCGGTTGAAAATTAGCCAGCTGGCTAAAATTGGCATTTTTACACGAAATGTTGTTTAATGTGCACTGTCCCAGTAAAAATAAAAAAAATATTTAAACTCAACTCAACATATACAAACATGTACTTGGCAAATGAGGAAACGTACTATGTTGTGTTCATTTAATTTCTACTCTGCTAGAGCTGCCCCTGTGGACTGTAAATGCTGTTATTCTGAAATGGAAACATCTAGGAGCAACAGCAGCTCAGCTGCGAAGTGGTAGGCCACACAAACTCAGAGAACGGGACTGCCGAGTGCTGAATTCTGTCCTCGGTTGCAACACTTACCACAGACTTCCAAACTGTCTCTGGGTGCATATATTACAGTTTCACTATAAACAACACTGTAAACAACACCTTTGCTCCACTGTTTGATAGGTCCCACATGACTGTGTAATTGATGTAGATGACACATTGGTGAATAAACTACAGTGTGCTTTAAATACTGCACTGTAATCTGCAGAAGACAATGAATCTACACTGGCAGTCAATGAACAGTGGGAAATACTTCACTGACTTTAGGTAAATTGAAGTCTACATTGCGCAATTGATGATGCAATAGAGGTGGTCATATACAACTGTTTTGGTGTACATGGCATATCTGTCCACAGGCTGATCTTTATGTTCTTTCAAGAAGAGGTGTTTAAACACCATCAGGTTTTCCTCTTTGAAGGTCTCCATCATCTCGTTACTCAATCCAAAAGAAACCGAGGAAAACAAACATGTAATAGATACATAAATGAATTCTGCATAACACAAACCATTTCAGATTATATTTTAATTTTAAAAATATATATTTTATACATGCTCATTCTAGGAACTTCCATAATAGTGAAATCCCACTTTATCGCCTCAGTTTTATTATTATTATTATTTTCTCACATGCACAAGTACAGTGAAATGCCTTTCTTGCCAGCTTTAACCCCAACAATGCAGTAATCAATAACAATGTAGTACTACAAATAACAAGGTAGAACAAAAACACACAATATATAAAAAATAAGAATAAGAAGAACAGGTTAAAGTAAGTGAGCATACTATATACAAGGTCAGACGTCAGGGGATGACGTCCTCGATGCACTTATTGATGAAGCCATTGACTGATGTGGTGTACTCCTCAATGCCATAGGAAGAATCCCGGAACATATTCCAGTCTGTGCTAGCAAAACAGTCCTGTAGCTTAGCATCTGCTTCATCTGACCACTTTTTTATTGACCGAGTCACTGGTGCTTCCTGCTTTAATCATGAGGATAGAATTATGTTTATTTTCCGTGTTTGTGCCACACAGGACTGTTTCGTTTGTTTCACATTGTTATTTTGTAGTGTTCAGTTTTTCTTTTTAAATTATGGACACTTACCACGCTGCAAATTGGTCCGATCTGTCTTACTCCTCATCGGAGGAGGACGACGAACATTACAAGATGAAAACTCTCTTGGTAGATGGTGTGGTTGACAGCTTATCATGAGATACTTTACCTCAGGCGAGCAAAACCTTGACTTCCTTAGATATCGTGCACCAGCTGTTGTTTACATATGCATAGTCCTCCACCCCTTGTCTTACCAGACTCCGCTGTTCTATCCTGCCAATACAGCATATAAATAGCCAGCTGTATGTTGATAATGTTCAGCCACGACTCCATGAAGCATAAGATATTCGTTTTTAATGTCCCGTTGGTAGTTTAATCTTCCTCATAGGTCGTCAATTTTATTTTCCAATGATTGCATGTTAGCTAGAAGAATGGAAGGCATGGGGGTGTTTATTCGATTGCCTACGAATTCTCTGAAGGCAGTCTGACCTCCATCCTCTTTTTCTTTGTCGTCTCTTCACGGAAATGACGTGGATTTGGGCCTGTTCCCTGGGAAAGAAGTATGTCGATCATGTCGGGCTCATCGGACTCGTTAAAGGATAAAAAAGCTTCTGCCAGTTCATGGTGACTAACCGCTGTTCTAATGTCCAGAAGTTATTTTCGGTCAAAAGAGACGGTAGCTGCAAAATTATGTACAAAATCATTTAAAAAAGTTACAAACAACGCAAAAAAAGGAACATAAAAACAATCGTTTAGGAGCACGTCAACCATCTTCTCCGGTGCCGCATACATAATGAAGCTGTTTGAGAGAATGCCAAGACTGTACAAAGCTGTCATCAAGGCATAGGGTGGCTACTTTGAAGAATCTCAAATCTATTATGATTTGTTTGACACTGTTTTTTCATAGTTTTGATGTCTTCACTATTATTCTACAATTTTAAAATAGTAAAAATTAAGAAAAACCCTTGAATGAGTAGGTGTCCAAACTTTTGACTGGTACTGTATATAGGCTTTTTATACTCCGGACTCCGATATTACTCCTCCTAATATTTCTATATGACTTAATCTCATTCTTTTACATTTTAGATTTGTGCGTATTGTTAGATATTACTACACAGTTGGAGCTAGGAACACAAGCATTTCGCAACAGGAAAGAGTCCAAAAGGTACAGAACGGCAGGCAGTGTCGGGTTCAGGGTAGGCAGAGGTCAATAATTCAGGGTGGTATGACAAGGTACAGAAACGGCAGGCATACTCAGCATCAGTGCAGGCAAAAAGGTCAAAACCGGGACAACTAGAAACAGACAGGAGCAAGGGGAAAAACGCTGTTAGGCTTGACGAGCAAAAAGACACTGGGGATAATGAGCGACACCTGGAGGGGGGTGGAGACAAGCACAAAGACAGGTAAAACAGATCAGGGTATGACAGAAATAACATCTACTAAATATGTGTATGCGACTAATACAATTTAAT
Source organism: Oncorhynchus mykiss (assembly GCF_013265735.2). NCBI lineage: Eukaryota > Metazoa > Chordata > Actinopteri > Salmoniformes > Salmonidae > Oncorhynchus > Oncorhynchus mykiss. The sequence continues at coordinate 73,264,724 of NC_048572.1, forward strand.
TTGATCCTGTGTAATATGATCCCACATTATTCCTAAATTGTCCTTTTGCTCATTTGATGACTCTGCAGAGGTCATTGTGGTACTTCTTGTACTTGTTCCTGTCTTGAGCCGTAGCCTCAGGGTTGTCTGCGATAGCCCTGTTTACGTAGCCCTATCCTTTAGTTTAGCGCCAACCTCAGTGTTAATGCAGGCTTATGAATGGGGAAGCAGCTGTAATAATAAACATCGTCATCGTCGTAACACTTTGATAGGTTAAGCCTACTCAATTTCTTTTTACATAATTGGAATGGCGAAGGTTTATTAATTACCTGTATTCCAGAGAAGCACTTGCTTACGCTATACAGAGCAGCTTGTTTAACATGTGACACATCTAATTTATTCTGTCAACATTGGACAGAACAGGGAAGGAGACACTCAATCACTGTGACTGTCATTCTCGAGCAGCATTCTAAGATTGACCTATTTTCCCAAAACAAAAATAAAGTTATCTAATACAGTAGGCCTATGTTACTGATCAGCTTAAGTTTCATGCATGTAATTGTCTAATCTAATTGTCATAAAATCACAATGAAACTTCAGAAAATAAGGATGGAATGTATTCCTGTGAGCCATCTTTAACAAACATTAATGAATCACACATTTTACAGGAAATGTCTCCTGTGTCTCATATTCCTTTGATTTATTTATAGAAGGTCTACATTTTCAATATCTCAAATATAAAAAGTACTGGTACATCAATTATCAAAATAGCAGGTATTAAAGTTCACTTTCTGAATAATAAGTAACACCGTTGTACTACATTACACATTCATGCCCTTTCACAATAAGAAAATGTATCTATAGTATAACAATACTTTAGTCTAGAGTAAAAACATTAACCATTTCAGCGTAGGTCTACCAAAGTTTGTGCCTACAGTTTGTGTACCATAAAGCATATGCTGAACCATTAATTCCAGTGTTATGTGTCAATACAGAGAAGTTGTCTTCTGATGCTCTGGGCTCCTTACAAGGAAACAGCTCTACTGTAGCTGCCATGGTGTGGCATGTTGATGCCAGTCTCTCATGAAGAACTCACACCCCCATAATTCATGATGTGGCATGTTGATGCCAGTCTCTCATGAAGTACTCAGACACCCATAATTCATAGGAAAATAGATGAGCAGTAGTGTTGATGGAGAATGATGACCTACAACTTTAGTCCAAGTTCAGGATAACGTGTAGCTATCTCAATCTGTCTCTCTGTGGGTAAGGGGCATCTTATGAAATATGACTTGATAGGAGCAGAGTAAAATTCATGAAGGTACAGCTTATGATTGAGACATGATTAGTAAGTAGTTACTTGTATGGTTTCTTCAGTGAATTCGAAATAAGCGTGTCCAGCTTTCTAATAATCCCGAGTATAATGTAAGGCATGGAATATACTTTACGAGTTGCTATTTGTTTGACGTATCACTGAACTAAAACCCTTGAGAAAACACAAACTGGTACAAACAATAAAATTGAAGTGTGAATGTTTGATGAGTAATGATGTGGGAGACATTCCAGGGCAAGGGGCGATCCTCAGTAAGATTTCGGTGGGGGCCGAGGCGAGAGGTCCCTGTATGATGTGGAAGTAGGGGGGATGGAGCGTGACCTCAGGGGCTGGAAGTTGGCGTCCCCTCCGCTGATCGCTGTGCTCCTGTGTGGTCCAGCATCCATGTTAGATAAGGCCTCCTGTGGCAGGTGGGGAGCTCCTGGGTCTCCAGGCCTGGGCAGTTTGGACGAGGCCTGGGATGAAGACGCAACCATGCTATCTCCTCCCATGGATGATGACACCTCCTTCCCTTGGCTGGAGGCAGCGGGCAGGTTGAGGGATCTTAGGGCGTCAGAGGTGGATGGGCTCCCTTCTCCGTTGTACGGTATGGTGGATGCCAGGTTGGTTTCATATGACAGCATCCTGGACAGGTCTTTAGCGGCCCTGGATGTGTCCTGGGTTGGCAGGAAGCCCGAGGAGGAACTGGATGCCCCTGCTGTAGAGGACCCAAGGGAGATGGTCATGATAATGATTCTAAGATGGTGTTAGCACACTGAGCTAAACCCTATTAGCTTAGGGAGCTAACACAAATATTCAGGTCTCATGCAAGATTACTCGTCACTCAAGTGTGGTTCACTGCAGTACTTTCATTATTTGAATTCAAACAAATTATAAAAAACAACACACAGACACACAACGTACCTCTGAGAGCCTCTATCCTCTCATTCTTCACTTTCTGCACCTCATCAGTGATCTTGGTGATGATGAAGTTGAGGGTACGTCCTTGCTGGATGGACTCGACCAGGGCGTCCAGCCCCCGAGGGTTCTCAGCCAGGTAGTCCAGCAGCATGCCTGTCCGTTTACTCTGCGTGCTCCTGCAGCTGATCTCCTCTGTGTCGTCCCGCGTAAGGATCTTGCGCGAGCGCAGGTAGTCAAAATGGCGGTCGACCCGGATCTTGTCACAGAGGTACGGTCGCAGCCTCGTTAGGACCTGGACAGAGATGAGCCAGATGGAAACTGTGGGTGTTTTGTGTTGTGTTGAGGGTTGGGTTCTGGACAATCTGTATGTTATATAGGGACATAATTTGCGAATATGTGTTTTATCAAGTGTGTGTGACCAGGGGACAGACTGCTGATGGCAATACTGTAACTGTACTGAAGGACAGGTAAACATGTCTGGACAAAGAATAATTAGAGGAAGGGTATGCCTTTGTTGATCATTATGAGAAAGGGGTTAGTTATAATATGCACATCATTACTCAACGTTATTTACACTATACACACATATAGGCTACAGTAAAAATTGGGTAGCCTATAGAGCATGGGTGCTCAAACATTTGGGCTTCGTACATAATCCGAGTTGTGGGCCACGGGCCGGACAAATATACATTGTTTACCTTTTATAATTCTAAATAAACAATCTTTTTTTTAGTGTCTTGAAATAATACTTTTTTGAAAGTAATTACACTTAAAACATCCAATCATCGCCATATAACTTGACACCTAAGAACACATTCTGATTGCCAGTATTAAATATGTATTAAGCCATTCACCATTGTTGTTTCCACGTAATTTCAACCAAAAAGATATGTGAAGATGTTGAATCATCATGGAAAACTGATTTCGTTTGAAATTTCATATTTTCTTCACCCAACTTTTAACCTAAATCCAATGACATGGTGACATTCTTTTTTTGATTTCACATTGAATTCATGTTAGTTGACAAGTCAACCAAATGTAAATCAAATCCAGACATTGAACTGTCATCTGTGCCCAGTGGGAAGGCTTTGGGAGCCCTAAAGTAGTGAGAGTGACTAACTAAATCCATGGAGGCCCACTGGAGGTCAGAGCCCGTCAGTAATTTGGCCATGATTACTAGGGAGGGATTGCTACACTAACTTACCTAGCAATCTATAACATGTTAGCTGACATGGGCTAATTGATTTGACTGTATGTGACTGAATTAACAAGAGGAACATTTCTAATGAACTACCAAATTTCGAAATTGCATGTTGTGTGTTCTAATATGATATCTCTCAACATTAAGTTGAGACCCTGCCTGACTGACTTCCTAAAAAATAAAACATTTGGACTCTGGGACCCCCTAGTGCCCTGGTTTGGTCGGCCCTGCTAGGGTGCGGCATAAGTTGGTTACTTTCACTTCTTCATTTTGCGCATTTCTACATTTAAAGTTCTCATCTCTATAAGTTAACAACATTCTGGCAAATCATTATTGTAAAACAGACTCCCTGACAGTTGAATTGTTAGTCAGACAAATAGGCAACTTACCTCCTTTTTAATATCTGCCATTTCATCTTCTGTCAGGTGAGGAACATCCATTCTACTTACCCTACCTAAGCCAAGGTGTCAAATTCAAGTCTTCCGGGTACTTTCAGAGAATAAAAAGGCACACTAAAAAGACTTACACCAAAAGATAGGCTCCCGTCCACGAATATTATATTTTCCAGTGTGTAACTCTAATAGCCTATATTTGCGGATACAAAACAAAAGCTTCGACTGCCCCAGTACAGGAAAGTTTCTCACCAGGGGAACAGCTGCAAATTATTACTTCCTGATTCCATGAACGGGTTTACCCAAATCATGTGCGGGCAAGAGAACGACGAGTGAGTGTTTTTCATTCAATAACGCTACTTGTACTAGCACACCACCACAGTTAATTCCCTGGTGATAAACCACATATTCCAGTCTTCAAATAATGTAATGTAATTACCATAAAAAAAAGTATGTGCGGCTCAATTTAATTAATTATTTAATTACCATTATATTTTTTACTAAACATTTGCAAAAAATAAATAAATAAATAGAATGTTCTTTCATAAAGAGACCTTGGGATGGGGCTATAACACTAAGCAACAGGCTATCAAGTCAGTGCCACTGAGGCAAGTACCAGTAGGTGTATTCTACACTGATATAAGGGAATCAATCAATTGAAATAAATTCATTGATCTATGGAATACAGACATGCATCTGTTGGTTACAGAAACCTTCAAAAAGAAAAGTAGGGTTGTGGATCAGAAAAACCGTCAGTATCCGGTGAAGAGCACAATTATCCAGCGTGCTGGTAGCCATCGAAGATGAGCATTTCCCCTCTGATGTCGGTTACGACACCGTACTGCAGTCAGGTCAAGACCCCGGTGAAGATGCAGAGGATGCAGATGAGCTTCCCTGAAACGGTTTCTGGCCATTTGTGCAGAAATGTTTAGGTTGTGCAAACCCACCGTTTCATCAGCTGGCTGAGTGGCTGGTCTCAGACGATCCCACAGGTGATGAGGCTGGATGTGGAGGTCCTGGGCTGGCGTGGTTGTACGTGGTCTGCGGTTGTGAGACTGGTTAGACATACGGCCAAATTCTCTAAAACGATGTTGGATGCAGCTTATGGTAGAGAAATGAACATTCAATTCTCTAGCAACAGCTATGGTGGACATTCTTGCAGTCAGAATGTCGATTGCACTTTCCCTCAAAACCTGAGACATCTGTGGCAGTGTTGTGTGACAAAACTGCACATTTTAGAGTGGCCTTTTATTGTCCCCAGCACAAGGTGCACCTGTGTTAAGATCATGCTGTTTAATCAGTTTCTTGATATGTCACACCTAACCAGTGGATGGATTATCTTGGCAAAAAATAAATGCTCACTAACAGGGATGTAAACAAATGTGTGCACAAAATTTGAGAGAAATAAGCTTTTTTGTGCGTACAGAACATTTCTGTGATCTTTTATTTCAGCTCATGAAACATGGGACCAACACTTTACATGTTGCGTTTATATTTTTGTTCAGTGTATATATACAGTGGGGCAAAAAAGTATTTAGTCAGCCACCAATTGTGCAAGTTCTCCCACTTAAAAAGATGAGAGAGGCCTGTAATTTTCATCATAGGTACACATCAACTATGACAGACAAAATGAGAAAAAAGATCCAGAAAATCACATAGCAATCTTCAGATGGGCCTGGACATGTACTGGCATAAGCAGGGGGACACGTCTGGCACTGCAGGATTTGAGTCCCTGGCGGCGTAGTGTGTTACTCATGGTAGGCTTTGTTACTTTGGTCCCAGCTCTCTGCAGGTCATTCACTAGGTCCCCCAGTGTGGTTCTGGGATTTTTGCCCACCGTTCTTGTGATCATTTTGACCCCACGGGGATCTTGCGTGGAGCCCCAGATCGAGGGAGATTATCAGTGGTCTTGTATGTCTTCCATTTCCTAATAATTGCTCCCACAGTTGATTTCTTCAAACCAAGCTGCTTACCTATTGCAGATTCAGTCTTCCCAGCCTGGTGCAGGTCTACAATTTTGTTTCTGGTGTCCTTTGACAGCTCTTTGGTCTTGGCCATAGTGGAGTTTGGAGTGTGACTGTTTGAGGTTGTGGACAGGAGTCCTTTATACTGATAACAAGTTCAAACAGGTGCCATTAATACAGGTAACGAGTGGAGGACAGAGGAGCCTCTTAAAGAAGAAGTTACAGGTCTGTGAGAGCCAGAAATCTTGCTTGTTTTTTAGGTGACCAAATACTTATTTTTCCGCCATAATTTGCAAATTAATGAATTAAAAATCCTACAATGTGATTTTCTGGATTTTTTTTTCTCATTTTGTCTGTCATAGTTGAAGTGTACCTATGATGAAAAGTACAGGCCTCTCTCGTCTTTTTAAGTGGGAGAACTTTCACAATTGGTGGCTGACTAAATACTTTTTTGCCCCACTGTATGTATATATATATATATATATATAGAGAGAGAGAGAGAGAGTAGTTTAGCTGCTGCACCTTGATATGACCAGGTAACATTGTCATCATAATGCCATAATATACTTCAACTCATAAAATGCATGTTAATGCGTAATACATGCATAATTCATTAATTAGCCTACTTAGTAGATGTATATGTATTATTGTTGCTTAGTTGCTGTGAGGGTGTCTGTCTTTATAACTGTTTATGTATTTAGTTATGATGACACAGAGTGCCTGAGGTCTAATATCAAAAGGCTGCTTAACACAATATGAGGAGATTATTAATTGTCTGAGGCTGTACTAGGGCAATGATAACACGTCTAGGCTTGGTATAAAACTAATTTGCCTTGGTAACATGAAAACACATGCCAAATTGACTAAGCAGTCATGTAGAAAATATAATTTGTGTTGCAATATATGTATTACAGAACATAACCAAAAAACAAATATCATTGTTTACTATAGGGCCCACAAAGAGTGGGAAGGCTACAGCTCTGACCAGGTTGAAGGAAGTCAACAAGAGCAGGTATTGGCAGAGGACAGTGGAGTTTCCTTTACTCTAATTGCCAGGTGAACCGCTTTGTATGAGAAGCCAAACATAACATTCCAGAAGGCAAAAAAAGAAATTCTAAAATGGCACAACTTGCTCCTTCTCAGCTTTCAGTTGCCAGTTCTCTTTAATCATGATTATTACAGGACTCCTTTGAGGACCATTGCTTCCCTGAGGTTATTGTTGTTAGGCTTGTTGTTTCATGCCCTGAAATTAAATGTTTGTCTGTCACTGTTGGGGTAGGTTGATGTTCCTCCAACTCTTCAAATAATAATTTGACTGAGGGAATCTGCCCTCAATCCATTTTTGGTACTTTTATCCATGAAGATAAAACAATAGGTGGGCAGCTTCACTGCACTGTGTTTATGTACCCTCATTCTCATCAACACGCGCAGTACAAGACTAGAGACTCGGTTTCTTTTACTTTAACAACAAACTAACTAGTTATCTAAAAATAGTTTACAATAGTTTCCTTATTCATATCTAGATCCTGGGACGCAGTTAGCGTTAATGCTGGGACCACTGATATATGTCCCGGGATCCTAGCTCAAATAAGGTGGTAATACATTGGCAAAGCAGCTAGCCCAGCTGCTAGTTATCAAGCTAAGCAACCTGGGCTACTATTGCAGGATACCAAGCACGCTAAGCAGTTAGCCCTTGTGGCTAGGGCCGCACTTCAATTTGTCTCGGTTTTCTACTGCTAGCGTCTCTCATTTCACGGAGTGAATAGCGGCTCGTCCTACTATCATTACTATCATGCCGCCGAAAAAAGAAGAGGATCACATCTCTGCTGGGCAGGTATGTGAACTCTTGGAGAAGCAGAACATTTTTGACCAACAAACCGGACGACCTAACTAAATGTTATGCACTTCTAGGAGTAGTGGGTGCGGAGTGTTTATTCTGGCACAGAAAACGGTCACACCAAAACACCAGGCGCATACAAATGACCGGCCCAAAAACAGGACCCAAACAGTCCGGAGAAAACAAGAAAATAGCACAACCACAAAAATGAACAGAGGAACAAGCCCTCACAAAAGCAGGCAGGCATAACCGGCTTAAATAGCCCTAACCAAAACCTACACAAGATACAGGTGTAACCAATAAGACAAAACTAACAGAAAAGGAAAAGGGGATCGGTGGCAGCTAGTAGACTGGTGACGACGACCGCCAAGCGCCGCCCGAACAGGAAGAGGAGCCACCTTCGGTGGGACTCGTGACAGTACCTCCCGCAGAGCGCCAACACCGGCCTCGAGGGCGACCCAGAGGGCGAGGCGCAGGGCAATCCGGACTGAGGCGATGGAAATCCCTCAGTAGTGAGAGATCCAATATTTCCCCCACCGGTACCCAGCACCTCTCCTCCGGACCGTACCCCTCCCAGTCTACGAGGTACTGCAGGCCCCTCACCTGGCGTCTAGAGTCCAGAACAGCACGTACTGTGTACTCTGATGCCACAGTGCCAGGACCGGCTGGTAGCCCAAAACGCATTCAAACGGTGACATGTTCGTGGAGGAGTGGCAGAGTGAGTTCTGAGCCACCTCCGCCCATGGGACGTACCTCGCCCATTTTCCTGGCCGGTCCTGGCAATACGACTGCAGAAACCTACCCACCTCCCGGTTCACTCTCTCCACCTGCCCATTACTCTCGGGGTGATAACCCGAGGTCAGGCTGACCGAGACCCCGAGACGCTCCGCCCTCCAAACTCGGGACGTGAACTGGGGACCCCGATCAGAAACGATATCCTCAGGCACCCCGTAGTGCCCGAAGACGTGGGTAAATAGGGCCTCCACAGTCTGTAGGGCCGTAGGGAGCCGTATTGAGACCTCGATAATCATTGCAAGGACGCAGACCTCCCTCCTTTTTTTCCCACAAAAAATAAACTCGGGGAGACGGGTGACGTGGAGGGCCGAATGTACCCCTGTCCCAGAGATTCAGTGACATATGTCTCCATAGCCAACATCTCCTCCTGTGACAATGGGTACATGTAACTCCTGGGAAGTGCAGCGTTTACCTGGTTTATCACGCAATCCCCCCTCTTCTTACAGAAGGCGATAGCCAAATTGGCATATTCTGAGGGAATGCGCACAGTGTAAACCTGGTCTGAACTCTCCACCGACGTGGCACCGATGGAAACTCCTATACACCTACCTGAACACTCCTCTGACCACCCCTGGAGAGTCCCCTGTTTCCATGAAATCCTGGGATTGTGAATAGCCAGCCAGGGAACCCCCACATTCACCGGAAACGCAGGTGAATCGATAAGGAAGAGACTAATCCGTTCCCTATGATTCACCTGCATTACCATGTCCAGTGGAACCTTGGCCTCCCTAACCAGCCCTGACCCTAACGGTCAGCTATCTAGGAATAGCACCGGGAAGGGTGGATCTATCGGCACCTGCGGAATCCCCAACCTACTGGCGAGTCAGTGATCCATAAAGTTCCCAGCTGCGCCTGAATCAACTAGCGCCTTATGCTGGAGAGAGGGAGAAAACTCCGAAAAATAAATTAATAAAAACATGTGACCAACAGGGAGCTCTGGGTGAGTTTGGTGCTGACTCACCTGGGGTGACCGAGAAGTGTTCTGCCTGCCCTCTCGACTCCCAGACGAGCTCTTCCTGCACCGGTCAGAAGTGTGTCCTCTCCGACCACAGCTGGTGCAGGAGGAGCCTCCTCCTCCTGGTCCCCCTCGATGCGGCCCCCCCAAACTCCATAGGTATGGGAGCGGGAGGGCCAGAAGGTGGAACTGACAGGGCCCTTTCTGAACGCCCGCGGGCAGCTAGCAGATTGTCCAGTCGGAGCTCATCGCGGGAGAGCGTGGCATCCCGACAAGCTAGCACCCTGTGGACGTCCTCCAGGAGGCTGCACCGGTAGTGATCCATCAGGGCCCTGTCATTCCACCCCGCCCCAGCGGCCAAGGTCCGGAACTCCAGCGCGAAGTCCTGCACTCTCCTCGTCTCCTGCCTAAGGTGGAACAGCCGTTCACCTTCTGGAGGGTGGTCGAACACGGCCCGGAAACGGCGGGTGAACTCTGGGTAGTGGTCCCTAGCAGAGTCTGGGCTATTCCAAACTGCGTTGGCCCACTCCAGGGCTCTGCCCGTCAGGCAGGAGACGAGGACGCTCACACTCTCTTCACCCGAGGGAGTCGCTCCATCGTACTCCCTCGAGGGCGCAAGACGAAGTGCGCTGGGGCCGGACGCCGCCGGAGGAGTGGGTTGAGTCGTCGGAGGAGCTAGAGGCGAGGTAGGGAGACCACTCCTCCCATCGGTCCATTCTCTCCATAATTTGGTCCATCGCCGACACGATACGATGGAGGATGGCCGTATGATGGAGGATGCGCTCCTCCATAGATGGAAGGGGGGTGGCCGCTGCTCCTGCTGACTCCATGTGGGGTGCGGGCTTCTGTTATGCACTTCTAGGAGTAGTGGGTGCAGAGTCAGGCGCAGAGAGCAGAGGGTAAAGGACAATCATGTTTATTCCGGCACAAAAAACGGTCACGCCAAAACACCGGACGCATACAAATGACCGGCCCAGAAACAGGACCCAAACAGTCTGGAGAAAACAAGAAAATAGCACAACCACAAAAATGAACAGAGGAACAAGCCCTCACAAAAGCAGGCGGGCATAACCGGCTTAAATAGCCCTAACCAAAACCTAAACAAGAAACAGGTGTCACCAATAAGACAAAACTAACCATAAAGGAAAAGGGGATCGGTGGATGCTAGTAGACCGGTGACGACAACCGCTGAGCGCTGCCCGAACAGGAAGAGGAGCCACCTTCGGTGGGAGTCGTGACACTAAAGATGTACAAGACATTAAAACAAGTCTTCAGTTCACACATAACGATGTGGATGTATTGAAGACCACACAGGATACACTCTCCAGAAACTGTTCCTCTATGCGCAATGAAATCACCACAGTCAGGGAGGGCCTCCAGAACATGTCTGGGAAGGCTGATTACCTGGATGGACAATTGAGGAAAAATCATCTTTAATATCGATGGTATCCAGGAAAGCTAAAGTGAAACATGGGCTGAATCAGAGGTCAAAGTTCGAAAACTGTTTTCTGAGGAGCTACAACTGGATCAACAGGTAGAGCTGGAACGTGCTCACCGGTCTGGGAAACCAGGGGGCACTGGTGGTGCCAATGGAAACGGAGACAGACCCAGGCCAATTGTAGTGAAATTTCTCTGGTTCAAGGATAACTTGCAGTCCTTGAAAAAGCCAAATGCCTTAAAGGGTCCTTCGTCTTCATCAATGAGGATTTCTCTGATTCAGTCCGTCAAAGAAGAAAGGAACTAATACCAGCTATGAAGGCTGCAAGAGAACGAGGTGACATAGCATATCTGAGGTATGACAAACTGATTGTTCACCCTCCCTCTAATGGAGTTAGGAGGAGCGACAGACAAGTAATTCCAGCCTCACACACACACACACTGACTGAGTATCTCTCTCTCAGATTCCAACTGCTGATTCATGTTTGGACAAATAAGTACAGGTTTGTTTATTGCTCACTTGAATATATTCAGTTTAAGGAACAAAATTCATGAAGTATGCTGTCTAGTGCAGTCCAACAATATTCATGTCTTTGCAATATCAGAGACTCACTTGGACCCTTCTTTTGAGGATGCTTAGATCTCTATACATGGTACAATGTATTCAGGAGGGACAGAAATAGATATGGGGGTTCGAGTTGCAGTTTACATCAAGAGTCATATTCCAGCAAAACAACCTAAGGACTTAATGTTGAATGGATTAGAGGCGCTATGGGTACAGGTGCATTGACCACATTTGAAACCTGTAATAGTTGGTTGCTGCTATAGGCCACCTAGTGCTGATGTGAAATATATTGATGTAATTTGCGAAATGTTGGATAAGGTATCTGATGAAAATAGGGAAATATATTTTGGGGGAGATATGAAAATATATTATTTTAACACCAACTGTCCAATGAGAAAGAAACGTATTTCTATTGCCAGTGTATGTAACATGACCCAAGTTATGACATTACCAACCAGAATGTTCACTAATAGGTCCGGTATCACATCATCAACTTGTATCGATCACATTTTTACTAACATTGCTGAATATTGTATCAGTGGCACTAGGTTGCAGTGATCATAATTTGGTTGCACTCACTAGGAAAACTAAAATACTGGCCCTAAAATAATCAACCGCAGGTCCTACACAGGGTTCAATCAGGACTAATTTGTGGATGAGATTAAGAATGTGCAATGGTTAGAAGTGAGGATGATCCTGAAATATCACTAAGTTTGGGTGCCCCATGGACTGATGATGAGCTGAGAAATGTAATGATTCAACGTTATGATGCCAAAAAAGTAACAGATAAATCTGGCACGCTGCTTGATAAGCAAAGTTGTTGTAAATGAAGAAATCTTGTGACCAAGCTAAACAAAGGAAAGAAGGTATTCTATCAGCACAACATTGATGAAGTAAAGGGTGATGGGGAAAAGCTGTAGAGAACGTTGAACACTATTATGTGTTGGATTCGAACGTCCTCTTCTTTTATTGAATCAGAGGGTATATTTATTACAAAACCACATGACATCGCATGCTACTTTAATGAATATTTTACAGGCAAAGTGGACAAGTTGAGGAATGCTATGATTCCAACTAATGGCTCCATGTCATATACCCTTGTAAAAGATTATATCATGAAAGAGAGGCAATGCATGTTTGAATTTCATCAAGTAGAGCGGGAAGAGATAGAAAGAATGCTGTTGTCTCTTTTGGATGACAAGTCGCCTGGTACAGATAATCTTGATGCCAAATTGCTTAGAGTTACAGCTAACCAAATATCTACCCCAATCGCTCATATTTTGAATAAGTGCTTGATGTATGGAGTGTGCCCAGAAGTCTGGAAAGAGTCAAAAGGTTATTCCACTACCTAAGGATAAAACATTTGCATTTACTGGTCCTAATAGTTGTGCTATAAGCTTGCTGCCTGTGTTAAGTAAATTATATCTGTACAAATCAAGGATTATTTCGCATGAAATGGTCTGATAACGGGTTTCCAGCATGCATTCTACGAGTATGGCCTTAGACCATATGACTGGACTGCGAATAGAAAGCATCAACTGAATGTTAAATGTGTTTCCTGTCAGGTATTTCAATTATCTGCATTGTCTAATTATTGAATGTTTGAAGTCTTGATTGTGGTTGCTTGTTATGTCTTGTTAATTGGTGTTGGACCCCAGAAAGATTAGCTAGCGTTACGGCGTTAGCTTATGGGGATCCTAATAAAAAAATCCAAGTACAGTACAGGCTTGGTGTGAAAATGTGTTCCTCCATGACATGAGAGCAGTACAATTTACAGTCCTCACAGGAACAAGCCAGGCAAGGGTTATAAAATAGTGAACAAAATAAACTCCCTCAAAACACAACTAGCTCTCTTCTCTGTGTTAGGAAACAGCCTAGAGACCAGACTGTATTGTGATTAGCAGCATGTGTTCAGCGGCAGACCATGTTTACTGACGAGTCAGCAATCGGGAATGTCAAACCAGACGAACACTATGTTCCTGTTCTGAGTGCCCATTGCATGCAGCGAAAGGAAGGGACCCAAAACGAGAAACGATTTATAGAAAATATGTAATAAAACTGGATTTACAATCACATCATGAAAACGGACGCAAAGCCACTACAGACGTTCCTGTGCACCTTATAAAAGGTGTCAGTCAGACCCATAAAAATGTTCAATATTTTCAAGCCACCTCACTACCTACGGTCCAGTGGCGGTCGGTGACATATAAGATGAGGGAGGATTATTTATTTTTTGCTGAGCATGCCCTTATTTCTATTACAGCATATTGGATGACCGTCATTTATTTTCCATTCACCCAACTTAATGTAACATCGATAGGTTTAAGCTACTACATGATACTCACATGTTCCCTATACCCATAAGGAGGTTGCTACAACCTAGCCTATGAATGAAAGTTTACAATGTAGGTGCACAGGTTGAGAGAAATTTAAGTAATCAAGGTGACAGACATTGACACATTCAATAACACCTTGCACAATCTGGCCTGGATCTAGCTGATCTAGGGTGTCATTAGTCCACAGTTGCAAACAAGAGTTTCTATTGGACTAATTCAGGTATGTTTATCCCCGTTTCGTTCCGTTTGCTTCAGTTTAATAAATGTTTTTCAACAAAATCGGCGGAATGAATACACCCCTGATCACATGTAAACACAGCTCACTTTCATAGCAGCCACATACAAACAGCATAATCCCTTTAATTGCTGGATAATTCCTTCTCACATCCTTCTCACATCAATGCGCTCTCCTCCTCTCACATCTCACGTGTTGTGGACTTCAGTGCACAACACGTCAGCTGACTGTGACCTGGCGGAAAAACCTTTCCAAGCCAATCCTTCATATCATAACCGCTACACACAGCCTACATCGTTGTCACCACATTAGCTCACGTTATGTCAGCATCGCTATTAGAACTAGCACGTTAGTAAACCTGCTACAATTATGCAGTACAGTGTACAGTTGGCAAGCAGTTTAGCAGCTACACTGGCGGGCCCCGGTGCCAATAAATTAATAAAACCAAAATGTTGGACTGCCATAGCCAGCTAGGTAACATAGCATCCCTCTCTGTTTGAGCAAGCTAAACTAGTTAGCTGCATTTGCAAGCTAAGTAAGTGAAAGTGAAAACAAATATACAGTACCAGTCAAAAGTTTGGAGACCTACTCATTACAGGGTTTTTCTTTATTTTTACTATAACATATATGGAATCATGTAGTAACCAAAAAAATGTTAAACAAATCAAAATATATTTTATATTTGAGGTTCTTGAAAATAGCCACCCTTGCTTTAATGACAGCTTTGCACGCTCTTGGCATTATTCTACAATGTAGAAAATAGTACAAATATAGAAAAACCCTTGAATGAGTAGATGTGTCCAAACTTTTGACTGGTACTGTATATATACAGTTGAAGTTGGAAGTTCACATACACTTAGGTTGGAGTCATTAAAACTCATTTTTCAACCACTCCACAAATTTCTTGTTAAAACCTGTTAGGGATAGGGGGCAGCATTTTCACTTTGGATGAATTGCGTGCCCATAGTGAACTGCATCCTACTCTGTTCTAGATTGCTAATATATGCATATTATTATTACTATTGGATAGAAAACACTCCAAAGTTTCTAAAACTGTTTGAATTATGTCTGTGAGTATAACACAACTCATAGGGCAGGCAATCTTCCAAACAGGAAGTGGAAATTCTGAAGGCGGGTCTAATTTTAAGTCATCACCTATTCACTTTCAAACAAGACATGGATCTGTTAGCACTTCCTACGCCTTCCACTAGATGTCAGCATTCAGTAGAACGTGGAATGAACATCCTAGTGTGAATTTCGACCGAATGGGAGGGGAATGAGTCACTGTCCTGGCAGAATGCCATTTCCTGGTTGCGCAACTGTCTGTTGATATCACCTGCATTCCATTTGACTGCAGACGAAAACGAATGCTCCGGTTGGAACGTTATTGGATATATATGAAAATAACATCCTGGAGATTGATTCTCTACTTAGTTTGACCAGTTTATTCGACCTGGAATATATCTTTTGTAAGTTTTCGTCCGAGTTCACCTGGACCAGTGTCAGCTTTTGGGCACGTGAGCTGAAAGTGGTAGCAAATGCAGCTAATTGGACACTAGTAATGGACGTTATGGAACAAAACAACAATTTATTGTGGAACTAGGACTCCTTGTGAAAGATCATCAAAGGTAAGGGAATATTTATGATGTAATTTCGTATTTCTGTTGACTCCAACATGGCGGAGAAATATATTTACGTCTTAGCGCCGTTTTAGATTATTGCATGGTATGCTTTTTTCGTGACGTTTATAAAAAATCTGACACAGCGGTTGCATTAAGAACCAGTGTGTATCTTTAATTATATGTAAAACTTGTATCTTTCGTCAAAGTTTATGAGTATTTCTGTTATCTGATGTAGCTCTCTGTAATTACTCCTGATATTTTGGAGGCATTTCTGAACATGCCGTCAATGTAAACCGATATTTGTGGATATAAATATGCATATTATCGAACAAAACATAAATGTATTGTGTAACATGATGTCATATGAGTGTCATCTGATGAAGATTATCAAAGGTTAGTGATTCATTTTATCTCTAATTCTGCGTTTGTGACTATCTTTGGCTGGGGAAAATGGCTGTGTGTTTTTTTGGATTTGGTGGTGATCTAACATAAATATATGTTGTGTTTTCGCTGTAAAACATTTTAAAAATCGGACATGATGGGTAGATTAACAAGATGTTTATCTTTCATTGGACTTGTTAATGTGTGAAAGTTAAATATTTCCCAAAAATGTTTTTGAATTTCTGAATGCTGAATGGGGTCCAACCTTAGTTCATAACTGACCACCTGTTGAATCCACAGTTTAGAACCCAGAGTATATGTACTTTTAGTAAAATTGCTCAACAATGTGTGGGCCTTGTGGCTATGAAGGAAAAAGTACTAAATTAAATTAAATTTAAAAAACTAAGTCAGCAATTTTCCAGGACAGAGCATTGTGACGCATGCTCCTCACATATGAGGTCTGCTGTTTAGCTGTGTAAATTTGCCTGGATTTAACTCAACTGTCTGGGCTATGTGCAAACTCAAGTTAAACAAGGACTAAATCAAAAGATATGCCAATCTGGTTGGCTATGTTTCCTATTCACACAAGTCATCCTGAAGTAAAGAACAGGGATGAAGGGTGGAAAGTCTATTTGTTATTTCATAATTGTTGTTCTTTGATGTGGTTATAAAATTATATTTTCCAAAAGCACCCTCCTGTTTCATCTTGAATGGATGTTCCTTCAGGCATTCCTCAAGCACATTCTGGAATCTCTTTGTCTTCTCTCAATCCTAACTCACTTATTCTGGCTGAACAAATAATTCCAGGAGGGGTCAAACATTCCAAGCTCTCTCTACTTGTCTTTTTAAAGATATTTGGGTTAGACAAACACTAATCCACTCACATCCAGATAGGTGACTGACAGGCATTTCAAATATGACAAAAGATGGAATTGAAGAAACTACAGAGCACAGGAAAAAAAAAAGTCAATACAAACACTGACCATAGATTATGGGTTATTCTAAACACTTGGGCTGACCTGCATCCGAGGGAGACGCATTTAACGATATAAATATGTAGCTCATCTTTCAATATTTTGGCTATAATACATTTGTGCTGAGTAAGTGTCATGCCCTGACCTTAGATATCTCTGTTTTCTATATATTTTGGTTAGGTCAGGGTGTGACTAGGGTGGGTACTCTAGGTTTTTGTTTGTCTAGTATTTTTGTATGTCTAGGATTTTTGTATGTCTATGTTGGCCTGATATGGTTCCCAATCAGAGACAGCTGTTTATCGTTGTCTCTGATTGGGGATCATATTTAGGCAGGCCTTTTTTTTCCCCACTTTCTGGTGTGGGATCTTGACTATGTGTAGTTGCCTGTCAGCACTTTATTGTATAGCTTCACGTTTCATTTGTTATTTTGTTAGTTTGTTCGGTGTTCATTCTTTTAATAAAGAGAATGTACGCATACCATGCTGTGCCTTGGTCTCCTTCATAAGACGAACGTGACAGAAGATCCCACTGCAAAAGGACCAAGCAGCGTGTTCAGAAGGAATGGACCTGGGAGGAGATTCTGGATGGAAAACAACCCTGGACGCAGGCCAGGGAGTATCGCCGACCTAAGGAGGAGTTAGAGGCAACGAAAGCGGAACGACGACGATACAAGGAGATAGCTCAACGGAGCAAGCACAAGAGGGAACCCCAATAACAAAAAATTTGGGGGCACACGGAGCAGTCGGCGGAGCCGAAGAGCGAACCAGAGCCAGTCAGGGAGTCGGATGAGGAGCTTGACGCAAGATTATGGAGAGAGGTGCTAGCATTGAGAGCGCTGCAGAGTGGGTGTGCTGAGGTGCGTGTCATCAGCCCGGTGCCACCTATGCCGGTCCCACGGATCAGGTCTCCAGTGCGCCTTCCCAGTCCAGAGCATCCTGCGACAGTTCCCAGTCCAGAGCTTCTGGCGACAGTTCCCAGTCCAGAGCTTCTGGCGACAGTTCCCAGTCCAGAGCTTCCGGCGACAGTTCCCAGTCCAGAGCTTCCGGCGACAGTTCCCAGTCCAGAGCTTCCAGCGACAGTTCCCAGTCCAGAGCTTCCGGCGACAGTTCCCAGTCCAGAGCTTCTGGCGACAGTTCCCAGTCCAGAACATCCAACTTCCACAGTCCGGAGCCTCCAGCGGCGGGCCACAGTCCGGAGCCTCCAGCGGCGGGCCACAGTCCGGAGCCTCCAGCGGCGGGACACAGTCCGGAGCCTCCAGCGGCGGGCCACAGTCCGGAGCCTCCAGCGGCGGGCCACAGTCAGGAGCCTCCAGCGGCGGTCCGGAGCCTCCAGCGACGGTCCCCAGTCCGGGGCCTCCAGCGACGAGCTGCAGTCCAGATCCTCCAGTGGTGATTCCCAGTTCTGAGCCTCCGGTGATGATCCACGGTCCGGTATCGTCACGCCTTGACCTTAGATATCTCTGTTTTCTATATATGTTGGTTAGGTCAGGGTGTGACTAGGGTGGGTACTCTAGGTTTTTGTATGTCTAGGGTTTTTGTATGTCTATGTTGGCCTGATATGGTTCCCAATCAGAGACAGCTGTTTATCGTTGTCTCTGATTGGGGATCATATTTAGGCAGGCCTTTTTTTCCCACTTTCTGGTGTGGGATCCTGACTATGTGTATTTGCCTGTCAGCACTCTATTGTATAGCTTCACGTTTCATTTGTTATTTTGTTCAGTGTTCATTCTTTTAATAAAGAGAATGTACGCATACTACGCTACACCTTGGTCTCCTTCATATGACGAACGTGACAGTAAGGTTGTGCATTTTGGGGAATATTCAGAGGTGGAAACTTTCCATGGGAATTAACGGCAATATATGGGAATTAACAGGAATATGGGAATTAACGGGAATATGTGCAAATTAATATTAATACCATTTAAATGTAGATGTTTTTTTACATTGGATATATTTACCATATCATATGGAGACAAACAAACATTTGAACTTATCATAAGTAGACATAATTGCAAATGATAAAATCAATCCAATAGAAATAAAAAACAATTTAGTTATGAATTGAACTTTAATTAAATGAGTTGATTCTTCACATGGTATGTTTTCACTGAACAACAAAAGGGAATATTGAATGATCCCCAAGGATCCAGCGCATCTCCCAAAAATGTTTTCCACATACATCTGTAAAATGATAGTCTAGAAACTAAAGCTTTAGTTGTCTTCCTCTCAGGCTTCCATGTCTTCTCCCTGGACCTCCTCAATGTCCACCTCTTGAACATCAGACTGAGTGAGGCCTCATCTTCACTGTCACTTTCTAACCTTGTTGAGGATGGCTCGTTGTCAGTCTCAAAAAGCCTAAAATTTGCCCGGATGGCCATCAATTTTTCAACCCTTGTATTGGATACACTCGACAAGAGAGCCAAGGAAATGGTTAGATATGTGATGCGTGCTTTGGTGTGTGTTCCCAAACAAGGACCAGTTGCGCTCTGAGGCGGCTAATGTTGGTGGGATTTGGAGGATGGAGGCAACACGGGAAACAGACTCAGATCCACAAAGTCCCTTCCACCAGGTGGCTGATGAGATATGTTGATACGACTGCCCTATTGCATCGACATCACAAAGCCCTTGCTTGGAAGTGTACTTCGCCAGACTGTCAAGAACCTTGCCCTCATCCAGGCCAAGGTGGCAAGACATGGTAGTGATAACACCATAGGCCTTGTTGATCTCTGCACCAGACAGGATGCTCTTTCCAGCGTACTTGGGGTCCAACATGTACGCTGCGGTGGGTATGGGCTTCAAGCAGAAATATTCACACTTTTTGATGTATTTCAGAACTGCAGTTTCCTCTGCTTGGAGGAACAGTGAAGTGGGCAGGGCATTACGGATTTCTCTTACATCTGCAAGCAGAGTCTGAACATCAGACAGGATGGTATTGTCTCCCTCAATCCGTGCAATGGCTACTGCTATAGGTTTCAGGCTGCTTACAACGCTCTCCCAAAATACATAATTCAGGAGGATCCTCTTGATGGTGCTGCCCATTTTGGCATACTGTGATATGACCATTTCTTGGAGAGACTCCTTCACCTGCAGGAGACAGTCAAACATAACAACACCACCTCAACAGGTGTTGCTGGGCAGCTTCAATGTGGTGCTCTTATTCTTCTCACTTTGCTTGGTGAGGTAGATTGCTGCTATAACTTGAGGACCCTTCACATATCTAACCATTTCCTTGGCTCACTTGTCGAGTGTATCCATTGTTTTCAGTGCCATGATGTCCTTGAGCAGCAGATTCAATGCATGAACAACACAGACAATTGGTGTGATGTGAGGGTAGGACTCCTCCACTTTAGACCAAGCAGCCTTCATGTTCACAGCATTGTCTGTCACCAGTGCAAATACCTTCTGTGGTCCAAGGTCATTGATGACTTCCTTCAGCTCATCTGCAATATAGAGACCAGTGTGTCTGTTGTCCCTTGTGTCTGTGCTCTTGTAGAATACTAGTTGAGGGGTGAAAATTATGTAGTTAATTATTCCTTTGCCCACGAACATTTGACCACCCATCAGAGATGATTGCAATTCAGTCTGCTTTCTCTATGATTTGTTTGACCTTCACTTGAACTCTGTTGAACTCTGCATCCAGCAAATTAGTAGATAAAGCATGTCTGGTTGGAGGGGTGTATGTTGGGCAAAGAACATTCAGAAATCTCTTCAAATACACATTGCCTGTGAGCATCAGAGGTGAACCAGTTGCATACACAGCTCGAGCAAGACATTCATCAGCCTTTCTCTGACATATGTTACTCCATTGAGTCAAAAAAACTTCTGATTCCAGGAGGACCATGAGCTGTTTCTATCGATAAGGTATCAGATTCATAATTTTAACCTTGAATAGAAGTAGTGACTTTTGTCAGAGGTTGCTTGTTGTGAGCACTGAGGGAATTTTACGCACTTGGCCAGATGATTCTGCATCTTTGTTGCATTATTCACATATGATTTGGCACTGCATTTGCAAATGTTTTTCCTTCTACAATGAAATGTCTCCACACATCAGATAGTGCCCCTGGCATTTTCCTGTAATGATTAGGAAAAAAATATATACAAGAAAATAAATACAATTCCTTTTCATTTACAGATAGTTAAGCAGTTAGATTAAACAACTCCTTTTGTAAGATTTTTAAAAAAATGAAACGTATGGAAACAGGTGAATTAACACTCCTCAGTTAGCAGGCTCAAGCAAGCTAAAACCCACATGGTAGCAAAAACTAACTAGCAGAAATTGTTAGAAATGATTTAAACACACTTTGCTGTAGGTTACTATTTACTAGTTAACAAGAAAATCATGTAATATAAAATATATTCACCTCACCCAGTATTGTAATAAAAACTTACCAGAAAGCATGTGGTCCTTGGCTCAGACCATGTAGTAGTGTGGGCTCAATAGCATCTCATTAGTGTGCAAGATCTTGACAATCAGCTGTACATGGATGGAAGAGTGCACTGCACATGTGATGGAAGAATGCACTGTGCATGCAGAGGGTTGCAATTCCATTGAATTGGGGATAGTTCAACCAACATATGCCACAAGATCTAGAACTGCCTTGTGTATCACACAAAAAAAGGCTCACTGTTGTAAGCTAACTTTTTGGGTGAATTTAAGCAAAATTCCCCAAATTTCCTATGGAAAATTTCCGGAAAGTTTCCGACCCTTTGCAACCCTAGTGCTGAGCCATCACATTTAGACCAGTCCATCACATGGCTGGGCAAAATAGTCACATAGTGTCATTGTGAAAAAGTAACAAAAGTATTTTTTAAAACCTTTATTTAACTAGGCAAATCAGTTAAGAACAAATTCTTATTTGCAATGACAGTCTACCAGGGAACAGTGGGTTAACTGCCTTGTTCAGGGTCAGAACAACAGCTTTTTACCTTGTCAGCTCTGGGATTCGATCCAGATACCTTTCAGATTACTGGCCCAACGCTCTAACCCGGGCCTGGGCAACTCCAGTCTTTGGGTCCTGATTGGTGTCCCACTTTTGCCTCAGCCCCTGCTAACACACATGTCTCCAATAATCAACTGATCATAATCTTCAGTTAAAAATGAAATTAGTTTAAATCCGGTGTGTTTGCTAGGGATGGGGGATAAGCGTGACACCAATCAGGCCCTGAGGACTGGAATTGCCCAGGCCTGCCTAACCACTAGGCTGCCTGCCACCCCAAAGTAGCACATAATAGAACAATTATCATACAGGTATAGATATTAAAAAGGGTAACTACAATAGAAGAGAATATAACTTAATATAATATAATAAACTTCTTCCAGATTTTCTCAGCTGCACTCTAGGACAGAACATAACAGCCAACATATAAAAATATCTTAAAATAAATACTTTAAATACGTGTTTGACTTCAGTTTCCAACATTAAATAGCCTAAAAAAGAAAGGAATAGAAAAGAAAATTATCCCTGTAAAAAATAAGGTAGACAGGGTGGTACTTGGCTTGAATGGAACATTGGGAGACATTCCTCGCATAGTTTTGGAACAATTCACCCCATAGGCTACGTCAGATCTCTTTTGGATATAAAAAATGAGAGGCTACACCAGCGAAACAGAAGACTATATAGACCTTGTAATTCACGCTGTAGTTAAGCCTACATTGTGTGCTCCGTGTCGTCTGGAATAATCAATCTAAAGGAGGCTTTTTATTTACTAAGGAAGATTAGAATACTATTTCTATAGACATGAATATGTTGATGCTTTCCTTTGTTTTTTTCCTTTATGGGAGTTTTACTTCGGTAAGAAAATATATATTAATTAATTAATCGTAACCTACAATTAAAATCCGTGCTTGATTGTCAATGCCGAGGGTGGGTGATGGTGATTAATTCAGATAGTCCTCACTCCATTTTACAGTACAGTATTTGTAGAATAAATAACATAAATGAAGTAAACATTTGTAGAAGTAATAACATGAATGAAGTGAACATTAATTTATCTTATAACATGTTTTTGTTATTTTAGGCATCTGCATCTTGTCCCTCCGAATGTTCGTGTCCTCCTGAGTTAGCCAGGTCTGCTCCAGGAATCAGCCTCGTGCCA
Source organism: Oncorhynchus mykiss (assembly GCF_013265735.2). Classification (NCBI taxonomy): domain Eukaryota; kingdom Metazoa; phylum Chordata; class Actinopteri; order Salmoniformes; family Salmonidae; genus Oncorhynchus; species Oncorhynchus mykiss. The sequence goes on from NC_048572.1 coordinate 73,287,725, forward strand.
GACGGCTGTGGATGCTGCAAAGCTTGCATGAGGCAGCTTAATGAGGACTGCAGCAAGACAGAGCCATGCGACCACATCAAGGGACTGGAGTGCAACTTTGGGGCTGGTTATGGCACAGCTAAAGGCATCTGTCGAGGTATGATTGGGGCGGCAGGTACCCTAGTGGTTAGAGCGTTGGGCCAGTAATGGAAGATGTTGCTAGATCGAATCCCAGAGGTGACAAAGTAAAAATCCGTTGTTCTGAACAAGGCACTTAACCCACTGTTCCAGGGTAGGCCTTCATTGTAAATAATAATTTTGTTCTTAACTGACTTGCCTGGTTAAATAAATAAAATTATACAAGTGTATTGGAAATACTGATACCCTGCTGTGGTCACTAACTTCTACAAATTAGTACAGACTCCAATGGGTTTGCCTGTAGGAATTTACGGTTATGAATTATGCTTTTGGTTTATTTACAGTTCATTCTATATAATTAGAATATTACACTTGACTCACATTGTAACAGTCTCCCTGTCTGCTTCTCCAAACAGCCAAATCAGATGGAAGACCCTGTGAGTACAACAGCAAGATCTACCAGAATGGAGAGAGCTTCACTGCCAACTGCAAGCACCAGTGTACATGCATGGATGGTGCCTTGGGGTGTGTGTCCCTGTGCCCCCAGCAGCTCTCCCTGCCCAAACTGGGCTGTGCCATATCCAAGCTGGTCAAAGTGCCCGGTCACTGCTTTGAGGAGCTGGTCTGCCCTGAGGAGAAGGGGAAAGTCTCAGTGGACAAGAAGGTCAGCAAAGATGGCCGCAAGGATAAGCATTCTGATGATGACTTCACAAAGAGAAACGAGCTGGTGTCTTTCATCAGAGGAGGACTCAAGTCTTTAGCTGGTGAGTCAATGGAACTCTGTTTATTCCAATGGTTCAGTTTGTGAAATTATTGAGCTCCTATTGATAATAAACTTTGGTATACATCCAGACAGAGAGTTTAAATGGAAAAGCGATTTATTATCCCCATCTGTATGTAGATTTCAACTCATGTCCAAGTTTTGTGAGACCCATCCAATACACATTGACTAATCGTCTTGCCATCTTTCCCCACAGCTTTCAGGAGTAAGCCTGAGAGTCGCTTGATGTCCAAGGGGAACAGGAGGTGTGTGGCTCAGACCACAGCCTGGTCCCCCTGCTCTAAGTCCTGTGGTACAGGAGTTTCCTCCAGGGTCTCCAACAACAACAGCCAGTGCAAGCTGGTGAAGGTGACTCGTCTCTGTGAGGTCCGCCCATGCTCCCAGTCATCCTACTCATTCCTGAAGGTATACATTATACAGTCATTTTTCAGATGCTTTTATCCTAAATTACTTCTACAGATATATTGAGTACATGTGGGAATCGAACCGGCAGGAGCAATGCTGATATCACATATTTTGTTTGATATTGTTCTTGTTCTGCTCTCACCAACAGAAGGGTAAGAAGTGTAGTCGCATTGCGAAGGCCAGCCGTCCAGTGACGCTGAGGTATGCAGGCTGCAGCAGCGTGAAGAAGTTCCACTCCAGGTACTGTGGTTCTTGTCTGGACGGGCGCTGCTGCACCCCTCAGCAGACCCAGACTGTGGCCGTTCGCTTCCGCTGTGAGGATGGAGACACTTTCAGCAAAGACGTCATGGTCATAGAGTCCTGTTCATGTGACTTTAGCTGTTCCCATAACAACAAGAAGCTCTCTGGGCTCTCCAATGATATCCGCGAATCCAGAGTCTGAGGGGAAGGTTTAGGGTTCCACACCCTGTATGTAAACTAGGATTACAAAGGGGTGAGATGACGGGGAGTAAGAATAACTCCATATGTGCACTGCTATGCTGGAGACATTTATTTTGAGGATTTTTTTAAATGAATTCTTCGTAATATTGGAGTTATTGGCTGCTTCGATATGGAGCGTTTTATGTTGTAATATTTCTGTTCAATGACAACTTGTTTTGTATGCATGGCTATCTTTTTGTGTTTATTTGTAAATATGAAAACATCTGCTTCGTGGCAGCTACTAGAATGATTTAATCACGAGTAGATTTGTCAAACAAGTGCCATTGTTTTTAATACCACAACATTATTTGTATTTATTTCTAAAATCTTGACGTTTTCTTAAGATATGAGAGGCCATATTGGAAAATCATGTTTTCGACCATTTGTTTTTTTAATGTTATTTATAAAATGTATGTACTTATGGAACCTGATGCTCTGTTGTGAATGCCTAGATATCACAGTATGGACAGTTGATATTTAACCTAGTTTTATTGGCATTGCTTTCTCTAGTTTAATCTATCCTCCACCCATAGTTATTTTAGAGTAAGGGATACCTGCTGTGTTTCTGGCTGACCCACTTCTGAGGGGATCTAGAGTTGAATGTATGGCTCAAATATATATATATATATATCTAATCTAGTAGTTCATTGTGTTTGTGGGTCCTCTAATCCAGCTCCTACATTTCATTCAGTCTGCACAAACATCAACTCATCATAAAACCTCTAAATACATCCAAGTCTATTTTCATACAGTAAGTGTCTTTAACCTGATCTGTGGGCCATGATCTGCAACGGTAGTGGAGATCTCTGTTAATGTTGTACATATATTAGAGGGTTTTATGTGGTTTTTGATAAGTCATTGAGTTGTTGATTGGATATGCCTGGTTGTTTTTACCCACTTAGTTGCAGGACAGTTGGTGGGTTGGCTTGTCTGTTTTGGCTAGCTAATGTTTGCATTTAAAATATGCATCTCCGCACCTGTCACCTGATATAGAGGTCCTGGATGGCAGGGAGCTCAGCCCCAGTGACGTATTTGGCTGTCCACACTACCCTCTGTGGCGCCATGCGATTGAGGGCGGTGCATTTGCCATACAAAGCATGTTGCCTACCCTCACCACCTGGGGTCGGCCCATCAGGAAGTCCAGGATCCAGTTGCAAAGGGAGGTGTTCAGTCCCAGGGTCCTGAGCTTGGTGATGAGCTTGGAATGGCCTATGTGTTGAACGCTGAGGTGTAGTCAATGAACAGCCTTCTCACATAGGTACTCTTACCTACAGTACCAGTCAAAAGTTTAAGAACACCTACTCATTCAAGGGTTTTTCTTTATTTGTTCTATTTTTTTTACATTGTAGAATAATAGTGGAGATGTCAAAACTATGACATAACACGTATAGAATCATGTAACCAAAAAAGTGTTAAACAAATCAACATATATTTTATATTTGAGATTCTTCAAAGTAGCCACCCTTTGCCTTGACAGCTTTGCACACTCTTGGCATTCCCTCAACTAGCTTCATAACAGGTTTGTCTTGTTAAAAGTTCATTTGTAGAATTTATTTCCTTCTTAATACATTTGAAACAATCAGTTGTGTTGTGACAATGTAGGGGTGGTATACAGTAGATAGCCCCATTTGGTAAAAGACCAAGTCCATATTTAACTAGGCAAGTCAGTAAAGAACAAATTCTTATTTACAATGACGGCCTACCCTGGCCAAACCCTTCCCTAACCCTGACGACGCTGGGCCAATTGTGTGCCGCCCTATGGGACTCCCGATCACGGGCAGTTGTGATACAGCCCGGTATCAAACCAGGGTCTGTAGTGATGCCTCTAGCACTGCAATGCAATGCCTTAGACCGCTGCACCACTCGGGAGCCAATAAACTAAGAGAATAAGCAAAGAGAAAAGACAGTCCATCATTACTTGAAGACATGAAGGTCAGTCAATTCGGAAATATCAATAACTTTTTAAGTTTCTTCACGTGCAGTCGCAAAAACCATCAGGTGCTATGATGAAACTGGCTCTCATGAGGACCGCCACAGGAAAGGAAGACCCAGAGTTACCTCTGCTGTAGAGGATGAAGTCATTAGAGTTAACTGCACCTCAGATTGCAGCCCAAATAAATGCTTCACAGAGTTCAAGTAACAGACACATCTCATCATCAACTGTTCAGAGGAGACTGCGTGAATCAAGCCTTCATGGTTGAATTTCTGAAAATAAACCACTACCAAAGGACAACAATAATAAGAAGAGACTTGCTTGGGCCAAAACACACGAGCAATAGACATTAGCCCGGTGGAAATCTGTCCTTTTGATCTAATTTTTGGTTCCAACCGCCGTGTCTTTGTGAGATGATCTGCGCATGTGTGGTTCCCACCGTGAAGCATGGAGGAGGTGGTGTGATGGTGTGGGTACTTTGCTAGTGACACTATCAGTGATTTATTTAGAATTTAAGGCACATTTAACCAGCATGGCTACCACAGTATTCTGTGGCGATACGCCATTCCATCTGGTTTGCGCTTAGTGGGACTATCCATTGTTTTTCAACAGGACAATGACCCAACACACCTCCAGGCTGTGTAACGGCTATTTGACCAAGAAGGATTGTGATGGAGTGCTGCATCAGATGACCTGGCCTCCACAATCACCCGACCTCAACTCAATTGAGATGGTTTAGGATGAGTTGGACCGCAGAGGGAAGGAAAAGCAGCCAACATGTGCTCAGAATATGTGGGAACTCCCTCAAGACTGTTGGAAAAGCATTCCAGGTGATGCTGGTTGAGAGAATGCCAAGTGTGCAAAGCTGTCATTAAGGCGAAGGTGGCTACTTTGAAGAATCTATTTTGAAATGTTTCACATGTTTTTGGTTACTACATGATTCCATATGTGTTATTACATAGTTTTGATGTCTTCACTATTATTCTACAATGTAGAAAATAGTTAAAGTAAAGAAAAACCCTTGAATGAGTAGGTGTGTCCAATCTTTTGACTGGTACTGTAGGTGAGTGAGCGCAGTATGGAGTGAAATTGCATCGTCTATGGATCTGTTGGGATGGTATGCAAATTGGAATGGGACTCTAGGGCATCTGGAATGATAGAGTTGATGTGTGCCATAACCAGACTACAGATGTGAGTGATTGCTAGTCATTGTTGCAGGTAGCCTTAGAGGTCTTGGGAACAGGAATGATGGAGGTCAGCTTGAGAGATGTGGGGATTACAGACTGGTACAAGGTTGAAAATGAATATGCCTGCCAGCTGTTCTGCACATGCTCTGAGAACACGCCCTGGAATACTGTCCCCGCGGCCTTACGAGTGTCAACCTGATTAAAAATATTACTCACGTCGGCCTTGGAGAGTGAGATTACCCAGTCCCCTGGGTCAGCAGTGGCCCTCATGCACGTGTGTGTATTTGTGTCTGTAATAAAAAAAAGTGTTATACCTTCTCATTTGCTTAACATGTCAGGCATCAGCATGAAAGAAGAATGAAAGAGAAAGAGAGAGAGACAGAGATGCATCACTGACAGTATTACGTAAGCTGACTTGGACAGGGGGGGAAATGAGGGCATTGACGCACACAGAAGTAAAATGTGTCCATCGTGTGTCTGAGGAGTACCAATGTCTCGACTTCCGCCGAAGTCGGCTCCTCTCCCTATTCGGGCAGCGTTCGGTGGTCGACGTCACCGGCTTTCTAGCCATCGCCGCTCCATTTTTCATGTATCCATTTGTTTTGTCTTGTTCCCTGCACACCTGGTTTTCATTCCCCAATCAATCTACATGTATTTATTCCTCTGTTCCCCATCATGTCTTTGTGGAAGATTGTTTGTGTTACGTGTGTATTGTTGGCGTGCCAGACTGGCTTGTTTTTTCCGTGTTATTTTTCACGAAGATGTTTATTGTTAAACATAATTCTTGTGACTGTTTTGCGCGTTTTGCACTTTTGCCTAAATAAAGTGTGCGCCTGTTCACAAATCTCTGCTCTCCTGCACCTGACTTCGCTACCAGTACACACACATCTGACAACCAAGGAGTTTTGTCTTTGAACACTTGAGAGGAGTGGAACAAGTCCATACAGTGCCTTGCGAAAGTATTTGGCCCCCTTGAACTTTGCGACCTTTTGCCACATTTCAGGCTTCAAACATAAAGATATAAAATTGTATTTTTTTGTGAAGAATCAACAACAAGTGGGACACAATCATGAAGTGAAACGACATTTATTGGATATTTCAAACTTTTTTAACAAATCAAAAACTGAAAAATTGGGCGTGCAAAATTATTCAGCCCCCTTAAGTTAATACTTTGTAGTGCCACCTTTTGCTGCGATTACAGCTGTAAGTCGCTTGAGGTATGCCTCTATCAGTTTTGCACATCGAGAGACTGACATTTTTTCCCATTCCTCCTTGCAAAACAGCTCGAACTCAGTGAGGTTGGATGGAGAGCATTTGTGAACAGCAGTTTTCAGTTCTTTCCACAGATTCTCGATTGGATTCAGGTCTGGACTTTGACTTGGCCATTCTAACACCTGGATATGTTTATTTTTGAACCATTCCATTGTAGATTTTGCTTTATGTTTTGGATCATTGTCTTGTTGGAAGACAAATCTCCGTCCCAGTCTCAGGTCTTTTGCATACTCCATCAGGTTTTCTTCCAGAATGGTCCTGTATTTGGCTCCATCCATCTTCCCATCAATTTTAACCATCTTCTCTGTCCCTGCTGAAGAAAAGCAGGCCCAAACCATGATGCTGCCACCACCATGTTTGACAGTGGGGATGGTGTGTTCAGCTGTGTTGCTTTTACGCCAAACATAACGTTTTGCATTGTTGCCAAAAAGTTCAATTTTGGTTTCATCTGACCAGAGCACCTTCTTCCACATGTTTGGTGTGTCTCCCAGGTGGCTTGTGGCAAACTTTAAACAACATTTTTTATGGATATCTTTAAGAAATGGCTTTCTTCTTGCCACTCTTCCATAAAGGCCAGATTTGTGCAATATACGACTGATTGTTGTCCTATGGACAGTCTCCCACCTCAGCTGTAGATCTCTGCAGTTCATCCAGAGTGATCATGGGCCTCTTGGCTGCATCTCTGATCAGTCTTCTCCTTGTATGAGCTGAAAGTTTAGAGGGACGGCCAGGTCTTGGTAGATTTGCAGTGGTCTGATACTCCTTCCATTTCAATATTATCGCTTGCACAGTGCTCCTTGGGATGTTTAAAGCTTGGGAAATCTTTTTGTATCCAAATCCGGCTTTAAACTTCTTCACAACAGTATCTCGGACCTGCCTGGTGTGTTCCTTGTTCTTCATGATGCTCTCTGCGCTTTTAAAGGACCTCTGAGACTATCACAGTGCAGGTGCATTTGTACGGAGACTTGATTACACATAGGTGGATTGTATTTATCATCATTAGTCATTTAGGTCAACATTGGATCATTCAGAGATCCTCACTGAACTTCTGGAGAGAGTTTGCTGCACTGAAAGTAAAGGGGCTGAATAATTTTGCACGCCCAATTTTTCAGTTTTTGATTTGTTAAAAAAGTTTGAAATATCCAATAAATGTCGTTCCACTTCATGATTGTGTCCCACTTGTTGTTGATTCTTCACAGTTTTATATCTTTATGTTTGAAGCCTGAAATGTGGCAAAAGGTTGCAAAGTTCAAGGGGGCCGAATACTTTCGCAAGGCACTGTATATGAGCTTTAAAAATCCTAGTTTCCTCCTTCAGTTTACTTCCTGAATTGAAATGGAACTGACCCTGTCGCTAACCATGGGAGGCAGAGAACTTGACTGACATTATTAGGCTATGGCCTATACCCCAGGGCAGGGGTATTCAACCCTTACTCTACGAGGCCAGAGCCTGCTGGTTTTCTGTCCTACCTAATAATTCATTGTACACAGCTGGTGACTCAGGTCTAAGTCAGTCCCTGATGAGAGGGGAACAATTTAAAAAATGCAGTGGAACTGGCTTCGAGGTCCAGAGTTGAGTTTGAGGGCCCTAGGGTTTGATGAGTTTACATAATAGCAGCTCACCACCAGACAAATGCAGGCAGGATTTTGACTCAACCAATAATCATACCATAATCAATGGTGGTCCAGTACACTGGGTATTCTGGACAACTAATCATTTGAGGTCAAACCTTCCCTTCTGTGAACGCTGTAACAGAGGTTTGAAACGTCTAAATTACAGCCTCTTCAGTCTTTGGCTGTAATTTAGAGGCAAAGAAAAGACGAATGGCAAAGAAGAACAGAATGAAGTCATCATCACATTGTCACACTCTTTGGTCCAACTCATGGCAGCCAGCTAATATACCCTCACATAGAATGTATGGTTGTATGGTTATCTTATGGTCAGTGAAGGGAAAACACAGTACAACAGTAATTCGTGTTGATTAGGTCCAATGGAAACAACACTGTCCATCTCTGGCTGTCACAGGGAGTAACAACTGTTCCTGGATGTCATCAGATGTGTCAAGTCAAGCTTATGTAACAAAGCATTGTGAGATATACCAAGGTTCCTGTTGGTAGGCCAGGCTATGGAGTGTACCTTAGTTCGACTGGAGGCCTGTATACCCAAACAACCTCTAAAACTCAATATCCCAGTTCACATAAACACATCAACAGCGAAACACAAAGAGGCCAAGAGGGGAAGTAAGGAAGTATCAGTGGACATGTGGTTCACGTTGCTGCTCGTTTGTTGTGTTCCAACTTGAAATATACTTACTCCTGTCACTATATTTGACCTTATGTTACCTGATTAATAAATGTATATGGTATGTCAATGAATGGAGAAGATTAACTTTAAATATGGAAAGTTACTGTGGAGAAAAGGGGAACAGCAAGTGTGTGCAAAGTATGTTGAGTAAGTTGAACAGAAGGTCCCTTGTAAACATCACGGAGAAGTGACCTGATGAAGGGGAACCGCTACCAGAGCGCTTAACCGCGCAACATCTAGGCAGTTTGGAAAACAGATCGACAGTTCTGAGAAGTCACACACATCTCATCTTGACATAAAGTATATGTGCCTGTTTGATCACTGTACAAGTGTGTTTGCAGCTGAAGCATCCAGTGGGTTGAATAAACTTGGTTTGAGTTTTTTCTAGTTGTCCTTCTGAGTTCATCCTGTTTGTTCACAACCTATCAGTTGAATTGTTTGTTTTTGGTCTTTCACATAACTGAGACTGTCAGCTCTACGTTGGATATCTGGAGATCCTGTGATGAAACCAGGCCTGACAGCTAAAGCAACTGTACCTTGTTTTCAGATGTTGGTATTCAATCAGATTGTTTCCCTCCAAATGTTATGCAAAGTGTTGACTGACTACTCCTGAACAACACCCTGGAGACAGTGAGATCCCAGACAGGTCATGAAACTGGCTCTCCGAGGTTCGCATATCCTGCACAGCACTGCTGAGTGATATACAGGCTTAAGACTTACCTTCCTTAAATAAAGGGATAGTTCGAGATTTTGTCAATTAAGCAATTTTTTTCTACTTACCAAGAGTCAGATGAACTCAATGATACCATTTTTGTCTCCGCATGCAGTTTGAAGGAAGTTAAAGGTTGTTTGTGATGCGATTGCTAACTAGCGGAAGTCTATGCCAAAATCTCGACCTATCCCTTTAAGACTTAAGAAAAACAATTTGGATCAGTACGCTGAGTAAAAACTCTGTCTGTGTACAATATCCATTATCAACTTTATTGAAATTCTATTTATAATGGAAAAAAGTAGTTACTGATCGATATAAAAACAAACATGGACTTCTTCATCGAACATGAATCAACGTGCAAACTCATTTGTTTTCCAAAACACGTACATTATTAAAAACATTGGTAAGTAAGGTTCATACATAGTAAGTAAGGTTCATACATAGTAAGTAAGGTTCATACATAGTAAGTAAGGTTCATACATAGTAAGTAAGGTTCATACATAGTAAGTAAGGTTCATACATAGTAAGTAAGGCTCATACATAGTAAGTAAGGCTCATACATAGTAAGTAAGGCTCATACATAGTAAGTAAGGTTCATACATAGTAAGGCTCATACATAGTAAGCAAGGTTCATACATAGTAAGTAAGGCTCATACATAGTAAGGTTCATACATAGTAAGTAAGGTTCATACATAGTAAGTAAGGCTCATACATAGTAAGGTTCATACATAGTAAGTAAGGTTCATACATAGTAAGTAAGGCTCATACATAGTAAGTAAGGCTCATACATAGTAAGTAAGGCTCATACATAGTAAGTAAGGTTCATACATAGTAAGGCTCATACATAGTAAGTAAGGTTCATACATAGTAAGGTTCATACATAGTAAGTAAGGCTCATACATAGTAAGTAAGGCTCATACATAGTAAGTAAGGCTCATACATAGTAAGTAAGGTTCATACATAGTAAGGCTCATACATAGTAAGTAAGGTTCATACATAGTAAGTAAGGCTCATACATAGTAAGTAAGGTTCATACATAGTAAGGCTCATACATAGTAAGTAAGGTTCATACATAGTAAGTAAGGCTCATACATAGTAAGGTTCATACATAGTAAGGTTCATACATAGTAAGTAAGGCTCATACATAGTAAGTAAGGCTCATACATAGTAAGTAAGGTTCATACATAGTAAGGTTCATACATAGTAAGGTTCATACATAGTAAGTAAGGTTCATACATAGTAAGTAAGGCTCATACATAGTAAGTAAGGTTCATACATAGTAAGGTTCATACATAGTAAGTAAGGTTCATACATAGTAAGTAAGGTTCATACATAGTAAGTAAGGTTCATACATAGTAAGTAAGGCTCATACATAGTAAGTAAGGCTCATACATAGTAAGTAAGGTTCATACATAGTAAGTAAGGTTCATACATAGTAAGTAAGGCTCATACATAGTAAGTAAGGTTCATACATAGTAAGTAAGGCTCATACATAGTAAGGTTCATACATAGTAAGTAAGGTTCATACATAGTAAGTAAGGCTCATATGACTTCCACAACAACACAAGTTACACATAACACACCACAAACACACATATCTGAGTAATTATCATTTTAAAAAGTAGGATGATCCAAAGCTAGACGTTGCCGGTGGTAGTCCTTCATCAAACATGGTGGAGTAAGAGTTCTTGAGGAAGTCTACGTAGTTCTGAATGCTCTGCTTGTGGCTGTCTGATTGGTTCAGGCTGAGCTGCAGGTCCTTCAGACGCACCTCAAACTTCTTCTCAGGCTACACAAAGGAATCAATCCATTGAACGAAAAAATGTATGTATTTTTATTCTTTAAAATAAAAAATGGTCTGATTGGCTATGGCATCAAAAAGTTATGTACTGTATTATCATTAGCTTTAAGGGATATGAGAAACATCCTATGGTATGCAGTAGGTGATCATAGGTGATCGTGTCTGATACTCACCAACTGATTGCTTTGTTTAATCTGTTTCAGCTCATTCTCTCTCCTGCTCTTCTCACCCTCCAGTTCCAGGATTTTAGTCTGAAAGGAACTTTCTCTGGAAACAGCGTTGTCTTTCACTTTGGACACCTTGGCATTAAAGAAATAGAGATGATGAGATGTATCAAAAAGTCAACCTCGGCCTCTTGATACAAACTCAACTCCTAAAAAACACTATCTTCAAATGGTTTCTGTGCCTTTCCATTTCCTTCTGGGAACCAGTCAATAGTTTGGACACACCTACTCATTCAAGGGTTTTTCTTTATTTTTATAGAATAATAGTGACTACATCAAAACTATGAAATAACACATATGGAATCATGTAGTAACCAAAAAATATATATTATATATTTAAGATTCTTCAAAGTAGCCACCATTTGACACTGTTGGCATTCTCTCAACCAGCTTCATGAGGTAGTCACCTGGAATGCATTTCAATTAACAGGTGTGCTTTGTTCATTTGTGGAATTTCTTTCCTTCTTAATGCGTTTGAGTCAATCAGTTGGGTTGTGACAAGGTAGGGTTGGTATACAAATGATAGCCCTATTTGGCAAAAGACCAAGTCCACATTATGGCAAGAAAAGCTCAAATAAGCAAAAATAAATGACAGTCCATCATTACTTTAAGACATGAAGGTCAGTCAATCCGGAACATTTCAAGAACTATGAAAGTTTATTCAAGTGCAGTCGCAAAAAACATCAAATGCTATGATTAAATTGGCACTCATGAGGACAGCCACAGAAAAGGAAGACCCAGAGTTATCTCTGCTGCAGAGGATAAGTTCATTAGTTACCAGCCTCAGAAATTGCAGCCCAAATAAATGCTTCACAGAGTTCAAGTAACAGACACATCTCAAAATCAACTGTTCAGAGGAGACTGCGTGGATCAGGCCTTCACGGTCGAATTGCTGCAAAGAAACCACTATGTCATGACGTTGGCCTGGGGGGGGTAGGTTTATGACAGTCATAAATACCTCTTCCTCCCTTTTTTCCTCTCTCTACCCTACTGAGGTTACATTTGCAAAACCCTTGGTTAACATAGAGATTCTGGGAAAATCAGTAGGTGGGGGGAAATTAACTATATTCTGATAATCCGAACAATTAAACATATGCGGTGGTACTTAATGAATATGATGTCAGTTCGGTTGTCATCTGAGACATTCTCATCAATGATAAGATGACATAAACTCTACAGTGGAAAGTCTACACATCAGAGTTATCGGATTCACATGGAATTGTTGTTCAATTTAAATGTTTGAATATGAAATTATTCATGATGGGATGAAATGTGATTTTAGCTTCTAAAATGTGAGATTTGGGTCTTCATAAGATACAGCTCTGCTCAATCAGTGGCCCTCCCCTGTGAAGGGACATGGGCTATAAAACTTTTCAAACACCCCCTCCGCTCCCTTCCTATATAAGCCCTTGACGACAATATAACTTCCTGTTCCGATGATGTGAGGACGACGGTCCTATGTCAGAATGGTTCAGATAATAACTACAGAACGAAGACAACATCAGTGTGAGCTTTGGTTGCGAATGGTATGAACGTTGAACTCTTATTCACTACAGAAGTGATACCTCCTAGCCATTGAGTTAGCAACAGCAGATGCAAACGAGGGTTTGGAAGGAACAGACAGAGTATCCCGTCTACCACACAACGACGTTACAACAACGTATCCAATTGACCACCAGAGACATTCTTCAAGGGACAAAGGACTCAGTTGGGCAACACGGCCTTCCATCTACCACCAACCTACCGAAGCGCAGCTCAGAGTAAATATTTATTGCATTTTCCTTTTCCAAATTGGCGATAATTTAGAATGCATAAGATACTGTATTTACGATAGCACAGCTTTTCCCCTTTGTTCCTCAGTCTTCCCGCTCCTTCACTCAACCCAGACCCTTTTCCTTTGTGTAACAAGCTTTCATATCTGTTCCGCCCGCTAGGGACGTTTTCCTTTATGATGTAATTTGTAATCAAGTTATTATTTAATTATGTATGTGTATGTGTAATTCTGTAGGATTAGTTAGGTATTTAGTAAATAAATAATTAAACCCAATTTTGTATTGCTGATTCAAATTGTTATCCAGGGTTCGGTTTACAACTTTCAGATGAGACTGAATTAAGATGACGATTGATATTGACTGCTAATTGATGTAAAATATTACTAGGTCTTTAAGAGTTTATTCGGAAGATAACAGCTCTATAAATATTATTTTGTGGTGCCCGACTCTCTAGTTAATTACATTTACATGATTAGCTCAATCAGGTGATATTAATTACGGATAAATTATTTTATGGAATAGCATATCACTTAATCCGGCATAGCCAAAGACACGACAACTACTAAAGGACACCAATAAGAAGAAGAGACTTGCTTGGGCCAAGATACACGAGCAATGGACATTAGACCGGTGGAAATCTGTCCTTTGATCTGATGAGTCCAAATTTGACGTTTCTGGTTCCAACCGCCATGTCTTTGTGAGACGCAGAGCAGGAGAAGAGATGATCTCCCCATGTGTGGTTCCTACCATGAAGCATGGAGGAGGTGGTGTGATATTGCTTTGCTGGTGACACGGTCTGTGATTTATTTAGAATTCAAGGCACACTTAACCAGCATGGCTACCATCCCATCTGGTTTGCGCTTAGTGGGACTATCATTTGTTTTCAACAGGACAATGACCCAACACACCTCCAGGCTGTGTAACGGCTATTTGACCAAGAAGGATTGTGATGGAGTGTTACATCAGATGACCTGGCCCCCACAATCACCTGACCTCAACCCAATTGAGATGGTTGGGATGATTTGGACCATAGAGTGAAGGAAAAGCAGCCAACAAGTGCTCAGCATATGTGGTAACTCCTTCAAGACTGTTGGAAAAGCATTCCAGGTGAAGCTAGTAAAAATAAAGAAAAACCCTTGAATGAGTAGGTGTGTCCAAACTATTGACTGGTACTATATACATATATATTTATTCTGAGCATTTACATTTGCTACTATACACATGATAGGTTTGAGTAAAACCATATGCTGAGCATATGAGCATGAAATACTGTCCACACTCTATATAATCCAGCAGCTGCTAACATACAGTACCTGTTGCCTGACGTCGGCCAGAGCGGCCTCCAGTTCTCTGTTGAGAGCATGGCAGTCTGCTGAGCGCTGTTCTAGGTGCCTGCTGCTATAGTGTAAAGCGTCCTCCTGACCTGCCAGCCTACGGACCAGCCCCTGGTTCTCCCCTTGCAGCTCTTCCATCTGCCTTGAGGAATACACAACGATACTTGAAGGGCACCTATTTAGCTACATAAGGACTTCATAACACATTCATAACCTACACATAAAACAGTCATCAGCATTGTATACACATTTCAGAACATTTCAGAATTCACCCTGGTCAGGCTTGAAACTTTTTAAAATGAAAAACAATACAATATATCTTCAATGTCACTAATGTACTTTGACATGAGAAATATAGAAGAATCTCATTTGAAAATACCACTCGTAATAAAATGGGAGCATGTATGAATTATGTCTAATGAGAGAAAGATAAATTTACTTTTGAAGGGCATCCACTTTCTGCTGTAGCTGTGAGTTAGCCTCGTGGATAGACTCTTTCATGTCCAATGACGATCTCATCTTCTCCCCTTGGCTCTCCACCTGGATGGAGAATAATCATATTTTCAGAATTGGGGTTGGTCAAAAAATGTACTCTTTGACTGAATATCTTACATGCTGCATGCATTTTCAATTAGTATTGAACATGGGGACATGAATTGGGGTTCAAGCACATACAGTACAACAACACAAAGAGTTGTACAGATGCACTAAATTTGACACTGCTTCTCGCAGCAGGAAAATAATCCTGCAGCAACAGGAAATGTGAATTATTATGTGGATTATAATGAATGGACATTTTTGTAGGGGTTGATCCATTTTTTGATTGCAGAAATCAAGTCAGAAATTTTAAAGTGGAAATTACAAACTTTAGAAGCCTTTTTAAACCTTGAATACACTAAAATGTAAATGTCCTGCTGCTCAGGAATATTCTCTGCGACAACCGAGTGAACAAATTAAGATAGTAGATCTGTACCATGCAATGACTGGAATTACATTGGTTTATCAACACAGCACCCTCAACACTGCACAAAGGTAACATGAGCAACATTCAAAGGCAAGGATTGATTGAACAGTGCTGAAACCGTAGTAGACACACATCTTAAATCAGTTTAAGGTGACCATCAAGGCTCTATATACAACTAACAGGGGCACACAGGGTTGCGACCTTACTTTCTTCCCACTGCAATCCGAGCACATTCAGTCACAAACCTTAACACCAAGTCAAAGCAGGACCGGGTTGGGATACACCATTATAACCATTGTGATTATAACACTATAAAAGGAAACCACATATAGGGTTTGACTGCCATCTGGTGGTTGACAGTGGTAAACGGCCACAATCTACATTACTGTACTCCAACAGCACTTACTAGCCCATCTACAGGTTACCATAGTCTTACTGCTAAAATGTACACCTTGACCTGCAGTTGTCTAATGGCCTCTGCCTTGTCTGCACATGTCTTCTCGGAGCACTTCAGGTTGTCCTGGCACTCCGCAAGACTCTGCTCTGTGGCACACAGTAACTCTGGGTACTCTTCCAGCTCCCTTACACACACCTCCAGTTCCAGTCTCACCTGTTTTCCTTGCCCAAGCAAATCTCTTCTTCTTATTGGTGTCCTTTAGTAGTGGTTTCCTTGCAGAAATTTGACCATGAAGGCCTGATTCACGCAGTCTCCTCTGAACAGTTGATGTTGAGATATGTCTGTTACTTGAACTCTGTGAAGCATTTATTCGGGCAGCAATCTGAGGTGCAGTTATTTCTAATGAACATATCCTCTACAGCAGAGGTAACTCTGGGTCTTCCTTTCCTGTGGTGGTCCTCAGGAGAGCCAGTTTCATCATAGCGCTTGATGGTTTTTGCGACTGCACGTGAAGAAACTTTCAAAGTTCTTGAAATTTCCAAATTGACTGACATTCATGTCTTCAAGTAATGATGGACTGTTGTTTCTCTTTGCATATTTGAGCTTTTCTTGCCATAATATGCACTTGGTCTTTTACCAAATAGGGATTTCTTCTGTATACCACCCCTACCTTGTCACAACACAACTGGTTGGCTCAAACGCATTAAGAAGGAAAGAAATTACAGAAATAAACTTTTAACAAGGCACACCTGTTAATTGAAATGCATTCCAGGTACCTCATGAAGCTGGTTGAGAGAATGCCAAGCGTGTGCAAAGCTGTCATCAAGGCAAAGGGTGGCTACTTTGAAGAATCTCAAATATAAACATTTATTTGTTTAACACTTTTTTGGTTAATACATGATTCCATATATGTTATTTCATCGTTTTGATGCCTTCACTATTATTCTGCAATGCAGAAAATAGTAAAAATGATCTGGAATGAGGTGTGTCCAGACTTTTGACTGGTACTGTATATATATAATTATATCATCCTAAATTATGGTGGGAATAAATGACGTGCTAGAATATACAGAGAAGGTATTCGAATTAGAAAGCAGTAGAGCTACAGTAAGTTTGTTATCTTAGATAGTTAGTTTACTTTAGATTATATAGGGGCTACTCTGTGGCTCAAGGTAACATTTTGGTCAAACTAAATTAAAAAATCAATAATTGTTGGGTATATATTGCCGTTTTATTTTCCTACCTTGAGGGTTGCGTTCTCAAGGCCAATGTTTCTGTTTTCAGAGTTGAGTTTTTCCACTTTTAGCAATAAGACCTCATTTGCAGCAGCAAATTCATCCCTCTCTTTTTGCAGCTTCACAGTAATGTCTGCTATTTGGCTGCATTGAAACAACAATACAAATCTAAATAAAATACAATTTTATTGGTCATGTACACATATTTTGCAGATGTTATCGCAGGTGCAGTGAAATGCTGATGTTTCTAGCTCCAACAGTGCAGTAATACCTAACAATGTTTTATTTATTTAACTTGGCAAGTCAGTTAAGAAGCTTTATCTTGGCCAGGTCGCAGATGTAAATGAGAAATTGTTCTCAACTAGCCTACCTGGTTGAATAAAGGTGAAATAAAAATTAATTAAAAAAGAACACATTCTTATTTTCAATGACGGCCTTGTTTAGGGGCAGAACGACAGATTTTTACCTTGTCAGATCGGGGATTCGATCTTGCAACCTTTCGGTTACAAGTCCAACGCTCTAACCACTAGGCTACCTGCTGCCCCACAATACACACAAATCCCCAAAATAAAAATAAAGGAATTAAGAAAAAAGCAATTGCCGCTTGCCCAAATACTCTCTGTGAGGAGAAGATCTGAAAAATTCAAGAACATTATTTATTGCCTCAAGGACCTGGATTGACAATATGCCAGACTTTGTGTCCATGACAAAAAATGAATACTAAGGCTTGAAATGACATACCCTTTTAGCAGTCCTATCTGTGCATCAAGCTGTATTCTCTCATCTGTCTTCTGCTCCTGTTGTCTCCTCCATGTGTCCCTCTCTGAATGAACCTCAGCCAGCTGAACATTCTACATGTCATAGAACATAACATAACGCACCTTACTGGCAGTGGCAATGAACTCACCAAGAACGGGATACCCAAGTCGTGTAAAGTAGGGGACACCGTAGCTAAAGTAAAAACTGTGTTCTTATTGGTTCCCAACATTACCCATGCATACTTTTTCCCTCAGCTTCGTGTAGCTTTTATCCACAGCAGCTTCTGGGCCCTCTGTTTCTGGGCGCGGGTGGCCTTCTTCAGGACTTCTTTCTCCTGCGCTGCCTTCTCCGAAACACCAGAGATCTCCCCCTCAGACCATCCAGCTTCTGTTCTGTCAACTGTGTCTCCAAACCCTGGAAAAAAAGTGAGGGAACACTATAAACATATCTACACACTAATCCCTAGCCTTAAAAAAAAAAAAAGGATTTCACTTACAGACGACGTCCATCTTAGATGGGTCATAAATTAATATTGTCCAACATTCTTTGTGAAACAGAAATGCATCTATTTTTTGCTGACTTTCTTCCCAACCCTCCCAGACACACAGGCTGGAAGCTTCATATTTACTGGAAATTGTGTATTTTGCTCTCTGTGTCTTATTCTACAGATAGTAAGGACAAGCCATTCTAAGTTCTCAAATGGGACAATAAAGTGATTGATATATTCATAGACTGATGCCTGAAAATGTGTGTTACCCAGAGCTGCACGGTGAGACGGTTGTTGTCGGCCTCCCTGCTGCGTAGCTGGCCCTGCAGGTGGATGGTGTGAAGACAATGCCTTCATTTCATTTGTACCTTTGTCAATGTTTTACCATGTACAAATTGTGGTCATCGCTTGTGTATTTCATGTGAAATTAAAGGCCAATGCTAACCATTTCTTTCTTCCGCAAACCCATCAGTTCTTCAGACATTTTTTCTTTATCATTCAAATCTCCTTTCAAATTCTGGTGGAAACAAAATAACAATAAAAAATATAATAAAAATAAAAATATTGTATCTTTCTCACAGCACAATTTTCATTTCAAATGACAAATGTGTATAGTAAATAGTAGCAAATGTTTTTCTATCCAAAGTGTCTTACAAATTTAGCACACAAGTTTAGTATATGTGGCCCATGTGGAATTGAATCAAATCCCCAACTTTAATGTAGCTGGCATCATGTTTCAACCCACTGAGCCATACTGCACTGAATGACCCTATTATCTGCCAAGGGGAGCATAACAAACTGGAAGACCTTATAAAATCTTAAGCCTTGGCACCGCTATGTCAACATTTCAAAGCGTTTCAATACAGGTCTGGAGTAATGTGTGAAGTTTTAGTTTTTTCACCAAGGGAGAAGCAATTTACCAGATTATCACACTCAGCCTGTGTAAGCTTCTTTAGTAAGAGATCGATGTGTTTGTCTGTCTCCATTCGAGAAGCCTAATACAGGAGACAAAAAGGGTAGTCAAATCATGTTAATTTAAGAAGACAAAGTTGCAATAACCCTTTACTTTAGTGCACAGGTTTAATGCATTCTAAAAACTTGTCATAAGCATGACCCCCTTATAAACTGCTAGCTGACAGTCCTTCAAAGTAGTAATCATTAGCCATCAGATTAGAACTGCCAACCTCTGCATCCTTCAGGTCTTGGAGTTGCTGTCGAACAGACTTGTTTTTCCGTTTAAAAACCTCCAACTTCTCCAGCAGAAGGCCTCTCTGCCTTGACATCCGCCGGTTATCAGAAGAAGAGTGTCTTGAGTCCTTTGTAACAGAAGGATTAATTCAATTCTGCTTTTGACACATTTGACACCTTAAACATAGTAACCGAATTAATGATATGTTATGCCTCTCAAAATAAAGACAGGCGCACTGTCTGCACATCAACTGCAAAGGACTTCACGTACGGCAAATTCGTCCTCCAGTGTCTCCTTGAATGACATGAGCTGTATGGCTGCAGAATTGGCCGCCGGTTCGGCATTCATCAATGTTTTCAACAGGGGACTTTTGTCCATGGTTGCACCATAGTCTCCATAACTACATATAAAGAAAAGACAGAGAGAGGGTTAGAAATCAATTGGATCCACACTTAGAGCTGTGTCTGTGCAGTGTTTCTCCCAAATGCAATTGTTTTATAATGTAGATGTATAGTGTATTTTTGTGATCCCCGACGCTCGGTCTGAACATTAACATGCATCACTTGCGGTTTTGGAAGCATAAGGACCTTATCTTTCATATCAGCTAGAAATAATTTTCAAATAACAATGTTAAATTAATACACAACTTGATAGGTTAGTGTTCCCGCACGGCCATATCTCCATGTTACAGCGCTTGTTTAGGGACAACAGACGGAAGACAGGAGGCGACCACCTGTGCTAATTAGTTATCTAGCTGTATGGATCTGTGCAAAACTGCTAGAGTAAGTGTATCTCTTTTATTTGAAAGATTCTTTCTTGATGATGAAAGATAGAGGCCATATGTTTTGAAAGCCGTATCGCAAGCAATGATTATTGACGTTTCTAAATGTTAAAACACAGCATCAGGATGGAAGGAATGGCGCCCGAGAGGATGGCTGCCGTGTTACAGGCTCCTAACCAACTGTGCTATTTTGTTAGTTTTTTGTTAGTTGATTGAGATTATCCTACCAACGGGACATTAAAAACTGTAATATCTTATGTTTCACAGAGTCATGGCTAAAAGACGACACAGATAATATAGAGCTGGCGGGATTTTCCATGCACCGGCAGAACAGAGAAGCTACATCTGGTAAGACAAGCGGTGGGGGTAGGGTTGCCAACTGTCCCGTATTAGTCAGGATGTCTCTTATATTTGTCTAATTTGGTTTGTCCCATACGGGACCTCCCTTGTCCCGTAAATTCATCCAACCACAGTAAAGCGTAAACTCGACAATTCCTGCAAGTAATTTCTGTTATTGTTCGGTCGGTTTGGCATATCAAGAATATATGGATAAACCTGCAAAAAATAAAATACTGTGCAGCTGCAACAAACAATGTGAAGCAAAAAAGACGTGGGTTAAGCCCGTCAGTGGTGACTAGACGAAAGCGTTCTGCACTTTATGCGTTGGGAATTCTCAATTGGCCATGGAGGGGAGAATGACCTAACTCCGCATGCATCCACAGAAATGCACAAGGCCACGCTAGCTAAAGGTGCTAGCAATATCGGTGCATTCTTCGTGACGTCTACTGCGGAAACTGACCAAATTGGAAAACACTTCTCCGTTTACCAGTTATTGAGCAGTGCCAACAATCGCATTCTGAAAGCTAATTGCCCAGCTCACATAGCTCATAATGCCTGCAAGCACGCTTGCGATCAGCTGTCAGTGGATATTGAGACAATTGTTTTACAGATCTACAGCCACTTATCAGTATCATTTTTTGCCTTTGTTGACATTGAGTGGTGTGAAATTGTGCGACATGTTTGCACACGATGGCTCTCTCTTCATCCAGCTGTCGATAGTCTCCTGCGAAGCTGGCTAGCTCTTACATCAAACTTCAAGTCCCTTGGCGAGACCTGTCCTGTGGCACTGAAGAGTATTTTTGAGTATGAAGAAAAAACAGAAGATGCTGAGATTTATCTGTGCTTTTTCCACAACGTGGGTGTCTTTTTGACCAACTCGTAAAAAAGCTGGAGGAAACATCGCTCTGCATCACAGATGTTTACGAGGAAGTCCAAAAGTTCAAAATTAAGATGCTTCAGCTGAAACAGGACAGTTTTTTGGATACCAGACCAAGCAGCTGATGGACAAACAATTGTAAGCACAAAGGTCCAAGCAGCAACATGACTGTGAAGTTCTATGACACTGTCACTACATACATTGACAAGTGGTTTGATTTCTCACCAGAACATGTAATGGTGAAACTGATCGGCCTCTATGAGGAGCTCTCCTTCACTGACCTGGAGCAGGTGGTGGTGGCCCTCAAAATGACAGAGACAGTCAGTATGGACCAACTCTATGAGGAGCTCTCCTTCACTGACCTGGAGCAGGTGGTGGTGGCCCTCAAAATGACAGAGACAGTCAGTATGGACCAACTCTATGAGGAGCTCTCCTTCACTGACCTGGAGCAGGTGGTGGTGGCCCTCAAAATGACAGAGACAGTCAGTATGGACCAACTATATGAAGAGTGTTGAGCTAGCCTGGAGGAAATACAGAAAGCCAGACAGGATACCACAAAATCCGCCAGTGAGAAGTGGGTGGCAGTTTTCCAAAACCTCGGGAAAGCCAACTTGATCAACATGCTCAGGATTGTCTCATTTGTCCTCAGTGTGCCAGACTCAAGTGTCTTTGTAGAGAGGATTCTGTCTGATGACCATTAAATGGTCAGACTCAAGAAACAGATGTAGCACAGAGGCTCTGTGACAGAGCTGATCAAAAATGAACTTCAAATATCTGTGAACTGTGACTTGTCATGTAATGACTTCTCTCTGGCTAGGAGAAAGGACTGCTTGAATCAGTCAAGAGCAGCAAAAAATATGTAGACTTGACTCTTTTCCTCTTTTGCATTTGAAAAGTAGTTTTTTGGCTGTAAAGGTCCAAATTGTGATTTCTTTGATAATTTATTTTGAGGTTTATTCACATAAGTTTACATAATGATACAGTTTTAGTAAAGCTATAGACTAAATTGAATATAGTGTAACGACCCTGGGTTTACAAGCGTGGATATCGACTCTGCTGCTCGAGCATGCATTTGCGGCACAGTCGATAGCGCTGGACAGGGAAGGGACTCAGGGGGTATGCTAATTTGGTATAGAGCAGACCTAACTCACTCCATTAAATCAATCAAAACAGGAACATTCTACATTTGGCTAGAAATTCAAAAGTAAATTATCCTAACAGAGAAAAATGTCCTCCTGTGTGCTACCTATATCCCCCCACTAGAATCCCCATCTTTTAATGAAGACAGCTTCTCCATCCTGGAGGGGGAAATCAATCATTTCCAGGCCCAGGGACATGTACTAGTCTGTGGCGACCTAAATGCCAGAACCGGACAAGAACCTGACACCCTCAGCACACAGGGGGACAAACACCTGCCTGGAGGTGACAGCATTCCCTCCCACATATGCCCCCCTAGGCACAACTATGACAACATAACCAACAAACAAGGGTCACAACTCCTGCAGCTCTGTCGCAAGCTGGGTATGTACATAGTCAACGGTAGGCTTCGAGGGGACTCCTATGGTAGGTACACCTATAGCTCATCTCTTGGCAGTAGTACTGTAGACTACTTTATCACTGACCTCAACCCAGAGTCTCTCAGAGCGTTCACAGTCAGCCCACTGACACCCCTATCAGACCACAGCAAAATCACAGTCTACTTAAACAGAGCAATACTCAATCATGAGGCATCAAAGCCAAAGGAACTGAGTAACATTAAGAAATGCTATAGATGGAAGGAATGCAGTTTGGAAACCTACCAAAAAACAATTAGGCAACAACAAATTCAATCCCTTTTAGACAATTTCCTGGGTAAAACGTTCCACTGTAATAGTGAAGGTGTAATCTTGGCAGTAGAAAATCTTAACAATATATTTGACCTCTCAGCTTCCCTATCAAATCTAAAAATCTCAAATAGAAAACCGAAGAAAATTAACAATAATGACAAATGGTTTGATGAAGAATGCAAAAATCTAAGAAAGAAATTGAGAAACCTGTCCAACCAAAAACATAGAGACCCGGAAAACCTGAGTCTATGCCTTCACTATGGTGAATCACTAAAACAATACAGAAATACACTACGGAAAAAGAAGGAAAAGCATGTCAGAAATCAGCTCAATGTAGTTGAAGAATCCATAGACTCTAACCACTTCTGGGAAAATTGGAAAACACTAAACAAACAACAACACAAAGAATTATCGATCCAAAATGTAGATGTATGGGTAAACCACTTCTCCAATCTTTTTGGCTCTATAACAAAGAATAAAGAGCAAACACATATACATGATCAAATACAGATCTTAGAATCAATTATTAAAGACTACCAGAACCCATTGGATTATCCAATTACATTGAATGAGTTACAGGACAAAATAAAAACCCTCCAACCCAAAAAGGCCTGTGGTGTTGATGGTATCCTCAATGAAATGATCAAATATAC
This sequence comes from Oncorhynchus mykiss, assembly GCF_013265735.2. Taxonomy (NCBI): domain Eukaryota; kingdom Metazoa; phylum Chordata; class Actinopteri; order Salmoniformes; family Salmonidae; genus Oncorhynchus; species Oncorhynchus mykiss. Next base: position 73,311,554 of record NC_048572.1, read on the forward strand.
AGACAACAAATTCCAATTGGCTATACTAAAACTCTTTAAGATCATCCTTAGCTCTGGCATCTTCCCCAATATTTGGAACCAAGGACTGATCACCCCAATCCACAAAAGTGGAGACAAATTTGACCCCAATAACTACCGTGGAATATGCGTCAACAGTAACCTTGGGAAAATCCTCTGCATTATCATTAACAGCAGACTCATACATTTCCTCAATGAAAACAATGTACTGAGCAAATGTCAAATTGGCTTTTTACCAAATTACCGTACAACAGACCATGTATTCACCCTGCACACCCTAATTGACAACCAAACAAACCAAAATAAAGTCAAAGTCTTCTCATGCTTTGTTGATTTAAAAAAAGCCTTCAACTCAATTTGGCATGAGGGTCTGCTATACAAACTGATGGAAAGTGGTGTTGTGCGGTTAAAATTGGCAAAAAACACACACATTTCTTCACACAGGGTCGTGGGGTGAGACAGGGATGCAGCTTAAGCCCCACCCTCTTCAACATATATATCAACGAATTGGCGCGGGCACTAGAAAAGTCTGCAGCACCCGGCCTCACCCTACTAGAATCCGAAGTCAAATGTCTGCTGTTTGCTGATGATCTGGTGCTTCTGTCACCAACCAAGGAGGGCCTACAGCAGCACCTAGATCTTATGCACAGATTATGTCAGACCTGGGCCCTGACAGTAAATCTCAGTAAGACCAAAATAATGGTGTTCCAAAAAAGGTCCAGTCACCAGGACCACAAATACAAATTCCATCTAGACACTGTTGCCCTAGAGCACACAAAAAACTATACATACCTTGGCCTAAACATCAGTGCCACAGGTAACTTCCACAAAGCTGTGAACGATCTGAGAGACAAGGCAAGAAGGGCATTCTATGCCATCAAAAGGAACATCAATTTCAACATACCAATTAGGATTTGTCTAAAAATACTTGAATCAGTCATAGAGCCCATTGCCCTTTATGGTTGTGAGGTCTGGGGTCCGCTCACCAACCAAGACTTCACAAAATGGGACAAACACCAAATTGAGACTCTGCACGCAGAATTCTGCAAAAATATCCTCCTTGTACAACGTAGAACACCAAATAATGCATGCAGAGCAGAATTAGGCCGATACCCACTAATTATCAAAATCCAGAAAATAGTTGTTAAATTCTATAACCACCTAAAAGGAAGCGATTCCCAAACCTTCCATAACAAAGCCATCACCTACAGAGAGATGAACCTGGAGAAGAGTCCCTAAGCAAGCTGGTCCTGGGGCTCTGTTCACAAACACAAACACACCCTACAGAGCCCCAGGACAGCAGCACAATTAGACCCAACCAAATCATGAGAAAACAAAAATATAATTACTGGACACATTGGAAAGAATTAACAAAAAAACAGAGCAAACTAGAATGCTATTTGGCCCTACACAGAGAGTACACAACGGCAGAATACCTGACCACTGTGACTGACCCAAAATTAAGGAAAGCTTTGACTATGTACAGACTCAGTGAGCATAGCCTTGCTATTGAGAAAGGCCGCTGTAGGCAGACATGGCTCTCAAGAGAAGACAGGCTATGTGCTCACTGCCCACAAAATGAGGTGGAAACTGAGCTGCACTTCCTAACCTCCTGCCCAATGTATGACCATATTAGAGAGACATATTTCCCTCAGATTACACAGATCCACAAAGAATTCAAAAACAAATCCAATTTTGATAAACTCCCATATCTACTGGGTGAAATTCCACAGTGTGCCATCACAGCAGCAAGATTTGTAACCTGTTGCCACGAGAAAAGGGCAACCAGTGAAGAACACACACCATTGTAAATACCACCCATATTTATGCTTATTTATTTTCCCTTGTGTACCCTTAACCATTTGTACATTGTTAAAACACTGTATACATATAATATGACATTTGTAATGTCTTTATTGTTTTGAAACTTCTGTATGTGTAATGTTTACTGTTAATTTGTATTGTTTATTTCACTTTATATATTCACTTTATATATTATCTACCTCACTTGCTTTGGCAACGTTAACACATGTTTCCCATGCCAATAAAGCCCTTGAATTTAATTGAATTGAATTGATTGGCTGAGGCATTGGGCGTAAAGACGTAACGTACACAAACCCTACTAGAGCGTGGTTATTAGCTAAATTAACCAAACAATGGTTGTTCGGGGTTTAACCCATCCACCTGCATTTTCGATATGAAATAAGTATTATGTCATAAACAAAATATTTTGAGTAAAACCGAAATGAAAAAAAATCAACAGCAAAGTAATTCAACTGGAACAACAAAGTAATGAACATATGTAAATGAAACTGCACTGGATTCAAAAGCTGGACAGTAAAGTCAGGTGACATTCAAGTTTGCAACGGACCGTTTTGATTGGACGAAGCACTTATACGTTTCTCTTCTCAATTTTCGATTTCATCACAACCAACTTACCTAGTTATTGAAGGGAGCGCCCTCGTGTTGGTTATATTCTGAACCGTACATTTGTTTGGCATGGAGGTCATATCTCTTGACGAGGAGCTTATTTGCGCCGTCTGCCGTGACATATTTGTCGAGCCTGTGACTGCCCTGCGGTCATAATTATTGTGAAGGCTGTGTGAAGCAGTTGAAAAGATCTGCGGTGAAAGTCGAAAACATCAATGCCGAGGGTGGATTCGAGAGACTGTGTATATGTTACACCTGTCCTCTTTGCCTTGCACCGTGTGATTCAACGTTAAACTTGAAAAATAATGTCGACTGCACTGTTTGCAAAGGTGATCAGAGGATGTTCGCAGAAAAGAGTTGTGTCAGCTGCGAAGAGTCATATTGCACCGTCCACATCATACCACACTTAGAGAACGCTGTACTGCGCCAACACGTTCTGGTGAGCCCGATGGGCGACACTGGCAGGCTCTGCAAAGAGCACGGGAAGGAACAGGAACTTTACTGCGAGACAGACCAGACCCCCCTGTGTGCCTACTGCATGCTACCTGCCGAGGCCAAGCACGGGGATGGGCATAACGTCGTGAAACTGGCAGATGCGCTGGATACTTTAAGGGTGAGGTGGTGTCTCATTTTCATTTTGGCCACTTGTGCATGCATGGAAGATACTTTGAGTTTGCGCTATTTTCAGAAAATCTATTAGAATGCGTCTTGTTAATTGGTAAATCCACTAATTGTACAATTAATCAATGGTATGTCTTTAATTGTTTTGATAGGGGAACTGTCACGTCAAACTTCAGAGTATTAAAGAGAGAATGACTGAAGTAAAGAATGGCCTGGCAAAAATTGATGAATCTGCTTTGCGTTCCAAGGTAACACCAAGCCTATCATGTTGACTATGTCAGCAAGAAAATGAACCCAAACCCCACATGAAATGTTGAGGCTCCTCTCACCACTTCTGTTAAACTAGTCTGAATAGTGAGTGCATGTAGTGGCAGACTTACATGCTGACCAGACCGAATATGGATTTCTAAATTTATTCGACGTGCGTCGCGCGAGCGTCGCAAAATAAATTTAGAAATCCATGTTCAATTATTGCACCCACACTCCTCGCCTGCGTTGCCAAGGGCTAAAATAGAACTCTTTCTATTTCTGAAGCAGATCCCGCTGCAAGTCCTGCCTCTCCCATCTCCTCATTGGTTGTATCCACGTGGGTGATTGAAAGACTACATTTTTTACCGGTTGTCTTGGTAAAAGTGGAGATGCCAATCACCATATAAGTCAAAGATGAAAAAGCCTGGAAGAAGGAGAGATGACTAGAAACGATTCGGTTGGCCGTTTTGTGTGGATTAATTGTCGGAGTAGAAGACCTTGTGCATTTCAGGTAAAATAACAACTCAATGTTTATATCCCAGGACAAATTAGCTAGCAACAGCAAGCTAGCTAAATGGGACAAATTAGCAAGCTAGCTAAATAGGACAAATTAACTAACAAGTGCAAGCTAACTAGCTAAATTGCCATACATGTTTAATGCTTTTTGACTTGTCCCCAAATTAATGTAATTGGTTCAGAATACATTTATGCACGATGGCTCATGCCTGGGGCCTGACATCATCAGGCAGCCTCGTGAACTTGGCATAACTAATGTATTAAACTAAATTATCTTGCCATCCTACTCCACTTGAGGTTCTACTTCGCTCGTGAATAATCTCCCATGTACGCTATTATAGTGCTTGTGACAAATGGATTGGTATCTGTTTTCCTCCTTCGAATTTGTCTCTAGATATTGAACCGTTTTGAACGACTTCACTATTACGACCCCATGCCTGAAAGCTATGACTGTTTTTGAGTCACAGGCCTATGTGTCTTCCGCTTCCCTCTGCGCGGCATGTGAGCGTCAATCATTGCACTACACTGCTCAAGAGCGTTTGCACAGCCAGGCTCTAAAACAGAACTTGGTTCTATTTGTGATGCTTGATGCACTGCAAGTCCCGCCTCTCCTATCTCATTGGTTTTTAGGAGCATATACCCATGTGGGTGATTGAAAGATGAACTGAGGTCCACACTCCAGTCCAGTTGGTGGTGGTAATGCACCTTAAAGTTCTTTGCCAACTGCCATATAAAGTCCAAAAAGAAGAAGCGGTAGAAATGACTAGAAATCACCTCGGTTTACCCTTTTATCTGTGGATTAATTGTCGACGTAGACCTTGTGCAGTTCAGGTAAAATAACAACCCAATGTTCATATCCCAGGACAAATTAGCTAGCAACAGCAAGCTAGCTAAATTGCCATAATTGTTTGCTTTTTGACCTGTCCCCAAATGAATTTAGTTGGTTCCTATTTTTCAACCTGCGTGTCTTGATCGTGTCTGGTGTGTGTGGACCAAATCAACGCGTGCGGTCTGGTCAGCATGTTACTGTGCATTATTTTCAATTGGTTTTGACCACTTTTTTTCTACACGCATCTCCTTTGCATACAATTATTAACTATGCTCTTCCCTGATACATTTCACTCATGTTGTGGTTAAATATTTGTTTTTCTCCTTTCCCATCTTCAAGTCATTTGCCATATTTTCCTTTTTAGCCTCATGAACATAACTTGGTTGCAGTTTGTATCTGTGCTAGAATTGTTGAAGTCCATAAAATATATCAGTATTGTCAATATTGCAAAATAACAGATAGGTATTGGCCCAGAATTTATGAATCCCTAACTTGAAAGTGTAAAACAGACAATATGTACACTGAACAAAAATATAAATGCAAAAATGTAAGAGTTTTTAGAGTTACAGTTCATATGAGAATCTATCAATTGACCTGTTTTTGCCCTAATCTATGGATTTCACGTGAAGGAATAGATATGCATCTGTTGGTCACAGATACCTTAAATAAAAGGTCATGCTGTAGATCAGAAAACCAGTCCGTATCTGGTGTGACCACCATTTACCTCATGCAGCGCAACAACTCTTTTGCGTAGAGTTGACCAGGCTGTTGATTGTGGCATGTTGTCCCACTCATTTTCCATGGGTTACGTGACAGGGGAATATGTCGGCCATGGAAGAACATGGACACTTTCAGCATCCAGGAATTCTGTACAGATCCTTGCGACATGGGGCTGTGCATTATCATGCTGAAACATGAAATGATGGCGGCAAATGACTGGCACGACAATGGGGCTCAGGATCTCATCACGCAATCTCTGCATTCAAATTGCCATCGATAAAATGCAATTGTGTTCGTTGGCCATAGCTTATGCTTGCCCATAATAACCCTACCACCATGGGGCACTTTGTTCACAACGCTGACATCAGCACAACGCCATACACACTGTCTGCCATCTGCCTGGTACAGTTGAAATTGGGATTCTTCTGTGAAGAGCACACTTCTCCAGCATGCCAGTGGTCATCGAAGGTGAGCGTGTACCCACTGAATTCGGGTACGACGCCGAACTGCAATTAGGTCAAGACCCTGGTGAGTACAACAAGCATGCAGATGCGCTTCCCTGAGACGGTTTCTGACAGTGCAGAAATGCTTCAGTTCAGTTTCATCAACACTCTGGGTGGCTGGTCTCGGATGATCCCGCAGGTTAAGAAGCTGGATGTGGGTGGCTGGCGTAGTTACACGTGGTTGAGGCCATTTGTTTGTACTGACGTTCTCTAAAACATGTTGGTAGAGAAACAAACATTAAATTCTCTGCCAACGGATCTGGTGGACATTCCTGCAGGCAGCAATACAATTGCATGCTCCCTCAACTTGAAACATCTGTGGCATTGTGTTATGACAGACCTGCACATTTGATTGTCCTCGGTGCACCTGTAACGATCAGGCTGTTGAATCAGCTTCATATTCCACACCTGTCAGGTGTATGGGATTACCTTGGCAAAGGAGAAATACTTACTAACAGGGATGTAAACCATTTGTTTACCATCTTTGAGAAATAAGCTTTTTGTGTATATGGAACGTTTCTGGGATCTTGTATTTCCTCATGAAACATGGGAGCGGCAATTTTTTTTAATACTGCCTTTTTTTTCTTGCCTGCAAATGGCTTTTGGTGAACAAATCAGTCAAAATGTTTAAATCTGTGCGGTACTCCGTTGGACTTTGAAATTCTGACGTAGCCCTTGAGTCAAAATTATTGCCCACCCTTGTTCTGTGGCAACAGCAAATACCTTTTAATTATTTCACCTAGAAGAGCTGGCTCCGAACAGCTTTGTTCAGTAGCCATGATAGTTAAATAGGCATGGGTGGGGGCCTAAGACTGGCTTCTGCCTGGGGCCTCCAAGTCAATAACTCCGCCCCAGCGTGAATGCAGTGTTTCTCTGGCCCCCAGCGTGAATACAGTGTTTCTCTGGCCCCCAGCGTGAATGCAGTGTTTCTCTGGCCCCCAGCGTGAATGCAGTGTTTGTCTGGGCTCCAGCGTGAATGCAGGGTTAATCAGGCTACACTTCTGACGGTCACCCATTTATTTAACAGGCCAGTCTGGAGAGGCAGCAAAGTGAGTGCACAGCCTTCCTGCGCAGAATCAAGCTGTTCCTGGAGTTTGAGGAGCAGGCGTGGCAGAAGAGATTCTCTGTGGACATGGTGCAGGAGAGCAGGAACGGGAAGCAGCGGACAGAGGGGCTGAGGAGGCTGCAGGACAGGCTGACACAGGCACAGGACACCCTGCTGAAGACTCAGACCATCAGTGACCCCCTGGGGCTGCTCCAGGTAGAGCAGAAGCATGATTTGGGCATAATGCATGTTTTTTTTTTTAAGAAAGACTGAACGCTGATTTGAAACAATGGTGAGCACAGCATTGTCTGGTTTGTCCAGGCTAGGAGTGTACTGGGACGGAAGTCTAAATTAGAGTTTAAATTTGGCACCACAAAAAACAAAAACAGTAGGCAGCGCACCCAGTGCCACTTATGCTAATTATCAATTCATTAAGAGTATGGCTACTTTTCATAAGGATTTATTTTAACTGTTCAATTTCATTAAACAGCTCTTGAAGAATGAGGAGTGGTAAGTTGAAATTATTTTTGACTGAATTATAGCTGAAGACGCCACCCACAAACAATTCCCTCAAAGTAGAATAATTAAATGTCATTCCTTTTTTATTTTTTTAAATGACCAGCACCACAGTATTTAATTGACAAATGCCTTTACAAGTATGTAAATAATTGGTGCAACAGACTGTACATATGCTACACATTATGTTCATCTTGCTAAATTCTGAACTAGTGATCTTAAATTTCCCCGTTGCAGGGCAGACCTGCTTCAAAGGGACATTTGTTCCCGTAAGATGCAGAAGCTCAGTAATTGGAGTGGAACCAAGCTTGTGGCTTCATCTAGAATCACCCCCCTATTCCAGACTCTCCAGAAAACATTTCAAGGTACTTCGTCTCCATGAAGCGCAGTTAACACAAGTTTAAAAATATATAATTATTAGACTGATTAGTTCAATATTCGGCTATATAAGCGTTCACACAACAATAGTACATTAGAAGCCTATTGTGTTTTTGGCCAGCTAATTGTTCCTGTCAGCCATTTTAAAGTAACGTTTTGGCTCGTATCTCTAATATTATGTCTCTGTAGGAGATGTCATTTTCTTTTCTGAATTAAGTGCCCACCCTAAACTGAAGTTGGACCCTGACTCTGGCTCTGTGTGGGTGACTGAGGAGGACCAGCGACATGAGGAACCATGTTACCTTGATCGGCCTTACTGTGTGATGGGAGTCATTATCTCCTCCAAGGGTGTGCACAATTGGGAGGTGGAAGTAGAGGGGTTCTCCTCTTGGGCTGTCGGTGTAGCTTTCCTTGGCCCATCCCAGATAGCGGTGACCTGCAAGCTCGGCACTGATGACCAGTCATGGAGTCTGAGTTACAGCAAGAGCAAGCAGCAGTTCTCTGCCCAGCATGACTGGCTGGCATTTGCGTTCCATGCACCGGACTCCAACCCACCCAGACGGATCTGGGTCTTTCTGGATGTGGACAGTGGAATCCTGAGCTTCTATGATGCAGTGAGGATGGCGTGTCTCTACACCTTCTACTGTACCCTGGATCAGGATTCAGCCAGCCAAACTTACCTCAGACCAGCCTTCTGCCCTAGGCTGAAGGAGGATGACCAGCCACTGTCGACTAAGCCAATGAGGGTGCTGCGCCCAGTCTCAAACTTTTAGGCACTACAACCAACACGGTATCCTTCACATTAATACGTGCACTAGCAGCTAGCTAGCATGCTTTTATTTTTGTTCCAAATGCTTAGTTTGAAACACTGACCATTGAATTGTTTGAAATTTAAGAAAATATGGAGAACCTGTTTTTGTAAATCCACTCAAACTGTTACACAGCTTAAAATGACCCTACAGTTTGGCAAAATCCCAAAATCTAGTAAATTGTCTGAGCCTTTGAATGTCTTGTAAGTGAACTAATTAGATAAATATATGCAGTGTGCATAGTAGAGGTTGACCAATTTTAATCGGAATGGCTGATTTAATTAGGGCCGATTTTTCAAGTTTTCATAACAATCGGTAATTTTGGATGCCATTTTTTTTTTTTATATATATATATTTTTTTAAATATATATATTTTTTACATTTATATTTTATTTACATCTTAATTAACTAGGCAAGTCAATTAAGAACACATTCTTATTTTCAATGACGGCCTAGGAACGGTGGGTTAACTGCCTTGTTCAGGGGCAGAACGACACATTTTTACCTTGTCAGCTCAGGGATTCAATCTTGCAACCTTACGGTTAACTAGTCCAACGCTCTAACCACCTGCTTCGCAAGGAGCCCGCCTGTTACGTGAATTCAGTAAGAATCCAAGGTAAGTTGCTAGCTAGCATTGAACTTAATCAATCATAATCACTAGTTATAACTACACATGGTTGATGATATTACTAGTTTATCTAGCGTGTCCTGCGTTGCATATAATCGATGCAGTGCGCATTCGTGAAAAAGGACTGTCGTTGCTCCAACGTATACCTACCCATAAACACCAATGCCTTTCTTAAAATCAATACACAAATATATATTTTTAAACCTGCATATTAACTAAAAGAAATCCAGGTTAGCAGGCAATATTAACCAGGTGAAATTGTCATTTCTCTTGCGTTCATTGCACACAGAGTCAGGGTATATGCAACAGTTTAGGCCGCCTGGCTCATTGCGAACTAATTTGCCAGAATTTTACGTAATTATGACATAACATTGACTTTTGTGCAATGTAACAGGAATATTTAGACCTGATGCCACCCGTTAGATAAAATATGGAATGGTTCCGTATTTCACTGAATTAATAAATGTCTAGTTTTCGAGAGTTTCCGGATTCGACCATATTAATGACCTACGGCTCTGTGTTATTCTGTGTTATTGTGTTATATTTAAGTCTGATTTGATAGAGCAGTGTGACTGAGCGATGGTTGGCAGCAGCAGGCTCATAAGCATTCTTTCAAACAGCACTTTCGTGCGTTTTGCCAGCAGTTCTTCATAACGCTTCAAGCATTGCGCTGTTTATGACTTCAAGCCTATCAACTCCCGAGATCAGGCTGGTGTAACGATGTGATGTGAAATGGCTAGCTAGTTAGCGGGGTGCGCGCTAATTGCGTTTCAAACGTCACTCGCTCTGAGACATGGAGTAGTTGTTCCCCTTGCTCTGCAAGGGTAACGCTGCTTCGAGGGTAGCTGTTGTCGTTGTGTTCCTGGTTCGAGCCCAGGTAGGGGCGAGGAGAGGGACGGAAGCTATACTGTTACACTGGCAATACTAAAGTGCCTATAAGAACATCCAATAGTCAAAGATTAATGAAATACAAATGGTATAGAGAGAAATAGTACTATAATAACTACAACCTAAAACTTCTTACCTGGGAGTATTGAAGTGTTAAAAGGAACCACCAGCTTTCATATGTTCTCATGTTCTGAGCAAGGAACTTAAACGTTAGCTTTCTTACATGGCACATTGCGCTTTTACTTTCTTCTCCAACACTTTGCATTATTTAAACCAAATTGAACATGTTTCGTTATTTATTTGAGGCTAAATTGATTTTATTGATGTATTATACTAAGTTAAAATAAGTGTTCATTCAGTATTGTCATTTTTATAAATAAAAATCGGCCAATTAATCGCTATCGGCTATTTTTGGTCCTCCAATAATCGATATCGGCGTTGAGAAATCATAATTGGTCGACCTCTAGTGCATAGCATTTGAGCATAAGCAATGTATTGTCTTTTTCTACATGTTTCCTGCCAGACTAGACTTCCAAATCTACAAATGCTTATTGACAGGTGTTTAGTTTCTATTTCTTGTGGTCCTCTGTTGGATTGTTCCTCTTAACACTGCATTAAAATAACTTTGTCCTATTACCATTGTATTGTTGTGATAATTGTTTTTAAAATAATGTGTATCTGGGACTTAAGTCCTGGTTCTGGTCACAGTCCTATAATTGTTTAACAGCATTAGGTTACTGTTGTTATCTCCCGACATAGCTGGCATTCTCACACGTCATCAGCCCATCAAGCTGCTGGACAATGTCGGGCTCACCAACTTCCAACGGACAGGAACCGTGCACACAAAGGTCTGCGCGCTGTCTTGATATGCATTCTTTGGCCTATTATATGAAAATGTGCAGCTGGAGACTGTATGGTTGGGCAAAAAATTGTATTTTTATTTTATTCAACAGAATAATATTCTGAGTAACACATTTGCATCCAAAAGATAAGGGTTCATTATAGTATCACACTGGAGTTGTGATGGGCTTAATGGCCTTTTTAGAAGTCCAATGTCTGCGTCCATTTATGATGTCAGAACGTCAATGCATTTTCTGTTGAGCCCGCTATAAAAAAAATGTTGAACCTTCATTTAACTAGGCAAATCAGTTAAGAACAAATTCTTATTTTCAATGATGGCCTAGGAACAGAACTGCTTTGTTCAGGGGCAGAACGACAGATTTTTACCTTGTCAGCTCGGAGATTTGATCTTGCAACCTTTTGGTTACCAGTCCAACACTCTAACCACTAGGCTACCTGCCGCCCCATATAAGCTTTCTCTAGCAAAACGTGATAGTGAGAACATGATTGACATCGATCTGATTTACTTCTAGGTTGAAAGGGGCAACGGTGACTCATTGAAAAGCAAAAGGGCAACAACTGACAAACCAAAGTAGCTAAATCAAAATATGAGTACGCCTTGATTTTGCTCCTCTAGAGAACAATGCTACTAGCATTCATCCAGTCCACCATGGACACTTTAATGTCAACTTAAATGTCGCACCTAGTCCAGGACGGCACTTCATGTCCAACTGGCACCATTGCATCTAATTTTGGTAGGCGAAGAGGGAAGGTTTCATGTCATAAAGCATCTTTTGAATTGCACTTATAACGTCAGAGAAAAGTCACATCGTCTTGAGACTCCACCCAGCACCACTGAGTGTCATACCTCAACAGAACCTCACAACGGGGAATGGTCTGTTCCTCCACCCCCACGATTTCACCGGCCGAGGCCCCTTGTCTCTCCTCTGGGAGACCACAGTGCGGTGTCCCAGTTTCTCCTGTTCTCTCAGGAGGGCTAACAACTCCCTCTAGTGTCAACCCTGTGTCATTACAAGAAACGGCATTGGCGAGCATATGGAAGTAGCTGTCCCCAGAGATGCTATCTGGTACTTTCAACTCTTCTGGTTCTTCATTGGCATCATTTAGAGGACTCTGCCAGCTAGTTAGGGCCAGACTCAGGCCCTCCCTGCAAGGGGACAAGCCAGACCCAGGCCCCTCAGCCAGGCTACACTGGCTGCTTGTCAGGCTGCTGCCCCTGCTGGCCAGAGTGCCACGCTCCTCAAGCAGCCATCGCACAGCCTCCATGGCCTCATGCACCGTCACCAGCTGGTGCAGGATCCGCACGTCTGTAGCACGCAGACAGCACTGTGGAAGGAGGGAATGTGAGATGACAGTAGTGAGCAGAGGAATTTAGACTTAAAATGTTTTGAATGGAATGAGGGCCTCAGCTGGGTGAGGGGGGTGGGGTGGTGACAGAACTGTCATTAATAAAGGTGAAGTGGTTGTCACTAATGCCAGCCAAACATGGTCTGGTGGGAGAGTTATTTGGTCTGTTCCTCCACCCCCACGATTTCACCGTCCGAGGCCCCTTGTCTCTCCTCTGGGAGACCACAGTGCGGTGTCCCAGTTTCTCCTGTTCTCTCAGGAGGGCTAACAACTCCCTCTAGTGTCAACCCTGTGTCATTACAAGAAACGGCATTGGCGGATCCGCACGTCTGTAGCACGCAGACAGCACTGTGGAAGGAGGGAATGTGAGATGACAGTAGTGAGCAGAGGAATTTAGACTTAAAATGTTTTGAATGGAATGAGGGCCTTAGCTGGGTGAGGGGGGTGGGGTGGTGACAGAACTGTCATTAATAAAGGTGAAGTGGTTGTCACTAATGCCAGCCAAACATGGTCTGGTGGGAGAGTTATTTGGTCTGTTCCTCCACCCCCACGATTTCACCGTCCGAGGCCCCTTGTCTCTCCTCTGGGAGACCACAGTGCGGTGTCCCAGGAGAGTTATTTTCAGCATTTGTATTGCTTTGAAAAATAAACTCAATCATAGAACAACTGAACAGAATAAATGAATGCACACACACAGTTTGTATAATCAAATCGTACAGAACTATTCATAATTGCATTCTGCAAAGGAATCCTTACCATCTCCAGTTTCAAGTTTCTGATCCTGTCGGTCAGACTGTCGCTGGTGCGGTTGTCTCTCCCCTCCGGACGATTAGAACTCCACTCAGCACCGAGCGAAGCATCCCCCTGCATCCACCTCAACAGGCTCTCCGGAGTTTTCATCCCAATTTTATTTTCCAGCTCTTTCAAATCTGGAAATGAGTCGTACATACTCTCTTCTTCCATAATAAAATATTATGAAATCCTACTTGAATATAGAATTGTTAGAGAACTTTAGGGGTGGCTTACGCGCAACGATCCAAGCAAACAGTATATTGGAAATCAGCCCCGACAAGTTACCTGTGACACAAAACATGTTAGCTTGCCCGCAGGCATAGTCAACTTGAAAAAAAGACCTCACGTGCACATTGTGTTCCTGAACGCTCCATAATGAACTAGGATTCCATTGAGAGATTGGAGCAAACTTTTCCACTGACGGGTTTCAAATGCAGCGTTGAGCCATTGCAAAAACGTGAGAAATAACTGGATGCGTCGAAAGCTTAATTAATTATTCTCAAAGGCCGTCGATATTGTTACGCAATCAGTCAGAGACGGACAGATGTGGACAGCCAACAACAGGTAACCTAATATGTCCCGAGGCAAAGCCACTCGTTGACACAAAAACACGAGGAATGTAATTTAGGTGAATATGAACCTGAATATGAACTGCAGTCGGCAAGTAGCCTACCCGTGCTCAACTGAGAGATAGTGGGCACCTTCAGAATATGCGAGCATGTGTAAAATACGTTTTGATACTTAAAAAGCCATTTCATACGAATACATTTTTTTTTCGATTGTTAGATTTATTTATTTAATTTACTTATGAACACATGTCTAGGATATCCAACTATAATAAAACAATTGACAAGCTTATGCTGGCTTACATTATGGATCCAGATAACGACTTAATTACATGTCACATGACGTCAGAGTTGGCAATGACGTCACTTCTGGGACAGGTAAACAATAGCCATCTGACATTTGCTGTAATTGATTGGAAATGCCTGGGAATAGGTTATGATCAAAGATGAGCAACAAAAAGTTCACAGGGGCTCCATTTGGAACACAGTCTGCAAGGTTCTTTGTTTTTAATATTTCCATGAAATGACCCCTATGAAACATGACAACAATGATTGTAAACACCTCTTGTAAATATCTATTATAGCATTGTAGGTCTATACCAACAAATAAATAACAATCATAAACTCTTTCAATCTTCTTTTTCTCAATAAGGTTTGATGTTTCGGGAGTCTACCCATCCAAAAAGAAGATTGGCACGTTCACAGAGATCAACCACTGCAAGAGACTGATAAGTGACTTGGTAAATAAAAGCACATTACAGTATCTCATTCGATTTGATGTGATTCTCAAAACAATTTACTTGGAAGATACAGTATGTGTCAAGGCTTTGCATGACTCTCCTCCTAAATGTGTGTGTGTGCAATGCATGTGTTGAGCTGAACTAATAAACTACAGCTGAAATAATAAAGTGATATTTTATTTTCTATTCAATTCTATTTTATTCCACTCCTGTTTGTGTATCTCTCTGTCTGTGTCAGGAGCGTAACCTGGGTCCAGGTCGGTATGAGGTGGACACAGGGGACTTCAGCCCCCAGAGCAGGGCCATGGGACCAGGATGGAAGAGGGGGCAGGAGATGGCCCAGCAGGCTCAGATGCCCCATCTGCTGTATAGAGACACATGGTTGACCAACCGCTTCCTGGTGAGGGAGCAGCATCCATCATAATGATGATGACTTGTATCTGTTGGGAAATTATTTATGTTTCATACAGCATCTATCACTTCACAACATCACAGAACCGACACTGAAATAGACCCTGTTATTTTTGTTTGGTCTGTCATGTCCTATATAGATGCATTGATGCTTCTGTAATGAGGGCAACAGTTTAGGGACTTTTCAGCTCCAGTCGAAGCCAGTATGAAGGCTAATTATATTTTGATTCTGTACACAAATGTAGCTGTGTGAAATTAATATTACCACCAAACAATCAATGGAATGTGTTATAAAATGTGATCTAAACTGATGAAACATAATAATTATATTGGTGGAAGGTTCCAGTGTAACTAATGCTAAGCTGTTCCACAACCTAGAGAAGCAGGGTAGGCCCAGGGAGGTATGACATCCAGGACTTCACAGAGCTCTGTAAGAAGCCGTACAGTGTGAGAGGAGTGTGTGACAGCAGGGAGGAGAGGTTTAAAGACTTCATGAAGGTAATGCAGTAACCCGTCACTAGAGGGAGACAAATACTCACATACCGATATTCACATACAAGTATGTCACTGTGGTACTAGAACATTGGTCAAGTGCTTTACAGTAACTCAGCCTAGACTACTCAGGAGTGAGCAGCAGAACAGTGGCATGGAAAAAATCCCTAGAAGGAAGAAATCTTTAGAGGAACCGGTTTCCTTTTTCTCCACTGGGTAGAAGATAATTGATTAATGGTATTATTGTAATTTCTCCTTGTCATGTGACAGAAGCAAACTACTCCAGGCCCAGGGACTTATGGGAAGGGGGGCATCCCATCTGGGCTGCTGGATGAGAGGAGGAGGAAGCCGATTGGCTCCTGTCCCATGATGGACTTCAGTGCTGGAGTGGAACGCTTCCCAGACCTCATAGTGGTGAGTTAGTAGTCCTTAAATGTGAATGTGATTTTTGGCTGTGTATATATTGGAGAAAAGATCAGATGTATCAGATATGCCAATACAGTTGAAGTCGGAAGTTTACATACACCTTAGCCAAATACATTTAAACTCAGTTTTTCACAATTCTTGACATTTAATCCTAGTAAAAAAGTCCCTGTCTTAGGTCAGTTAGGATCACCACTTTATTTTAAGAATGTGAAATGTTAGAATAATAGTAGAGAGAATGATTTCTTTCAGATTTCATTTCTTTCATCACATTCCCAGTGGGTCAGACGTGTACATACACTCAATTACTATTTGGTAGCATTGCCTTTAAATTGTTTAACTTGGGTCAAACATTTCGGGTAGCCTTCCACAAGCTTCCCACAATAAGTTGGGTGAATTTTGTCCCATTCCTCCTGACAGAGCTGGTGTAACTGAGTCAGGTTTGTAGGCCTCCTTGCTCACACACGCTTTTCTAGTCCTGTCCACAAATTTTCTATAGGGTTGAGGTCAGGGCTTTGTGATGGCCACTCCAATACCGTGACTTTGTTGTCCTTAAGCCATTTCGCAAACAACTTTGGAAGTATGCTTGGGGTCATTGTCCATTTGGAAGACCAATTTGCAACCAAGCTTTAACTTCCTGACTGATGTTTTGAGATGTTGCTTCATTATATCCACATATTTTTCCTCCCTCATGATGCCATCTATTTTGTGAAGTGCACCAGTCCCTCCTGCAGCAAAGCACCCCCACAACATGTTGCTGCCACCCCCGTGCTTCACGGTTGGGATGGTGTTCTTCGGCTTGCAAGCCTCCCCCTTTTTCCTCCAATATAATGATGGTCATTATGGCCAAACAGTTCTATTTTTGTTTCATCAGACCAGAGGACATTTCTCCAAAAAGTACAATCTTTGTCCCCTTGTGCAGTTGCAAACCGCAGTCTGGCTTTTTTATGGAAGTTTTGGAGCAGTGCCTTCTTCCTTGCTGAGCGGCCTTTCAGGTTCTGTCGATATAGGACTCGTTTTACTGTGGATATAGATACTTTTGTACCTGTTTCCTCCAGCATCTTCACAAGGTCATTTATTGTTGTTCTGGGATTGATTTGCACTTTTCCCACCAAAGTACGTTCATCTCTAGGAGACAGAACGCGTCTCCTTCCTGAGCGGTATGACGGCTGCGTGGTCCCATGGTGTTTATACTTGCAAACTATTGTTTGTACAGATGAACGTGGTACATTCAGGCGTTTGGAAATTGCTCCCAAGGATGAACCAGACTTGTGGTGGTCTACAATTTTTTTTCTTAGGTCTTGGCTGATTTATTTAGATTTTCCCATGATGTCAAGCACAGAGGCACTGAGTTTGAAGGTAGGCCTTGAGATACATCCACAGGTACACCTTCAATTGACTCAAATTATGTCAGTTAGCCTATGAGAAGCTTCTAAAGCCATGACATAATTTCCTGGAATTTTCCAAACTGTTTGAAGGTACAGTCAACTTAGTGTATGTAAACTTCTGTCCTACTGGAATTGTGATACAGTGAAATAATCTGTCTGTAAACAATTGTTGGAAAAATTTACATTTTCCAAGCTGTTTAAAGGCACAGTCAACTTAGTGTTTGTAAAATTCTGACCCACTGGAATTGTGATACAGTGAAATACAAGTGAAATAATCTGTCTGTAAACAATTGTTGGAAAAATGACTTGTGTCATGCACAAAGTAGATGTCGTAACCGACTTGCCAAAACTATAGTTTGTTAACAAGAAATTTGTGGAGTGGTTGAAAAACGAGTTTTAATGACTCCAACCTAAGTGTATGTAAACCTCTGACTTCAACTGTATAGGGGAAACAGAATATATTAATGAATGAACAAGGTTTATTGGGAGAATAAGGGGGAGATGTCGTTTTTCACCAGCAGCAACACAGACAACACAGACAGATGCTTATGGGTGTTTGATGTTTCCTTCTCTCTGTGTTCAGGACTCTGGCCTGTGTCCTGGTACCTACAACTTACCGACCTTCACTGAGGTGCTCCTTAGTCGCCACATCAGCAAACGAGGTCCCTATGACCTCTTCACTGGCCGACGAGACAAGCCAATCACCTGTGGATATTTTGCTGCCCCGGTAACTAGGCCCTTCAATTAGATTTGATCTCAATTAGAATAACCTGTATAAAAGGTTAAATAAAAAATATATATTTAAGAACAATTATAAGAATTACATATTCAAAAGGGTGAAGGGAGTGCCATTGAGTGTTAAGAGAGCTGTTAAAGTGCATGTAGAGGAATTGCCAGACAAAATGGAGAATTGATATCTCATGGTATGTCATCATGATCCTCTGTGAAGATTGATAATTGATCCATTCCATCGTGAACTGATTAAATTATCATTTTTCGTACTACATTATGTTTCATAATTTTCTTTCCATTGTGATAAAAGCAGTTGAAAAGGAAACTACAGGTTTGATGTGAATTTCAACCTAAAACCCTGCTTGAATGTTACTTGCCTTGAGGACATCACTTCACATGCTATTTCTGAATAATTGGGTTATTTTGCCTCCTTCCTGCCCTAGAAAAAAGCCAATCTGAATCTGGCTACGGTCGCCAAGCCAGCAAAGGTCTTATGTGAGGACGTTCTGCGACCAGAGAAAAGACACCACGGCAAGTTTGGCACCCTAGAGCAGTACCCTTCCCTCCCTACAGAACGCATCTACCTGGGTTCCCTGCCCCAGTACCCACGGCCAGCGGTCAGTACAGCCCTGTCATAGTCGACTCATGTAAATGAGTATTCTACAATGAAAACACATTGCTATAGCGTATTGTAGACTAACGTAGTTAAAATATCAAGTAGTTTACAAGTGATCATATCCATGCAATTAGAGTGATATTCAGAATATGTTCCTGCTCTTTTAGCAGCATAGATGTAGTAATCAGATGTAGTTAGCTGGCTCACCTCCAGTCTTATACCTCAAACTCACATCAAACAATAACAGCAGAGACACTCTGGTCATGGATTCTATGAAGATGTTTGTCTGCCCAAAGTGGAGAACCGCAACCCTCCTCCCTTCCTCTCCTCCTCTCCTCGTATCACCCTGAGGGCCGAGAGGCTGATGCAGGGGAACTATGTGAGTGATGTTGACATCATCAATCTTCATCTTGTTTTTACTTTTCTTTTTCTTATACTGACCAAATAGACCTGTTTTAAGTTGAGGAAAGACCTTAAATCTTATCTTGACACCCACTTCTCTTCACCTCAACCAGACCACAGTGGGAGTGGGCCGTTACAACCTGGCTAAGAAGCGAACGAGGAAAACTCTAAAGAAAAACGTTAATGCTGGCTATCGCTACGTCTTCAAGTCCCGCATGCCCAGATATCTACATGACCTGCACAAGGACAACTTCAACCAGTAAGGTCAACCTTTCTTCTGAGGGCTTAGTTTTACGTTGTGGCTGGCAAGAGGTTAGTTAATACGGATGTGTATTATTTATGAAACTCAGATACATTCACAGGATCATTTATAGCTTAAGTTCACATCAGCTTAGTAACAATGTGATGGGAAAGCTACAGTAATACAGTGCCATCAGTAAGTATTCACACCCCTTGACTTTTTCCACATTTTAAATTAAGATGTTGTGTCACTGGCCTACACACAATACCCCATAATGTCAAAGTGCAATGAAAAGCTGAAATGTCTTGAGTCAATAAATATTTAAGCCCTTTTTTATGGCAAGCTTAAATTCAAGAGTAAAACATTTGCTTAACAAGTCACATAAGTTGCATTGACTCACTCTGTGTGCAATAATAGTGTTTAATATGATTTTTGATGACTACCTCATCTCGGTAGCCCACACATACAATTATCTGTACGGTTCCTCAGTCAAACAGTGAATTTCAAACACAGGTTGAACCACAAAGACCAGGTAGGTTTTCCAAAGCCTTGCAAAGAAGGGCACCTATTGGTAGATTGGTAAAAAAAAAAATATATATATATATATATCCCTTTGAGTATGGTAAAGTTATTAATTACATTTTGGATGATGTATCAATACGCCCAGTCACTACAAAGATACAGGCGTCCTTCCTAACTCAGTTACCGGAGAGGAAGGAAACAGCTCAGGGATTTCACCATGAGGCCAATGGTGACTTTTCAACAGTTACAGAGTGGCTGTGATATGAGAAACTGAGGATTGATCGACAACATTGTAGTTACTCCACAATACTAACCTACATGACAGAATAAAAATATTCCAAAACATGCATCCTTTTTGCAAATGTGGCAAATAAATGAATTGTATGTCCTGAATATAAAGCGTTATGTTTGGGGAAAATCCAACACAACACAGAGTACCACTCTTCATATTTTCAAGCATGGTGGAGGCTGCATCATGTTATGGGTATGCAAAATCCTAGAGGAAAACCTGTTTCACTCTGCTTTCAAACATACAGTGGGAGACAAATTCACCTTTCAACAGGACAATAACCTAAAAAACAAGGCCAAATATACATTGGAGTTGTTTATCAAGATGACAATGTTCCTGAATGGCCTAGTTACAGTTTTGACTTAAATCAGCTTGAAAATCTATGGCAAGACCTGAAAATGGCTGTTTAGCAATGACCAACAACTAGATTGACTAAATAATGTGCAAATATTGTACAATCCAGGTGTGCAAAAGCTCTTAGAGACTTACGCAGAAAGACTCACAGCTGTAATCACTGCCAAATGTGATTTAACGTGTATTGACTCAGCTGTGTGAATACTTACATAAATGATATATTTCTGTATTTCATTTTCAATACTTTGCTAAAAAATCTAAAAACATGTTTTCACTTTGTCATGATGGGGTATTGTGTGTAGATTGGTGCGAAAAAAATATATTTAGGACACTTTTTGAATTCAGGCTGTAACACAACTAAATGTGGAATAAGGGGGTATGAATACTTTCTGTGAACAGTCTTCTGTTATTGGAGTTATACACACCAAAATAGGCAATGTTATGTAACATAGTTATGGATCTCTCTCGTCAAAGTATTATAACTTTTTATACTTATTTGTTGACCTTTGGCTCACGGATCATACCACACTCGACATCATCTGTGACCAGTAGACCCATGCTGAAACATGTTAAATCCCAGTTTGATTTTCCAGGGAGAGGCTGAAACCCATCAACATTCCCCCACATAGGATGTCCTATTATCGGCCGCCAGAGGAGGTTTCGGCCGTTGCAGCTCTACACTCCTCAGGTTGAGAAAAGACTTAAGCACCAGCTCAATCTTGAACACAACACTAACACACACACACACACTTTTGAGAAAATAAAATGAAAGATCCTGTAACCTGATTCACAGTTACTTGTTATGTGTGAAGAAGGTCTATAGAGGGCAGTATAACTTCATGACCTTCACTGCTAGGGAAACCAAGGAAATCACAGTCCAATCAGAGATAGAAGTGTTTGTACGTTTGTATTCCATGTCAAGCCTGAAATATGAAACATGTTTTGCCCTTCACTGTCAAAGTTGGCTTATAGCAGTCTCTCTGATTTGATATGAGGAAAACACAAGTTAGATCACTATTTGCAGTTGCATAGCAACTTGTTGACACAACATTTCCTCAAAGATTGAGAGGTTAGTCAATAGTAGAGTTAGTGAATATAAAAATTTGATTACTAATGCCACAGGGGATAGTGAAATATTAGTCTCCAGGGGAATTCAGTCTGATGACAGGAGGGTTCAGCGTTACATGAGGTAGGCTGTCCATTCATATTTGGCTTTGAAAGTGTTATGTTGATTTTTTACAACTCCGGCTTCTGCCTTCCAGTTTCAGGGAAATCGTTAAATGAAACAAACAGCAGAAATGGGGTCTAGATGTGGATGTCATTGAAGGCCACCATTATAAGCAGATTAGGTTTTACTACAGCTGTCAGTGAAATTAGCTGTGATTTATTATTTATGAATCATAAAATGGGTTTGTGGGTTATTTGTGGAGTAACCCTGGTTTTCTGCCAAACCAGTTGAGGCTTGAAGTATTGAAGGGCGCTGAGAAGTGGATATAAAACCACAACCAGAGAGACTCACACCAGTAGGGAGAGGATCTGTTTGTCCTAGACCTGACTGGACCAGACCAGGACACACACACACATCTATGTTTGTTTAAATAGATAGAGGAACATATATTTCAGCTGTTGAGTCCATGATGATGATGATATCAAAGTGTGGCGTATGGGTTTGCATGCGGCGAGTCGGGGGTCAGAAAAACACAGTGTTACAAACGAGGCCACTGGGCCAGGAAGGAAATCCTCCTGGGTCACATGATTTTTGGAAGGGCCTCGACTAGCAAACAAAAACCAGTTGGGTTGGGTGGGGAGCTTTATAGACTTTTATTGCGCAATTACGCAAGAAAACACTCAATGAACTCAACAGGCAGTTTACTTTTCTTGAAGAAAATATAAACACTCAAGTGTTGAGGTCTCAACATATCCATGTCAGAAAATACACTATCCACAAGGAATTTCCTCAAATTCTCCTCAGGGGAAGTTTGGTACACAGCTTTAACTGACGGAGAAGGGGAAAAGAGGGGGAAATCAGCAAAAGGAAAAGCATTGTTAATAGATAGCTCTGCCTCATGCATATTTATTTACATGGCCCAGGCCAGGACCATACAGCTGGTTTCAGTTAGGAGCCTACAGACAGATGAAGTGATAGTATAACTTCATGGATCGTACGTGTAGAGAGAACCTCTCTCAGATTTGTAATTGTGTTGCATTTTGGGTATTTATGCTTTATAATACCATAAAGAGCAGTGGAGCCAGTTGATAGACTAACATGATAATTGAGAGGAGAATGGAGACTGAAGAAGAAGACATTGTGATACAGTGAATTATAAGTGAAATAATCTGTCTGTAAACAATTGTTGGAAAAATGACTTGTGTCGTGCACAAAGTAGATGTCCTAACCGACTTGCCAAAACTATAGTTTGTTAACAAGAAACTGTGGAGTGGTTGAAAAACAAGTTTTAATGACTCAAACCAAAGAGTTTTAATGACTCCAACCAAACATTTCAGACTTCAACTGTATAGGGGAAACGGAATATATGAATGAATGAACAAAGTTTATTTGGGGAATAAGGGGGACATTTAGGTTTTCACCAGCAGCAACACAGACAGAGACAACACAGACAGATGCTTATGGGTGTTTGATGTTTCCTTCTCTGTGTTCAGGACTCTGGTCTGTGTCCTGGTACCTACAATTTACCGACCTTCACTGAGGTGCTCCTCAGTCGCCACATCAGCAAACGAGGACCCTACGACCTCTTCACTGGAGACTGAATAAGAAGAAGACATGCACATGTAAATATTTACAGTGGATCATACCCAGGATGTACTCAAGTCCTCCTGAATCTCTAACAAGACATGAGAGCAAGTGCAACAGGGAAAACATTAAGCCAAGAATTACCCCAAAATGGTCATACCGTCAGCTACAGTGCCTTGCGAAAGTATTCGGCCCCCTTGAACTTTGCGACCTTTTGCCACATTTCAGGCTTCAAACATAAATATATAAAACTGTATTTTTTTGTGAAGTATCAACAACAAGTGGGACACAATCATGAAGTGGAACGACATTTATTGGATATTTCAAACTTTTTTAACAAATCAAAAACTGAAAAATTGGGCGTGCAAAATTATTCAGCCCCTTTAAGTTAATACTTTGTAGCGCCACCTTTTGCTGCGATTACAGCTGTAAGTCGCTTGGGGTATGTCTCTATCAGTTTTGCACATCGAGAGACTGAAATTTTTTCCCATTCCTCCTTGCAAAACAGCTCGAGCTCAGTGAGGTTGGATGGAGAGCATTTGTGAACAGCAGTTTTCAGTTCTTTCCACAGATTCTCGATTGGATTCAGGTTTGGACTTTGACTTGGCCATTCTAACACCTGGATATGTTTATTTTTGAACCATTCCATTGTAGATTTTGCTTTATGTTTTGGATCATTGTCTTGTTGGAAGACAAATCTCCGTCCCAGTCTCAGGTCTTTTGCAGACTCTTCCAGAATGGTTCTGTATTTGGCTCCATCCATCTTCCAATCAATTTTAACCATCCTGTCCCTGCTGAAGAAAAGCAGGCCCAAACCATGATGCTGCCACCACCATGTTTGACAGTGGGGATGGTGTGTGTTCAGGGTGATGAGCTTTGTTGCTTTTACGCCAAACATAACGTTTTGCATTGTTGCCAAAAAGTTCAATTTTGGTTTCATCTGACCAGAGCACCTTCTTCCACATGTTTGGTGTGTCTCCCAGGTGGCTTGTGGCAAACTTTAAACGACACTTTTTATGGATATCTTTAAGAAATGGCTTTCTTCTTGCCACTCTTCCATAAAGGCCAGATTTGTGCAATATACGACTGATTGTTGTCCTATGGACAGAGTCTCCCACCTCAGCTGTAGATCTCTGCAGTTCATCCAGAGTGATCATGGGCCTCTTGGCTGCATCTCTGATCAGTCTTCTCCTTGTATGAGCTGAAAGTTTAGAGGGACGGCCAGGTCTTGGTAGATTTGCAGTGGTCTGATACTCCTTCCATTTCAATATTATCGCTTGCAAAGTGCTCCTTGGGATGTTTAAAGCTTGAGAAATCTTTATGTATCCAAATCCGGCTTTAAACTTCTTCACAACTGTATCTCGGACCTGCCTGGTGTGTTCCTTGTTCTTCATGATGCTCTCTGCGCTTTTGACGGACCTCTGAGACTATCACAGTGCAGGTGCATTTATACGGAGACTTGATTACACACAGGTGGATTGTATTTATCATCACTAGTCATTTAGGTCAACATTGGATCATTCAGAGATCCTCACTGAACTTCTGGAGAGAGTTTGCTGCACTGAAAGTAAAGGGGCTGAATAATTTTGCATGCCCAATTTTTCAGTTTTTAATTTGTTAAAAAAGTTTGAAATATCCAATAAATGTCGTTCCACGTCATGATTGTGTCCCACTTGTTGTTGATTCTTCACAAAAAAATACAGTTTTATATCTTTATGTTTGAAGCCTGAAATGTGGCAAAAGGTCGCAAAGTTTAAGGGGGCCGAATACTTTCGCAAGGCACTGTATTTCCTACAACTATAATGTTTGCCTTCCATCTATTCTAGAGCTTCTGATACGATCTGATGGACATAAAGACATCTATAATGGCCATGCTCCTCTAAAGCACCCATCATTCAGATAAATGACACCGTCAACGGATTCCTTTTGCATCAGTGTTGTTGGTTAACTAGAAGGACCGCAACCAGAGAGACGGTACGTCTGATCGGCTGCCTGATAGGGGCCACATTAAGGGCCATACATGCAGATTCTAAGCACATTAACATTCCTGAATAAATAACCCCAGGGAATGTTACTCTGGAGACATTCAGCAGGATTTTCCTTTTAATGCCCAGAAGAGAATAATGAGTAGGATGGGATACCTCCAGTCCAGTCCACAGCCCCAGATTAGGAGCTAGGACCAGGGGTGAATTCCATGAGGCAAAATGTTCACAACACTGCAGATAGAAATGTAACAAATAGAGTCAACTCATGATATCCTATTGTTCTTCACAGACAACCAAATACAGTGCATTCGGAAAGTATCCACATTTTGTTACATTACAGCCTTATTCTAAAATGTCTAAAATAAAATAAAAATCTAATCAATCTACACACAATAACCCATAATGATAAGGGAAAACAGTTTTTTTGAAATTTTGGTAAATGTATTAAAAACAAAAAACAGAAATACCTTATTTACATAAGTATTCAGACCCTTTGCTATGAGACTCGAAATTGAGCACAGTTGAATCATGCTTCCATTGATCATCCTTGAGATGTTTTTACAACTTGATTGAAGTCCATCTGTGGTAAATTCAATTGTGGACATGATTTGGAAAGGTACACACCTGTCTATATAAGGTCTCACAGTTGACAGTGCATGTCAGAGCAAAAACCAAGCCTTGAGATCGAAGGAAATGTACGTAGAGCTCCGAGACAGCATTGAAGGTCCCCAAGACAACAGTGGCCTCCATCAATCATAAATGGAAGAAGTTTGGAACCCCCAAGACTCTTCCTAGAGCTGGCCCGCCCGGCCAAACTGGGGGAGAAGGGCCAAGGTCAGGTTGGTGACCAAGAACCCAATGGTCACTCTGACAGAGGTCCAGACTTCGTCTGTTGAGATGGGAGAACCTTCCAGAAGGACAACCATTGCTGCAGCAATCCACCAATCAGGCTTTTATGGTAGAGTGGTCAGATGGAAGCTACTCCTCAGTAAAAGGCACATGACAACCCACTTGGAGTTTGCCAAAAGGTACTTAAACAAGATACCTTGGTCTGATGAAAACAAGATTGAACTTTTAGGCCTGAATGCCAAGCGTCACATCTGGAGGAAACCTGGCACCATCCTTACGGTGAAGAATGGTGGTGGCAGCATCATGTTTTGTGGATATTTTTCAGCAGCCGGGACTGGGACACTAGTCAGGATCGACGGAAAGATGAACTGAGCAAAGTACAGAGAGATCCTTGATGAAAACTTGCTCCAGAGCCCTTGGGACCTCAGAATGGGCTGAAGGTTCACCTTCCAACAACCCTAAGCACACAGCCAAGACACCACAGGAGTGGCTTCGAGATAAGTCTCTGAATGTCCTTGAATGGCCTAGCCAGAGCCCGGACTTGAACCCGATCAAACATCTCTGGAGAGACCTGAAAATAGCTGTGCAGCAATAATCCCCATCCAACCTGACAGAGCTTGAGTGGATCTGCAGAGCAGAATGGGAGAAACTTCCTAAATACAGGTGTTCCAAGCTTGTAGCGTCATACCCAAGAAGACTCGAGGCTGTCATCGCTCCCAAAGGTGCTTCAACAAAGTATTGAGTAAAGGGTTTGAATACTTATGTAAATGTGATATTTCAGTATTTTTTTATACATTTGTAAACATTTCTAAAAACCTCTTTTTGCTTTGTCATTATGGGGTATTATGTGTAGATTGATGAGGAAACGTAACAAAATGTGGGAGAAGTCAAGGGGTCTGAATACTTTCCGAATGCACTCTATGTTCTACATAACACATCTGAATGTTCTGTAACATTGCACTCTCCTGAACAGGCCCCAGGTCTCTCAGCGCTGCATGCCACAGCCAGGACCAGCCAGATGGTTCTCTCTCTCTTGCGTTTTGTACTCTGTGTCCCTGGATGAATATTGTTAGCTAATCACCATGATATAGCAGGACACAGAGGGTAAGAAGATCCCTATTTTCTCTGGACCGTTAGATAATATCATTAGCAAACCCCTGCAATTCGAGATCTTTGTTTCTACATTTTCTGATGGAGATATGTTGTTATTGCCAAAAGTTCTCAAAACTCTGCCATGTTCCATTTGACATGCATAGGAGAGTGTTGGCAGAATTCTTCTAGATCTGCTAGTACAGATTGGTTTTCCAGCTTGGTTCTCCAGCTTGGTCCAATCTAGATAGGGCGACATCTCTCTTCTTTCAGCAGCCAAATCCACCCAACTTCCTGTGAATCACACATTCCTGGTGGTGCAGGTCAGTGTCATGGGACCACTTGTGTTTCATAGAGGAGCTGAATGATGATCAGATGAAATATGGCTGTAAATGATTGTTTGGTGTGTTGGAGTATTTCAATAATTTATAATTCTCCCAGGGTTCATCGCCTAGGGAGCGGTGTTACCGCTCACTGAATTATCCTGCAGTGAAAAGTGAATGAGGTCAAATACCTCTGGCCGTTCGCCAAGAAAAACCAATATTTCAGTTGAGAATGAGAGTGGTACCTGAAACTAAAAGTAAACCAAACACTGGGGATTTTTTCTCTTTGCTATTTTTTCCTTTTCCAATTTGTATGTCTCTTGTCTCTTGTCTCTTGCTTCACCCCTCCCTCTGCTCTGGTTTTGGGTTCAAAACACGAGGGGACAAACCAAGGCTCATGGTCTCCAAATGTTTAGCGTCTACCAGTCATCATTATACAGTCGAGGATGTTGTTTCGAATTTTCTCAACCTACGGCTCAGACTTTTCTAACATTCAAACCTTGTTGTGTATGGAATTATACACCTGTTATTGTTTTACTCTCCTTTAGTTTTCTCCTTCGTTAAAGAAGCTCCCCCGTAACGTTCCAAAGAAACCCACACAGACATATCGTGAGTTGTGTAACCAGTGTCACTGACAACACACACCAGTCTTTCTATGTCAGATGCTGTATGTAGGCTACATATGTGGGATGGGTGACTGGGATGGTTAGTTAAACCCACCAGTGAAGCGACATACGTATGTAACGGTCCCTGCTGTTAGTGGCAGTGAATGGCGCGCCAGTACCAGGTGACCATATGGAGAACATCAGAGTTTGCTTTTTGATGAAGTCAATGTTTGTGTTCAGTCAGCAATATATTCTTCTTGGCTCCTTCCCATGGGGCTCCTTCACACACACACATGGAGGTAATTTGTTCAAATTCTTTGGCAAGAAAAATAAATGGGGGGGGGGGGCCTTGGGATTCGGGGTTGGAAGTCGACTAAAGGGGCTGGGAGAGGATTTCTGTCTCTGGAAGAGGGAGGGGGTGGGGTAAGTGGGTTGGGACGGAGTGGGTACTGTGTGAAACAGTGTCAAAGATCGAAATGTCACATTGTAATTAGCTGTTACTGTACAGAACCAGTAAAAAGTTTGGACACACCTACTAATTCACCGGTTTTTCTTTGTTTTTAATATTTTCTACATTGTAGAATAATAGTGAAGACATCAAAACTATGAAATAACACATATGGATTCATGTACTAACCAAAAAAAGTGTTAAACAAATTAAAATATATTTTATATTTGAGATTCTTCAAAGTACCCACTGTTACGTTCCCCAGTTTCTGTGTTGTGGTTTTGTATGTGTGTGTTTCAGGATGGCTTCCTGAAATTCCCCCCAAGCAGCTGATTGGTCGGCCACATCGATGATTGGAGAGCTGACCCCGCCCCCTCATCAGGATACAGCTGTATCCCATTAGACTCCTTCTTCCAGCTATATAAGCCAGTGTTCTTATGCTCAGAAGAGAGCTGAGGGTTATATCATGTGTTGGTTGTTAAGAGAGAATTGGTATGTCCTATGTTGGTTGTTGCTGAGAGAGATATGATTAGTGTGTCCTGTGTTGGTTGTTAAGAGAGAATTGGGATGTACTATGCTGTTGCTGAGAGTGTTAATGTTTATGTTCTGTGTTCGTTTGTTGCTCAGTCAGAGCCTATTTTATGTCCTGTGTTTCTCAGTAGTTGTTTTGTGAAGTTGTTTGTAATATTGTTTAATTTGTTCCCGGGAGTGCTTAGGCAAGAGGCCCGTGGGCATACATAACCCGTAGTATTTACTGTCTATACACACTAGGTAAGACCTGGGTGGACCACACCCTGTATTTTGGTTAGAGCACCAGGTGGTGGTAAGTAGTGGGTAGGCAGGTAAGGTAGGACAGGGGATTTTGACATTTTACTTTGCTTTGGTTCCACCCAGCCGATTTCCCCCAAATTTACAGTGTGAAGGAAGCAATAAATTCCTAGTAAATGGTAAATTCTCTGCCTTTTATCATCCTTACTCGCACCTACAGTCCCATACCTCTTTCACTCCACGGGGAGTTGAGTTGTAGCAGGGTGTTGCGTTCCCTCTTCTTAGAGGCGTACGTAACACTCTTGGCAGAGCGTGATCACACAGTCGTCCGGAACAGCTGGTGCTCTAATGTATGTTTCAGTGTTACTTGCCTCGAAACGAGCATAGAAGTAATATAGCTCGTCTGTTAAGCTCGTGTCACTGGGCAGCTCTCAGCTGTGCTTCCCTTTGTAGTCTGTAATAGTTTGCAAGCCCTGCCACATCCGACCAGCGTAAGAAACGGTGTAATATGATTCAATCTTAGTCCTGTATTGACGCTTTGCCTGTTTGGTTTGTCGGAGGGCATAGTGGGATATCTTTATACACTTCCGGGTTAGAGTCCCGTTCCTTGAAAGCGGCTGCTCTACCCTTTAGCTCAGTGCAGATGTTGCCTGTAATCCATGGCTTTTGGTTTGGGTATGTACAGTCACTGTGGGGACGAAGTAATCAATGCACTTTGTACGCGTCTCTGTGTGTGGAGTAAGGTGGTCAAGAGTTTTTTTTTTTTTCCCCTCTGTTTTCACATTTAACATGCTGATATAAATTAGGTAAAACTGATTTAAGTTTCCTTGCATTAAAGTCCACGGCCACTAGGAGCTGGATGAGCGTTTTCCTGTTTGCTTTTGGCTGTATACAGCTCATTGAGTGTGGTCTTAGTGCCAGCATCGGTCTGTGATGGTATGTAGACAGCTACGAAAAATACAGATAACTCTTTAGGTAGATAGTGTGGTCTACAGCTTATCATGATATACTCTACCTCAGGCGAGCAAAACCTTGAGACTTCATTAAATATCGTTCACCAGCTCTTGTTTACAAATTTACATAGACCACCATACCTTTGCTTACAGAGGCTGCTGTTCTATCTTGCCGATACAATGTATAACCCGCCAGCTGTATGTTAATCATGTCGTCATTCAGCCACATCTCTGTGAAACATAAGATATTTCAGATTTTAATGTCCTGTTGGTATGATACACATGCTTTTAGTTACTCAATTTTATTATCCAGCCATTGTACGTTTGCCAATAGTATGGATGGCAAAGGCAGATTAGCCACTCGTCGCCTGATCCTCACAAGGCACCCCGATCTCCTTCCGCAAAACCTCCATCTCTTTCTCCAGCTAATAACGGGGATGAGGGCCTGTTTGGGTGTCTGGAGTAAATCCCACTCGTCAGACTCATTAAAGAAAAATTATTTGTCCAATTCAAGGTGAGTAATTGCTGTTCTGATGTCCAGAAGCTCTTTTTGGTCATAAGAGATGGTAGCAGCAACATTATGTACAAAATAAATTACAATGGGAAAAACAAACAAAATAGCACGGTTGGTTAAGAGCCAATAAAATGTCAGCCATCCTCTCCTGCGTCAGGCTTTCATGGTCGAATTGCTGCAAAGAAACTACTACGAAAGGACACCAATAAGGAGGAGACTTTCTTGGGCCAAGAAACACGAACAACGGACATTAGACCGGTGGAAATCTGTCCTTTGGTCTGATGAGTCCAAATGTGAGATTTTTGGTTCCAACCGCTGATCCTTTGTGAGACGCGGACTAGGTGAACTTCGCATGTGTGGTTCCCACAGTGAAGCATGGAGGAGGAGGTGTGATGGTGTGGGGGTGCATTGCTGGTGACACTGTCGTGATTTATTTAGAATTCAAGGCACACTTAAGCAGTATGGCTACCACAGCATTCTGCAGCGATAAGCCATCCCATCTGCTTTGGGCTTGACCTAAGCCCAATTGAGATGGTTTGGCATGAGTTGGAACGTGGCGTGAAGGAAACGTATTCAACAAGTGCTCAGCATATGTGGTAACTCCTTCAAGACTGTTGTAAAAGCATTCCAGGTGAAGCTGGTTGAGAGAATGCCAAGAGTGTGCAAAACTGTCATCAAGGAAAAGGGTGGCAACTTGTTTAAACTATTTGTTAAACACTTTTTTGCATACTACATGATTCCATCTGTTATTTCATAGTTTTAATGTATTCACTATTATTCTACAATGTAGAAAACAGTAAAAAAAATAAAAACACTTGAATGAGTAGGTCTGTCCAAACTTTTGACTGGTACTGTATATGACTAGACTGTGTCATCCAATGAAGGGA
This sequence comes from Oncorhynchus mykiss, assembly GCF_013265735.2. Taxonomy (NCBI): domain Eukaryota; kingdom Metazoa; phylum Chordata; class Actinopteri; order Salmoniformes; family Salmonidae; genus Oncorhynchus; species Oncorhynchus mykiss. The sequence goes on from NC_048572.1 coordinate 73,343,053, forward strand.
AAAGTACAGCACATATAGTAATGTATCTATACTGACATGTATACAGTCATGAAGACATTCATTAAATAGTACCCGCAAAACACCAGTCTCAACGTCAACAATGAAGAGGTGACTGCAGGATGCTGGACTTTGAGGCAGAGTTATTCTGTCCAGGTTCTGTGTCCAGGTTCTGCTCTGCCTAGAATGCCAGCATCCCAAAGTCGCCTCTTCAATGTTGACGTTGAGACTGGTGTTTTGCGGGTACTATTTACTGAAGCTGCCATTTGAGGACTTGTGAGGCCTCTGTTTCTCAAACTAGACACTCTAATGTATTTGTCCTCTTACTCAGTTGTGCACCGGGGCCTCCCACTCCTCTTTCTATTCTGGCTAGAGCCAGTTTGCTCTGTTCTGTGAAGGGAGTAGTACATAGCGTTGTACGAGATCTTCAGTTCCTTGGCAATTTCTCGCATGGAATAGCCTTCATTTCTCAGAACAAGAATAGACTGACGAGTTTTAGAAGAAAGTCCTTTGTTTCTGGACATTTTGAGCCTGTAATTTAACCCACAAATGCTGATGCTCCAGATACTCAACTAGTCTAAAGAAGGCCAGATTTATTGCTTCTTTAATCAGAGTTTTCAGCTGTGCTAACATAATTGCAAAAGGGTTTTCTAATGATCAATTAGCCTTTTAAAATGATAAACTTGGATTAGCTAGCACAACATCCCATTGGAACACAGGAATGATGGTTGCTGATAATGTGCCTCTGTACGCCTATGTAGATATTCCATTCAAAATCAGCCGTTTCCAACTACAATAGTCATTTACAACATTAACAATGTCTACACTGTATTTCTGCTCAATTTAGTGTTATTTTAATGGACAAAAAAATAAGCTTTTCTTTCAAAAACAAGGACATTTCTTATTGACCCCAACTTTTTGAGCGGTTGAGTATGGTGTAGAACAGATGTGATTGTCTGTCAAGTAGAATAGGGAATTGTGTCAACTCTATTTATTACATCTCTATCTGCACATTCAGAATATTTCACTTCATTGCCCATGTATTTGTATTAGTTTTTAGATCCCCATTACTTCCTGCCAAGGGAGCAGCTACTCCTCCTGGGGTCCGAACAAGATTAAGACAATTACATCACCATTTTTTTAATGAAACAGTACATCATACAACACATTATTACGCCACTACTCTTCCAATAGATATCTGTAATACAAAATGTTTAATATCCCAATACAATCCCAGTCAACATTACAATATACTGTGTAGAGGGTGTGTGTGTGTGTGTGTGTGTGAGCATGTGTGTGTGTGTGTGAGCATGTGTGTGTGTGAGCATGTGTGTGTGTGAGCATGTGTGTGTGTGTGTGTGTGTGTGAGAGAGAGCATGTGTGTTCGTATGCGTGTGTGTGTGTGCCTGTTTATGTCTCTTCACAGTCCGTGTTGTTCAGTAAGTGTCGTTTTATATATTTTTTAAATGTTTTAATCTGATTGCTTGAGTTACTTCATGTGGAATAGAGTTTCATGTAGTCATGGCTCTATGTAGTACTGTGCGTTTCCCATAGTCTTTTCTGGCGTCGGGGGCTGTGAAAAGACATCATGACTTGTAGGGTATACATGGGTGTTCGAGCTGTGTGCTAGTTGTTTGAACAGACAGTTCGGTGCTTTCAACATGTCAATACCTCTCTCAAAGACAAGGAGTGGTGCAGTCAATCTCTCCTCTACTTTGAGCCAGGATAGATTGACATGCATGCTATTGATGTTAACTCTCCTTGTACATAAGTCTTTGATACTTAACTCTTTTTTTCTCACCCAAGTGCCCAGCGTTTATTCCAGACCTTTCACATAAAACATTAATGGGCAACAAATACTCTAGTTAAAAAGGAAGGTTATGTACGGAGATGGAAAGAGGTATAAAGTGTGTGTGTGTGTGTTTGTGCATGCTCGTGGATGTGTTTATGTGTGCGATGACGCACACTGACTACCCTCTCGTAGTCTGGTGCTGGTTGGTGTCTCATGGGTGAAGGCCTGTGATTCGTGCAGAACATGTTGAGTAGAGACCCACGTTGTAATGAGGTCACCTATCAGCTGTGTGCATACGTGTGTGTGTGGGGGGGTGTGTGTGAGGCCAGTTATCAGCCGAGGCAATGGGCGGCAACCCCCAATCTGTCAGAGGGAGGGATGGAGGGAGGGATGATTTCAGCAACATCAACAACTGACAAACCATATGAGAGATCTCGAATGGAGAAAATGATCTTCCTCACTTAGGTCTGCACTCTTCAAACAATGTACACTGGCTGCTGTTCTTCTTCTTCTCTTATCCCTTTAGCTCATTTGTTATGCTCGCTATCAGTGGAGTTTAATATCACATGTTACTTCTAATGGTTGGTGTATGTTGTTCCACTTTCCACATTTATAAGACCTCACATCAAAATAACAGCTCACACATTGTAAAATGCAGCTCAGAGAATGTAGCAGAGCCCCCTCAGCAAATCTCCTAATTTGTTTGTGCTATAGAAATAAACCGCTTCAGTCGTTTTAATTGATAACATTTGTGCTTTGCTTCAAGTTTCACATTTCAAGAGCAGAAGGGGGGGGGGGGCCCTTTTGAATAACCAAACAAGAAAAATATAATCTTGAAATGTGACTTCAGAGGTGACCACAACAGTTCCACAGAGCTAACTGCATGTGAAGAATGCTGTCAGGGCAACACTCAACACAAAAATGCGACCGCACACATAATAGGCGTTAAATGACTGTGGGAAAACACGAACAACAAATTAGCCTCTTTGTTATAAGACCACATCTAAGAGATTCCATTATTAGTATGCTTAGGACTGTTGATGAAGAAATGGTTCTTTCTCTCAATGAAAAAAAAACATGAGGAGAATTCCCAGAAATGGCATGTCTGTTGTGGCCAACCTATACAACCTCAAGCCAAACATTTCATTCCCAATAATTGCAACACACAAATGTTTATAAGAAAACCCCCCCCAAAAAAGCCTTTTAGTGACCCTAACTGAAACAATAAAACACGTTTGGTCAAAACAAAGAGAAAAACTTTAAGTCAAACATTTCACTTCAAATCATTGCAACACATATTGGTCGAACTGGCACACAGAGGGATTTCTGAAGCATCTATAAAGGCCTTATGAAGGGTTTATGAAGCCATTGAACCTGTAGTTCCCATCATAGTTGGACTAGTAATAAACCTTTACCATCTGAGCAGAACGAAGGGGTTCAAGAAGGCTTCACATCACATTTCTGAATATCTATTAGACTCTTGGCCACTGTCTTCATCAGACAACGACATTTATTTCATTGAGAAATAGAATTCAGACACTGTAAATGCTTTCTTAATCTTCCTTTAACTATTATGACTTCTATGGCAGTAGTTCAAAAAATGGATTAAAGAGACAGCCATGTTTGGTAGCAATAAAAAGTTGTGCGTCAATAGCGTTTCATCTCTCAGAAAAAAAGCTCCATGTTTGGTTTGTGTAACTTTCACTAGTGTTGTTTATAGAAACAGAGAGAGACAAAACTGACTTTGAGGTTTTAAGGCAATGTTACTGCTCAGGCCTCTCAGTCCTCAATTGTGCCAAGTATCTACTCAGGAAGACGATGGTGGGCAAATACCATAACTGGCAAGAGAATAGATAGCAATAACTATGTAGAACACACTTCTTTAGGGACATCAGGAAATGGTTGTGACTGAGTCACAACTAGAGTAAGGGAACACCCCCCTGAAATGGACAAAAATGAATGGGAAGTCATTGGCACTGGACAAACCATATACACTGTGTCCAATACCACTCAATTCGGCGTCGTTTCGTTCAAAGTTGATTGCAAATGCCATATGGCAAATGCCAGGTGTAGCACTTTAAAAATCCAACAGTGCGCTCCACCGTGGTTTTTCATATTGCAAATGCAACACAAGTCAACATCCAAAAGTAACATTTTGAAAAAGTGAAACAAAAATCAAAAACCTAGCACCCCCTAAAAAAAGTGCTTTCTGGACCGTTTTTCGAAAGTCGTTCGATTTTTTTTTGTCAATTACACATATGTAAGAACTGTATGAATATACTTTTGTCCAATTTTATTATCATAATTTTTGTATTTTTTTTAAACTTGTGCATAAGGCATATGTTTTGTCCATTTGCAATATGATTTCATAGGAAGTCAAAGTCAAAAGTCACTTTTTTGGGGGCCAAATGCCATAAGAAATGTCCAAATGCAATATGAAAGATTTGAAAATGCCAAATCAGGATGTTAAGTCCATTTGCCATTTACCATCACAAATTTGACATGCTCAAAAATACTGCAGAAATGCAAAATTGACTGGCCTGATGAACTCGGGATGGCCGGGCAGTGATAGTTGTTCCTTTCCATCGCTCGTTGTGTTGATTTCATCGTGTCCATTTGGTGATGTTTTTTTCACTTTTGAATCATATTGCAAATGCACGTGCATTTGCAATATGTTTCAATGGGCATTTACCATCACGAATTTGTCATGCTCAAAAATCCTGCAGGACTGCAAAATTGACTGACCTGATGAACACAGGATGGCTGGGCAGTGATTCTGGTTCCTCTCCATCGCTCGTTAGGGTTGATTTCAGAATGTCACTTTGGTGATGGTACCTCACTGTTTAAACATATTGCAAATGGACAATAGTCACCAGTAAATCACTGTCCATCCGTCAATTAGATATCATTCTGACACCAAACTGATACAAACTGACACCAAACCCACTTTTTCCAACTCGTTTAGTATCCAACTATCACATACTACAGAGCTGGCCCAAAATTCACAACGCCTTCTATTCAAACCATAATAAAAACATAAAACACATAGTTACGTTCCAGCTGCGGGTCCAGTTCTGATGTTATGTAAGCAAGCTTTCCAGATTATAGCCATAATCACATATAAGCTCCTTGCTGGCACTGCCAGATCTACAGTATAGTTATATTGCTCATACATTTGAGAATGGATTCTTCAAAGATTGAATAGTAGCCTATGGAACGACAATAGGGATTGAAGTTGTAACAATACTAGTATTGTACGCTTTTAGGATCTCTTTCAGCTCTCGTCTTCCAAGATTCACATTCTCTTATGGGAATGTACACATTTTCCAATGTGACATACTCACAATCATTGTCTATATTATTACAGTGTATCACTGTGGCATACTCACCATCATGGTGTATATTATTACAGTGTATCACTGTGGCATACTCACCATCATGGTGTATATTATTACAGTGTATCACTGTGGCAAACTCACAATCATTGTCTATATTATTACAGTGTATCAATGTGACATATATTATTACAGTGTATCAATGTGACATATATTATTACAGTGTATCACTGTAACATACTCATCATCATTGTCTATATTATTACAGTGTATCACTGTGGCATACACATCATCATTGTCTATATTATTACAGTGTATCACTGTGGCATACTCACCATCATGGTCTATATTATTATAGTGTATCACTGTAGCATACTCACCATCATGGTCTATATTATTACAGTGTATCAATGTGACATACTCACCATCATGGTGTATATTATTACAGTGTATCACCGTGGCATACTCACCATCATGGTGTATATTATTACAGTGTATCAATGTGGCATACTCACCATCATGGTGTATATTATTACAGTGTATCAATGTGACATACTCACCATCATGGTCTATATTATTACAGTGTATCAATGTGGCATACTCTCCATCATGATCTATATTATTACAGTGTATCAATGTGACATACTCACCATCATGGTGTATATTATTACAGTGTATCACCGTGGCATACTCACCATCATGGTGTATATTATTACAGTGTATCAATGTGGCATACTCACCATCATGGTGTATATTATTACAGTGTATCAATGTGACATACTCACCATCATGGTCTATATTATTACAGTGTATCAATGTGACATACTCACCATCATGGTGTATATTATTACAGTGTATCACCGTGGCATACTCACCATCATGGTGTATATTATTACAGTGTATCACCGTGGCATACTCACCATCATGGTGTATATTATTACAGTGTATCAATGTGGCATACTCACCATCATGGTGTATATTATTACAGTGTATCAATGTGGCATACTCACCATCATGGTGTATATTATTACAGTGTATCAATGTGACATACTCACCATCATGGTCTATATTATTACAGTGTATCAATGTGGCATACTCACCATCATGGTCTATATTATTACAGTGTATCAATGTGGCATACTCACCATCATGGTGTATATTATTACAGTGTATCAATGTGGCATACTCACCATCATGGTGTATATTATTACAGTGTATCACTGTGGCATACTCACCATCATGGTGTATATTATTACAGTGTATCAATGTGGCATACTCACCATCATGGTGTATATTATTACAGTGTATCAATGTGACATACTCACCATCATGGTGTATATTATTACAGTGTATCAATGTGGCATACTCACCATCATGGTGTATATTATTACAGTGTATCAATGTGGCATACTCACCATCATGGTGTATATTATTACAGTGTATCAATGTGACATACTCACCATCATGGTGTATATTATTACAGTGTATCAATGTGGCATACTCACCATCATGGTGTATATTATTACAGTGTATCACTGTGGCATACTCACCATCATGGTGTATATTATTACAGTGTATCACTGTGGCATACTCACCATCATGGTGTATATTATTACAGTGTATCAATGTGGCATACTCACCATCATGGTGTATATTATTACAGTGTATCACTGTGGCATACTCACCATCATGGTCTATATTATTACAGTGTATCAATGTGACATACTCACCATAATGGTCTGTCATTTTAAAGTGTTCACTGTGGCATTCTCATCCGCATTGTCTATATTATTACAGTGTATCAATGTGGCATACTCACCATCATGGTCTATATTATTACAGTGTATCACTGTGGCATTCTCATCCGCATGGTCTTTATTATTACAGTTGACCACTGTGGCATACTCACCAGCATGGTCTATATTATTGCAGTGTACCACTGGGGACATGGGTTAAAAGCTGGAATGCACACTATTTCCCTTTCAGGATGTGAAGCACAGAACGGAACTCTACCATAGACTCTGGAACCTACGCCCAGATCTCACCCTCGCACGCAGTTGGAGAGAGCTGCTCCGCTACACTATCAACTCCCCTGTAAGTTTTTTATGCCTTTGTCGCAGTCAAAGTGAAGAAAGACATGAAAAAATAGCACAAACACTTTTAACATAACAATGTTTTTTTTATTACACTGCACATATTTGATACACACATATGGCTTGTATTTTTATTGAAGAAAATACAAAAAGGACAATACAAAAATATGAAAAGGTTATTTTAATATACATGTATTGAAGCTGTCTTTAAAAAAAGCAATTTTACAAAGTTTGAATACTCACAAAAGTTGTAATTTCACTAAATGACTTCTGGCAATCATTGCGTGTTTAAGCAGCACAATTACACAGGCATCGACACATGAAAAAACATAGTGGATATTTAATGAAAATAGTAGATAAATGATATTGTACAATTCTCTGATACATAAATTATCTAAAAAAATAAAACAGATATTGCTGTGTGGTTGAAATGACATGGAAGGACAGGATGTACTGCGTTGTCACAGAGATGGGGTTATTTTTGTTGTTGGTGCAGTTGGCACAGTATATGTAAATCATTACAAAATGTATCACAAAGCTATAAGAAAGTACAATTCCACAGTTTTCCTGTTTTTAATATAAACGTCTGTTGAAGCAGCCTCATGGTCCCGATCTTCAACCTGAAGCATTTATGACAAGACACACCAACTCACTCAAATATAGACATGACATTCATATACTGGCACATGACAGACACACACATACACACACACACACTCATGGCAGTGCACACACACACACTCACAGTCACTCTGTCCTAACACTTGTGAGTAGCCATCTGGCACACACACAGTTATTTAATTACAGGGCTCAGTGGAGGCTCGTCCCAACCAGCAGAAAGAGACCCACCTGTCTATCTACTGTACACACTATTACACCTCCATTACCTATAACTACACTTCTATACAAACTACATTTCAGGAGACCTAAAAGCTGATTTTAATACAAAGCTTTACAAAAAAAGCTTCACTTCAGTTCATTCAAGTGGTGACAATCAAATCAAATATCGAGTTTGGATATAGTGCTATAGCTCGACTATATAACAAAGATTATTCGTAAAATAAACATCCTTCCTGTAATCAAGGAATTTGTTTCTGTTCATGCGTTTCTGTCATAGGCAGAATTATGAGCCTGAATCCATGTTGCCTGAAGTTACCAGACCAAGTCAATCTGTAGAGCAGCAGGTTCCATGGAGACCTTCACTAATGAAAGCACAATAGAGAAACAGTTCTCCAGATAGGAATTGAGAGCTGTGCTCCCCACGTTCTTCCACATTCACATGTCAGATGAGATGGTGAGCAACATGGGCGTTGCTGGCTGTTCAAAAGGCACGTGTGTGTGTGTGTGTGTGTGTGTGTGTGTGTGTGTGTGTACACAACTCTCCTCTTTTTTCAAATGTTTTCCAGTTTATTATTTCTCTGTGCCTTACAGACATGTCAGTTTTCAGTCTTGTTTCTTTGGCTGGTTGTTGAATGTATACAGTACAGACCAGTAGATGAAGTAAGTGATCTTTAAAACCTACAGCGGTAGGTAGCTGTACTCTAGTGGTCTGTACTATGCCATGGTGAGGTGGTTGCTCCTCTCTCTGATGTCTGTCATTGGGTTGGTTGGGTTCTTTACTGGGGTCACTGGTAGAGCTGAACTCCTGCCTCTGGGCTTGAACAGGTCAGATACAAAAAACACCTGGAGGATAGGAAAAAACGAGATTTATTTTGGAATATTGTCGATAATCAATTATATAGTAAAAACAGGTCAGACATGTTATTGATACAGACTGCATAACTGCATTATGTATATAGTAATTTGTATATTCAGTACTATTTCATCCTATGTAGTAAGTCATAGTTATAGTACTTACTATGCAGTAAGACACCAAGGCTCCCTGTGCGAAGCCAGCCAGGACGTCTGTGGGGTGGTGCTTGTGGTCGGAGACGCGGGACAGGCCGGTGTAGAACGACATCATGATGAGGGTGAACTGGGTCAGGGGGCGCAGGAGACGGGCTCCACGCCAGGTGAACCTGGACTGCAGGTAGAACTGGGAGGACCGGACAGAGGGGTAATGAATCAACACAGGGGGACAAGTAGAGGTGTGTGTGTGTGTGTGTGTGTGTGTGTATTTGGCTAAGACACATAACAGTAACTCACCACCAGATACAGCATGGTGTACATGGAAAAGGATGCATGCCCAGAGAAGAACGACTTCCTGAAAAGGAGAGAATAAACATGTTAATACAGTGTTGTTGTTACTATCCAGGTATGCCTTTCTCCTGGGTATTGAACTAAGCATTCACTTTGCATGAAATATAACCAGTATCACTTTAAACTAAGCATAACTTATACATTTATTTATAGAGCATTCATAAAGTCTTCATAAGCACTACATAGATGTTTCACAATCACAATGGAGTCATGTCAGAGTAATGTACCTGGCCTCCTGGACTTTGCTCTCGGGCCCATGACACTGGTAGTCTGTGATGTAGCCCAGGGAACAGTTAATGGTGGACCAATCGGGCTTGCACACGTCCAGGAAGTGGGGACGCATGCGGCCCACTGACACCTTGGCGATGTCCGTGAACGATTGGCTGACTGCGCAGCCAAAGATGAACACGCCCACCTGCTTGTAGAGGGCGGAGATGTAGGGGTTCCCTACGAAGGACTTGGAGCCCTCGTTCAGGTAGTGAATCCTATAGCTCTCCCCAATGATGATCTGATGGGGAAGGAACAAGGAGAGGATATGGTCATGTAATCGACAGTACAAGATGGCCGCTGTGGCAGTGAAATGGTAGTTAATGGACCCGGAGTCTACGGCGGCCATTTTTGTAGATTACATGACTTTATCTCTCACTAGTGATGATCTGACAGGAGGTATCAAGGAGAGGATACAGAAATACACAACTCTGCATGTATATATGGCTCATCAGTCAGGTCATCTACAAAGATGGCTGCTGTAGACCTGGGGCAGTCAAATGACTGTTAGTATAGCATACAGTTACTGTATGTTCTCTGTTCCATAGTAGTTATGAAGACACTTTTCCTATGTCAACAAAACTGAACCACGTATTCATTTCCTAAATATACCATGTGATAGAGTATCAGACATCCAATACACACTTGGAATTCAGTAAATCACAGAGGGTAAAACAGGTGAGACAGATCAGAGAGTAGAGAGGGACAATATTAGGAGTAATCAGAATGCGATATGAACAGTGACATCAATTCTGTAAACTTGCCTTGTGTGAGGACAAAAAGCTTTACATCTAAGACATGCAAATGTTTCTGTTTGTTCTTGAGGAAAACATCCATAAAAACACTACAGATCAAACCCTTGGTCTGTACCATTAACATCAAAAACTAAATGCATAACTTTCAGTATAGCTACAGTATGTGAGGGTGGGTAAGTATGTGAGTTGTGGACAGCACATGCAGAGGTTTTCAGTGGGTAAATAAACAAACGTAGACTGGACTAGAGGACGTGGACTGGACTTCAATAATTCACTAAAGCTGTTCAAGTTCAAATGCCTTTCCCTTCCCCACACCAGTCTAATCGACCTCCTGGCCACTAACAAATGGGAGAGAGGGAGTGAGTGGGGATAGAAGGAGCGAGAGATGGAGAATTAGAGAGGGAGGGAGTGAGGAGAGGCATGAGGGAGAGGGAAGGGGGGAGGGAGAAAGAGAGTGAGACAGGAGGGACGGACAGAGGGGTAGAGAAGATTAGAGAGAGGAAGGGAGAGAGGGAGAGAACAGTGAGGGAAGAAGAGCTGGGGAGAGAGAGAGGGAGAGAGCGAGGGAGATAAAGAGGAAGGGGTGAGAAGGATTGAGTGGGGAGAGAAGAAAAGAGGGGGAGAGAGAGGGAAGGAGAAAAGGAGGGATAAATGTAGAGGAATTGAGAAAGGAATGAGAAAGGGAAGTAGGGAGAGAGAGGGAGAGGGAGGGAGAAAAGGAGGGAAAAGGTAGAGGAATTGAGAAGGGAATGAGAAAGGGAAGTAGGGAGAGGGAGGGAGGGAGAAAAGGAGGGAAAAGGTAGAGGAATGAGAAAGGGAAGTAGGGAGAGAGAGGGAGGGCGGGGGCAGCACTTCTGGTTTTAATCAGGAGAAACGCTGAGCTAGGCGACATGGTGTCCAGATTTGGCCAGAGCAGGCTCACATCAGGGGCTAGTTAGTCTTCCACCTCACCAACTGACTTGTTTTCGCAGGGCTCTGATTTCACTAGTGGATGTCTGGGTGTTTTCTTGTTAGTATCTCGGTTTCATCGCAAAATTCTTGTCTAGGCGAAAAAACGTCTCTCTTTTAAAAAAAAAAAAACACATTCCTTGGGGGGAAAGTCCTATAGAGAGATTTTACAAGCTGATAACATGTATGTCTTTCTTTTTTCTTTCTTTCTCTCCACCTTGGAGCACTTCAGGGCCTGGCTGATCCAACTCAGCTGCTTCATGGCTGCTTCATGGGAGAGAAAAGAATACATCTGGTTCTCATTGTGTGACAACTGAGAGAAGATCAACTATGTGAATGAAACAGCTTTGTAGTAACTTTATGTAACTGTTACAGTTGTAACCTCAGAGATATTCAAAGGGGGGAAGAGGTTGTCTCGTGGCTTGTCTCATAAATGTCTAGTCGTCTCACAAATGATAAAAAGTAGACTCGTACACTCCCAGAGTTGTTTTTCTTTCCAGAGATGTTTTTTACGCCATGCCAATTTAAAGGGACACAGCCTCTATGCCTTTAATTTAAGACAGGCAGCTTCTCTCTCCGCTTTATCCGAGGGGCAACGAAGCATTAAATGACCTAATGCTACGAGTTTTCCAAGAGTTCAAGAAAGTCTAAGGCCAGCCAAAAGGCTCTGGGCCTCTGGGGAACATGGAATTTAACGTCACGTTCAGAAGAAGAAAATGAGCCTACAGCTCTTCTCCTGTGCCATCCACCACATTTCCAGGCCCATGAATTACAGAGTTTGACCGAACAACCATTGCGTCAACCATAATTACACAGGCCCAGGGAGATCCTTCTCACCATGCAAACCAATCCAATCGCCTCAACCCCTGACTGGGTCTGTTCAGTGGAATGCAACCTTACAGAAGGTTGAGGATAGAAATGTCTAGAGCAGCATACATGATCATCTGACCCTATTCTAGAGGACAGAGAAGCATGTCTGTTCTAGATAATCTATTACTATCTGAAAGTTCTTGAACGTTGCACTCCAAAGAATGCAACCCTGAGGTTAGACTTCTATTCAGTGAGAGGGAGCCCTACACCAGCAACAGATCTTCAGTCATCTTATAGTAAACAGCAACAGCCTGATCCATTTAACACTTCAACCCTCTAAACTCTTTTATAACACGTTCAACACTGGAACCATCTTAATCACACCAATCAAGATAACGCTAACAGCAAAACCAACTGGCGAATGTCGATTCTGATTTGCTCTTATCTAGTGCTACTCACAACACTAAAAGGCCTGACAGGTCTGGAAAACCATAGTCAATAATGCTGTTTTTCGACTGTAACACGAGTGTTACATTAGTGTATACACCCTTATGATATACTAGGGAAATTGTTTCTGTAGCTAGGTCTGGCAGTGAAGGGCAGAATCAACAACCTCTGCATAATCAAAACCGTTGTTTGTGAGAAGATGTTAAAGTTCACAGTTCGCCATTGTTATGTAAATGAAAGCTTGAAAGTACAATTGGCCCATTTAGAAACGGGTGCCGGCCCACGTAGATGGAAACAGAAAAGTCTGAGCCTTTTGGGTAAAAGACTGAGGTAAATCCTGTATGGAAATGCACCATAAGATACTAATTCCGCAATCTGTCAGTGAGCATGTAGGCACTCAGAGAAAGTTCAACTTTGAATGAAGTGTATTGGCATGGTGGTCAAAAAACAAACCAACTTGATCCTTGATAACATCCACTAGACATGATAGTTCAAAGGTGACTCGATCTGTGGTAACATTTAGTTGACGCATAGTACAGTGACTGAGACACACAGTGGGTGGCCCGGTAGACACACAGTACAGTGAGTAGGTGACGGTGTACACTGCTGAGACAATGAGGTGAAAAGTCGGGTGAACATACATTAGTGAGTAACCTGAATCCCAGATCTGTTTGTGCTGTCTTGACAACTCCAATGAAAACTCTTATACATAAGAGTTGGCCATTACAGAACAAACTGAACTGGGACTGGGGCTAATTAGCGAGTTAGAGTGACTTACAGAAAGGATGGTGATAAGAATGCCAGCAGCAGAAAGCACAGCGTCGCTTATGGTGTCTCCGTGTTTGGCCGCGTACTTGATGGACTCATCGTTGCAGTAAAAGCCTCGGTGGTAGGGCTGTACAGCACTAGTCTCTATGATCAGGAAAGGCAGGCCGGCTATGTACACACAGCAGCGATGAGGCAGAGAGAGAGAGAGAAAAGAAGGAGAGGAAGAGAGAGACAGAGAACGAGAGGGTCAATAAGGGGCTCCTAGAGGAGTGTCCACAGGTAGATGGCACAGCGATGGACAAACAGGGAATATGGGGGTCTCACTTCTCACTCTAAATGTATTTTGGCCCAATGGAATCCCCTACTGACCTTGGTCTGTTTCTGCTATAGCCAACTGGCATGACTAGAAAGGTGATCCCCAACTAGTAAATGTTAGGAAGCTATAAGAGTGTACGGACACGTTTAGATAGCCATTTAGTGCCTGGGTGAAGTTGGAGTGAGTCCCCTGTATGTGTTCCCTGCCCCTCCTGCTGCTGTGCCATGCTAAAGACTTACGGAGGTGACGGGCACAGTGAACCCGACAGCTACCAGGGCAGTGGTGGGCACCGTGCTGCTCTTATAGGACAGACTGATGCTGCTGGCATTGCAGAACAAGCCCCTCCGGTGGGGCACGATGGGAAACTTGTGCAGAAAGGCAGCAAAGAGTATCACTGCACACAGACAGACACACGAGAGCTGGGGTCAGCCCATGTATTCTAACTGGCATACAAACACACCACACACACACAACCTGTATTTCTGCAGTTAACCCACAACACTCACACAGCAAACACAGAAAGACACACCCACACACTTACCAGGGGCGGACAAATACACTTGCATGGGCTCTGGAAGGGAACTGTTGTTATGCAGTTGTCATCATAACATTGATCAACGTTTTCTTCACACAAACCTCAGCTGATAACGTTGTACATTTGTGTAATATAAAATGATACAGTGATCAGAATTGGACCTGTACCATGTTCAATTTGAGGAAAATATCAAGGGGACATGTCGGCTACAGCAAATAATCTACCAAATATCCGTTTAAGTGATAGAGCCTCTCGTTCTACCACCAGATAACACATGAACATCCTGTTGTTGCTATCTCTGTGTACTGAAATGACCCGGCCATTGACAATATTAACTTAATAACAGCAACTCCTGGAAAATGTAATAAAAAAAAATAAATTTACTGACATGGCAGCCAAGAAAGGGAAAGATCTGTCATTGTTAGAATCTGTAGCACCCATCATACCATGAATAACCAACATCAAACAGAGGCAGCTAGTACTAAAAGGGTTGGATGGTATCCATCACAGATAACTAAAGTGGAAAAAAAATGGGAGCGCTATCAGCCTTCCACCTCTTCCTTCCTCTACCAGAAAACAGCCTTTCAAGGATGAGACTTAAAGGTGCCTGAAGGGTGTTTTTGTCAAATCTAATTAGTGTCTTTGGCCACTTTTAGAGGTAAAAGAGCTTATACATTTATTTTACAACAAACAAATAACAAACATATTGGATGAGAAAATAAAATGTAGGCCAAGAGGACTAAAGGGGAAAAGTGGTACCCAGGAGAGTCCAACCCCCTGACAGAAAACATACTCTCTCTCTCGATCACATCAAAGTGGACCTTTACTGATGTTTGACGCTTTGAAGTGAACCTCTTGAATAATTCTGAAATGTATGAATACAAAGAAAAACAAACATTGGCTCTCTCTCTGGGTATAGGCTGAGGCCAGGTTGGGAGGGAAGGTCAAACTTGGGGTGCTGGCCTGGGTGCTGCAGAGCTGAGGCAGGGGGCTTGATGTCTTCCAACCCAAATGTCAACACACACCTCAGTATGCTTGTCTCCACTTGCCCTGCTCCAAGCTGCCTGAGCTTTGAAGTCCCAGCTGGAAACAGCTCATGTTACAGGCCAGTCTCTCTGCCTGATGGGAACCCCAGACCCTAACCACTCCTCCACTGGCCTCCCTCCCTCACATCCAAGAATCAACATGATTCACATTATTACTGGTACTGTTTTTACTATTACTATTCAAACAAATACCCTGACAGGAGCAACAATAAACCAGAAGACCATGTGAAGCTACTGTAGGTGTTTTCAGAGGTGTTAGAGCTGTAGCAGAGAGAAAACCTACTTTAAGTACCATCCGATCTTGACTGTCTAATCCGTTGGGCCTTTTTCATGGCCCTTGTGATGGGAGGGAATCAGCAGGCATTCCTCTCACAGCACAGTGCTTGGCTTGGCAGCTTAGGACCGCTGCTTGCTGATGATGTAGGCAGTGGTGGAAAAAGTACCCAACTGTCATACTTGAGTCAAAGTTAAGATTCCATAATAGAAAATGACTCAAGTAAAAGTGAAAGTCACCCAGTCAAAGACTACTTGAGTAAAAGTCTAAAGTATTTGGTTTTAAATATACTTAAGTATCAAAAGTAAAAGTAAATGTATGAATAATAAATAAAATCCTTATATTAGGCAAACCAGACAGCACAATTTTCTTGTTTTTAAAAATGCACATATTGCCAGGAGAACACTCCAACACTGAGACATCATTTACAAATGAAGCATTTGTGCTTATAGTGAGTGCGCCAGATCAGAGGCAGCAGGGATGACCAGGGTTGTTCTCTTGATAAGTGTGGGAATTGGACAATTTTCTGTCCTGCTAAGGACTACTTTTGGGTGTCAAGGAAAATGTATGGATTAAAAAGTAAATTATTTTCTTTAGGAATGTAGTAGTAAATGTAATAGTTGTTAAAAAATAAATAGTATGTGTATGAGTACCCCCCCAAAAAAAACTTAAGTAAAAATACTTTAAAGTACTACTTAAGTACTTTACGCCACTGGATGTAGGGAAGTGGAAAGAAAAAAAGAGGGCCCTGGTCACAGCTATGAATGTACAAGGCGTTAATCGTGGTGTCTTGATCTCACAGACCACCTTTAAACACATGATCATTTCCAAGACTCACAGAGTAGGCTGGCGAGTAAAAATGAGAGCAAGTTAAATAAAAGGAAATTGAGATGTTACAAAGTCTGTTTTTCCCATGATTCAGCTGTGTTGTCTTGCCCCGAGGCCCCCAAACCTGACATCCCATGCCACCAGACAGTGCAGCATCAGCATTCTGCAAGACATCTTGGGATTTCCCGTTTTACTCGCTTCACACAAGCGAGGGAAAACTAGTGCCCCGCTGGTTGCCAAGAACAACACCAGCCGAGAGGCGCATGTCTAATGCATTAGCTAGCATGATTGAGCAGGTAGAATCTTCTTTTACCAAAATCAAAATGGTGGTCTATTTATTATTTGGCTTTTCTATCATCGTAAGCGGATTACTTTAAAGCCCCAGTAAGGTATAACCAAACAACTTCCTCAAAGTGATGAGTTAGTACTCAAACTTTGCCTTATTTTCTCTCATGGAAAATTGGAAGCGAGAAACATTTACCTTGAGCTTATTGGGTTATAAGAATTCTTAAGCACGCCCATAGGACTTTTTAAAATTACAGTTTGTGGCGTCAATTCCACTATGGAAACTACAATCAATGTTTGGAACAGGCAAATAGAGGCTTGCATTGAATGTATTAAATTCCACCATATTTTGGGGGCATTTACCATAACACCAGTTGCTGAAGCTAAAATAAACAGACACATTTTCCACTTGCTGCCAATGCTCGTCCCACTGACATACTTAGTGTATACTACATGTATGATAGAGTATATACAGATGCCCTTGTTTTTACTTGTACCATTGTGTGCATGGCAGGCAGTACCCCCACAGAAACTACTCCCTGTCTGTCTGGTCGTGGTGCGGCGAGCAAACCCTGTTCTTATACTCTCATAATTCCACAGACTGCTGGGAGAGAGGAACGGAGGGGAAAAGATCACATTTGTGTTGAATTGTGGTTGCCAAAAATATTTGTGATGAATGCTTAATGTGGCAATCAGCAGCTGAAACAATAACAAAGTCCCTCCCAGCCACTGTTTTGGTAAAAAGCTGGGGGATGGGGCTGGAGAAATGTAACCACTCTCAAATTCATAGCCAGTGCTATTGATGCAAGGACTGACTATCCATGATTTCAAAATTATAGTTGTAATCATGTTTTGAGACTATACAGTGTTTATTTACATTTACTTTGTTTACAAACATTGGAGAAAAACATCTGTATATTTTGGGTTCTCACGGAGTGTGACAGTTGAACTAAGCTAATGAGGCATTTACAAGTTATATTCTTCAAAAATAAAAACACATTCAGTGCATTCGGGAAGTGTTCAGACCACTTGACTTTTTCCACATTTTGTTACGTTACAGCCTAATTCTAAAATAGATTCAATCGCTTTTTTCCCTTATCAATCTACACACAATATCCCATAATGACAAAGCAAAAACAGGTTTTTAGAAATGATTGAAAATGTATAAAAATAAAATATGACCTATTCAGAAGTATTTCAGACCCTTTACTCAGTACTTTGTTAAAGCACCTTTGGCAGTGATTATAGCCTTGAGTCTTCTTGGGTATGACGCTACAAGCTTGGCACACCTGTAATTGGAGAGTTTCTCCCATTCTTCACTGCAGATCTACTCAAGCTTTGTCAGGTTGGATGGGGAGCGTTGCTGCACAGCTATTTTCAGGTCTCTCCAGAGATGTTAGATTGGGTTTGAGTCCGGGCCCTGGCTGGGCCACTCAATGACATTGAGACTTGTCCCGAAGTCACTTCTGCGTTGTCTTGGCTGTGTGCTTAGGGTCGTTGTCCTGTTGGAAAGTGAACTTTCACTCCAGTCTGAGGCCCTGAGCGCTCTGGAGCAGGTTTCCATTAAGGATCTCTCTATACTTTGCTCAGTTCATCTTTGCCCCGATCCTGACTAGTCTCCCAGTCCCTGCCACTGAAAAACATCCCCACAGCATGATGCTTCCACCACCATGCTTCACCGTAGGGATGGTGCCAAGTTTTCTCCAAACGTGACGCTTGGCGTTTAGACCAAAGAGTTCAATCTTAGTTTCATCAGACCAGATAATCTTGTTTCTCATGGTCTGAGAGTCTTTAGGTGCCTTTTGGCAAACTCCAAGCGGGCTGTCTTGTGCCTTATACTGAGAAATGGCTTCCATCCTTCCACTCTACCGTAAAGGCCTGATTGGTGGATTGCTGCAGAGATGGTTGTTTTTCTCCCATCTCCACAGAGGAACTCTAGAGCTCTGTCAGTGACCATCGGGTTCTTGGTCACCTCCCTGACCAAGGCCCTTCTCCCCTGATTGCTTAGTTTGGCCGGGCGGCCAGCTCTAGGAAGAGTCTTGGTGGTTCCAAACATCTTCCATTTAAGAATGATGGAGGCCACTGTGCTCTTGGGGACCTTCAATGGTGCAGACATGTGTTGGTACCCTTCCCCAGATCTGTGTCTCGACACAATCCTGTCTCGGACCTGTATGAACAATTCCTTTGACTTTATAGCTTGATTTTTGCTCTGACATGCACTGTCAAAGGTGGGAACTTAAATCATGTCCAATCAATTGAATTTACCACAGGTGGACTTTATTTTTGTTTTTGCAAACATTTCTAAAAACCTGTTTTCGCTTTGTCATTATGGGGTATTGTGTGTAGATTGCTAAGGATTTTATTGTATTTAATCCAATTTAGAATAAGGCTGTAATGTAACAAGGCACTGCATTTCTGTATTTGCAGGGCAATAGAGAGACAGAGAAGTTTGTTGACAGGAGAACCTCTACTGACCTGAGATAACCTTATCAGAGACTATTTCTACTAAACAGTTGTGGGGTAAGAAGTGGCCATAGATGTCTCATGGGACACAGTCAACTCAGTCAGTAACCCTGTAGAAGTTGAATACTACATCTTCACCACAGAGTAATACCTCCATGTATTATACATTTCAACCCATCAAAGGAATAATACCTTCAAACTGTCAAGGGGTAAAAATGACTGGTCTCTGAAATGCATTTCATAACACCTTGTACTGTTGGCGTTGTGTTAAGTCACCAGCAGATCAAATACTACTAGGGCTTGGATCAGAAGACTTATTAGGGTCTTTCTTGGAATGACTGATTCATTCACCTTTGAGCTGTTTGGCACTTCCCCACCTTAGTGTTTTTGAGCCTGGTAAGGGATCATTCACTCGTAGCTCAGAAAGAGAGAGAGAGAGAGAGGGAAATATATGGCACCCAGAACATTAGCTGAACATATGGCTGACCTTGTCACCACTTTCCTTTAATCACACACACACACACACACACACACCAGATGTCACTTCAATAGAATTCCTGGCTTGTGGCATGTGAGACATTCTGTAAAATATCAAAACAGGCCAAATGAGTGCAACAAGTAAAAATACAACCCTCTTGTAGCAATTTATCAATGACCCTTTCCCATTTGCATTGTGGGCAATGGCATTCAAATAACAAATATTGTCATGAGAAATCATTGCCTTTCTAAAGGGGAGAAAAACGTTTCAACTATTTTTGCTGTTTAATATATATATATATATATATATATATATATATATATATATATATATATATATATATCTTGGATAAAGAATGATGTTGCTCAGAGATTGCTTGGATTAATTATTATTATTAGACTGACAGTTTCTGGATTTGACATAATTATGGGATTAACACTCTAGCTCAACTATGATGACAAACTAACATTGTCCCAGAACACTATGCTGCTTATTAACATGAATAACATCATTAATGAAAATAATACAACATATGATAATTCGCATAACCAGATTTTATGCAAATAAAAAACATGTTGACTCACTTCACATCCGAAAATCATTAAACATCTATAGAAATGAAAGGCAGAAAATCTCACCTAAAAACAAGCAGACGAGATCCATACCGACGAGCAACTTTCTCCTGCTGTTGTCTTTACAGTTGTTGTTATTCCGGGAAGAGCTTCCTCCATTCCTTGTCTCTGGTGCCATTGTCTTCTCATAAATTAAACAGCGTTGCATTTATAGGCCCCTTGAATGGTTTTCCAAATTAAAGAAAGAAAGCGTGGCAAAGTTGCAGCCTGCAGTCCCGTTAACTTCTCCTAGTCAGTTATTGAGTTACCATCAGCTGAGAGATGATTTTAAATAGTTTTCCATATATTGTGCTGATAAATTCAAATGAGATGTGTCGGTTTTTCTGATAGTAATGTAGACCTTCAAGTTAACTGCAAGGGTTTATTTCTTTCTCGTTTATTCTGCTCGTTCTGTGTTCTTTCGTTGTTGAGCCAGCTTCTAATAATCCTTGAGGACCACCGAAGGTTTAGTTGTGCTCCCACCTCCGGTGACCGCCTCCTACAAGACCCACGGACCTCCCCCTACAGCCAGTAGTGATGGGCATTCCGGCTCTTTTCAGTGAGCCGGCTCGTTCGGCTCAGCTCACCAAAAAGAGCCGTCTCTTTTGACTCACAAACGGATCTTTAAAAAGTCAAACAGTTTGCCAAAGTTTGACTATGATTGGTGTCAAAACAATTCTAATTAAATAAAATCATACTCTACCTTAACCACAATGTATTTAAAAATGCATTGGCTTGTTATGAAAAAAAAAATGCTATTAAACATTTGCATTTAAAGTAGAACTTTTTAATGTATATAAACAAAGTGCATATAAATGTAACAATTCAAAATGAAAACAATCTGAACAACATAATAATAGAATATTGCACCACATCAAAGAAAAATAAATAACAATGTACAAAACTGCAGCATCCCAACATGAAACTTTCTGTCCATTGATGAACATAGTGTTTCCATCAACTCTGTCACATGTCCTGTAGTTACATTTGCTTCTCTCTGGCGGCTGGCTGTGATTCGCTGCAGACCCTTATACAGGAGTATCATTTGAGGCTGTCACATAGCTGAAAAGACAGAACAGTACAGTAACTCAGGTTCATGTTTTGTCTACTGATACTGCATTCTCATCTTCTGCTCATATACATATATAATACTGGATTAAATAATGATGTAGTAATAACTGCTTACTGTACTTCTCTCCACTGATCTCCACAGTGACCTGCTCAAAGGGTTCCAGGACTCCTCCTCCACCACCTCCCATTCCTCTTGGGTCAGAGCATCAACAGGTGCATTGACAATGGCCAGGGTAGAGATGATGGCATCCTTTGACTCAAGAAACCGCTTCAACGTATAAAATGTTGAATTCCACCTTGTAGTGCAGTCTTGTTCAGGCCTCTGCTCAGGCATCCCCATCTGGCATTGTGTAGACTTTAGGTTTTCAGCACCTACTGTGCTCCTGTGGAAGTATTCCACAGCTGATTTCACTTTGTCCACAGTGGGCTTCATCTCCTTCAGAACATATCTTACAATCAGGTTGATTGTGTGGGCAAGACATGGATGATGGGTCCATTTAAACATTTTCATGGCTTTGGTTATGTTAGCTGCATTGTCGCTAACACAACAGACCACTTTTCCATCTACTTGCCATTCTCTGGCCACTCAACAGTTCCTCTGCCAAGTTATCTGAGGTGTTTCTGTTGCTGTACTCAAAGCAGTCAGCTAGACATCGAAAAATCTTCAATGAAGTGACATGTAACTGACATGTAAGAAGTGGTTATTCTTGATGTCCAGCAGTCAGTGGTAAGACAAACTGCAGTAACTTTTTGGACTCTTTCCCACACTGAAGCCTGTGTACTCTTGTACAGTGGTGGAATAAGTGATTTTGAAAGGGTTTTCCTGCTTGTAATAGTGTACATTGGATTTAGACTATTGCTATCATTTCTAAAAAACGCTGTCCTCCATGATCGAAAATGGCTGGAAATCGGTGGCTATCATTTTAGCCAGTGCAATATCAATTTGGCCTTGTTTTGCTACCGACATAAACTTTGGCATAAACTGGCCCATAGAAGACTACGATGCTGTGGGTCATGGAGCAGGCCTGCTTGACTGAGTGGATACATCTCCACATGTGGAGGTGCTGGCTCCAACACTATCACTAGCAGGCCCGCTAGTTTTTCGAAGCTCTGCTACAGATAGCTTCACAGTTGGGTGCACAGTTCACATATGCCGGTGTAGGTTGTGCGTAGAACCGGCTTTATATGAGATTTTGTTTTGGTAAATTCTACACTGTGCTCTAACATTGTCTGCATTATTAAAATGCATCCAAATGCTACTGTGCTTCAGACTCATTTTCCAGCTATCCTTCCTCTCTCTCCTTGGCTGCTAAGTGTGTGACTGAGTGAGTTGGCTCGGCCCTCCCTCACATCTTTGGTTGACAGGAACAGGTGAGGCTGTTAGTCTGAGCAGACTAAGAATGTGCATTTGAGCATTTAGGGCTATTTTCTTTATTTTTTCATTCATTATATTAAATATTTTGATTATTCATATCTTAATGTTTTTTTATATATAGATTCGGCTCTTCTGGTATGGAATCGGCTCTTCGCGAACGACCCATCACTAACAGCCGGCAACTACCCCAGCCCGGTCAGAAACTTTGGCCAGTGTCTAACCAACCAGGTTTTTTTCTCTTTATAATCTTCAACTGGCTGAAAGCAGCTGCCTTACTTGAACTATCATCTTTAAATTCAGTACAACCATTGTTACCATTACATGGATTGGATACATTGTGAGAAGTGAAGTCACTGTTGATTTTAATAGTTTTATCGGTCAGTTTCTGCAACAGGGTAGCATGCCCTCTTTTGGAGAAAAAAAAGTGTTACTCTGTTAGACTATATGACCATTTATTTGACGCTTTACATTAAGGTGATACATTGGACATCAAAATCAGATATTTTGAACAAACAGACCAAAACAAGTGTGAAGAGCCAAAAAATAATTATACATACTCTTGACCAAGGCATTGTACCCAAAACAATGCACCATTTCACCATTGTGTTATGGAAAGTGCAGACTACTACTTCATCGTTTCCCATTCAGTAGTGCCAAAATGATCAATGAACAGAAAGTGAATTACTTACTGTGTTCATAGTCAAAAGGCAACAAGAACAAAAACAATTGTATAACAGTACACATGCAATGGATAAAGCATTAAGCAGCCACACAACTATCAAAACAAATGTGATCGAGAGAAATAAAGGCATCAGGTCAAACGTACTTCACTAATAATAATAATAAACACCCCTCCCCCAGTTTTCAAAAGTTATCGGATTTCAACAATTGGATATGATTAAAGGCATATAAATAGAATGGACAACCCCATTCAAATATAATACAGACAGTTCTATTAATTTTATTTCTATGCTTTTAATCCAACAGATCTGAGATATGACAATGGTTTATCGAGCTAGTTTTATACATCTATAACAACTGTGGTTCATCTGGATCTAAACGGTAGATCTAGAGTCCATAGATCTAGAACGACAGTGGTTCATCTGGAGTTCATGGTATGTTCTCCAGGCCCAAGGCAGAGTGATATGTGTGGGGTTGGTCAGCTGGCTGCCTGGCCTGCATCAGTAACAGTCAGGTTACTCAGCCAATCATTGGAGAAGAAACTGTTGTGCTCCCCTTTAGTTCTCTCAGTCAGTGAAGCTAGAGAGCAGAGAAAGAGTTTGTTAATGCTCAGAATTTAGGACCAGTGCAGTTTTTCCTGGCCATAATGATCTGACCAGCGAAAACCCCTGTGCCATTAGTGTTAGTCTGTACTGACCTGTCACAGGAAATCTGCATATAGAACTGGAGGGGGAAGTAGTTCAAAATCTGCAAAAACCACTTCCTGGTCTCTGCCATAGAAAACAGGTACATACATTTTGGTCCAAGCTAGACTACTACCTCAAGGGCTATTAAG
The DNA here is from genome assembly GCF_013265735.2 of Oncorhynchus mykiss. NCBI lineage: Eukaryota > Metazoa > Chordata > Actinopteri > Salmoniformes > Salmonidae > Oncorhynchus > Oncorhynchus mykiss. The sequence goes on from NC_048572.1 coordinate 73,367,262, forward strand.
ACCAATGAGGATAATGCATGAAATATACACACACACACTATCTTCACTTACGAGTATGGAGGCTCCACAACACATAGGAAGCCTGTAGATGGACATAAACATAAAGTCCCACAAACATTGGCTGGAGTGAGAGTTTACTTTTCAAACTCACCACAATCAATGACATGCGAGGCGATAGCAAACCCAACCATAGAGAAGTCAGTATCCAGCTACTTACTTGGCGCTTCAGCACTTCAGAAGACAAAGCGAAAGAGTTTTAAAATTAGAATAATGGAATAGAAAGATGGCAGTGAGGATTTGTAATGCAATTTGTAAATACTGTACTTTGTAGGGGTTGGCACTCGGTCTTCTGCTGTGTCACTGATGCCAGCTTTGTTGTTCTGAAAGAAGATGGCTAACTTCTGAAGAGCCTCATGTCTGGTTCTGAAGACAGAAACCGTTAACTACTAAGTTAGGGAACTTTGTGATACATTGTGGTAGAAAAGGCTGCATAAATAACATTTGAATTTGGCATCACAGTAAAGACAAAGTAGAGCCTTACTGTGTGTGGGGGTCCTCTATGCTGCCATCACTAAGGGTGTGGTGGGCACTAGCATGGCTGCAGACTTCCAGTGAGAGGGGACAGGAGAGAGAGAGAGGGATGAAGAGGGTGAAGGGGTTAGTAGAAATGGGGGGAGAGGGTCATTTTATGGTGGTCTTTGAAGGCGTGATTGAAATGGTCTGCCATAAGTATATGGGCAGTAGAATGAAGACCTGAGACCGCAGGTACACTCTCTCTAATCCAGACGTCTGAAACAAACATTGAATCTATAACTTCAAAGATATGGATATATACCATATAAAATCCTACTCACGCATATCAGGCATTGAGACAGTCCGATTGTGAATGCTAAAGAATATATAAGAAAACAGATGAAATGTATTAGTCCTTCACTTAGCTTTTCCTAGAAAAACAAACTAATTATTTAATTTCTATACACAGTACATTGCAGTCTTCAAAAGTTTTTCATCAATTATCTATACAGAAATTCTGTGAGGATAACATGGTTGAGCCGAATCAAACGAACTGTAAAGCAGCGATTTAACTGGTGGGGTCGCAGGAGTTGTTTTTCCCTCCCCAATTTTGTGGTATCCAATTGGTAGTTACAGTCTTGTCCCATCGCTGCAACTCCCGTACGGACTTGGGAGAGGCAAAGGTTGATGGCCGTGCATCCTCCGAAACAAACCAGCCAAGCCGCACTGCTTCTTGACAACGCCTGCTTAACCCCGAAGCCAGCCACACCAATGTGTCGGAGGAAACACTAATTGCTAATGTGCGATGGGACAGGAACATCCTTGCCGGCCAAACCCTCCCCTAACACGGACGACAATGCTGGGCAAATTGTGCGCCGCCCCATGGGTCTTCCAGTCGCGGCCGGCTGCGACAGAGCCTGGACTGGAAACAGGATCTCTAGTGGTACAGCTAACACTACGATGCAGTGCCTTAGACCACTGAGCCACTCGACAGGCCCTACTGCAGTTCTTTTAGTGTGTGAATTTTGGGGGGGGGATGAATAAAATACTCGCCTGAATTTAAAATGACTAAGACCAGGTAGAATGTCATTTAAAATCTCTGAGAAAGGTTTCTTCAAATCACAGTATTTTCAATATAAAAGTTATCAGCAGCACTATTTAGTGGATTTGGTTGATTTTGTAGTCAAACAAGTGAGCTTACTAACATTTGTTTACAAGAATATGGGCAAAATGGAATTATTGACAATTAAAAAAAAAGGTGGAAATGTTTCTCTGGCCATTTAATTGCTACATTGAATGCCATATTTGTAGTCAATTGTTTTCCAGATTGCATTTTGACAAAAATGTTGTGTGTGTATATCTCACACACACACACACACACACACTTGGGTCCCGAGGCAAAACCAATGAAGAACCACTGCTGTTAAGCACTTGACAATTAAAAAAAAGGGCTTTACAAATACAAATGGGATTGCATGACTGCGTCCCAAACAGTGTAGAAAGTCTCACCGGTTCTCCATGTAGGGGGACAGGGTCTCTTCGTCTAATGTCCACTCCTCATCATCATCTGTGACTGAGAGAGAGAGCATGATAGGCTGCAAAACCACCAAAACCACCATAGCCAATGGGAAGGGCTTTGGCACAACACCACACTGCAGGCCTGCTGCCTAAAATGCATGGAATTCCTTTACTATCATAAAGCCAACTGATAAAAATACTCTGGGTTATTTCAATCAGGTGTGCTTCTGCAGAACTCCAATCCTCTGTAAATGTAGGCAGATTTTTCAACGTGCCTCAGACAATACTTTATCAATGTTGATTGATAAATTGTCAGTTGATTATCAATCATGCAGTTTTTACACAGAACTGGCTGTAAGCATGTTGAAGATGACTTACAGCTGCTGTGTAGCATGGGATGATGATTAGATGATCTGTAAAATATAATGGAGACAGAATAGGAAGGGCACGGAACCAAAGGGAGTGAGTAAATAAAATATACAAATACCCTGATTATGGCAACATGCTTAAATTCTTTCATTTTGCATTCCATTTTTTTTATTTTATTCCTAAGAACAGTGACTATTTCTCTGTACAACAAAATATGTTTGGAATTGATGTACAGTACTGAACAATAGACTGTACAGTACTGAACAATAGACTGTTGCATTCTGTTGTACCTGCTCCCCATGCTGATGGTATCTCCCTCTGTGCCTCCTCGGCCAGCAGCCTGAGCCTTCTTCCCGAGCTCCAGCATCTCTTTGATATTCAGCTCCACATTCATTACAGAGATATAGCCATCTGGAAAAGTCAACAATCAAACAGGGAAAAACACCCAGCAACAGAGCAGTGAAGAACTGAAGCCTGATAATAACTTGGGCCACAGTTTAGCCAGAGTTTTTCCTGACCTGTGACATATTCAAAAACCATCTACTCTGATGATCTTAAGGGAGAAAAACTAATCCTAATGTTCCCTCATTTTTGTATTCTTTAAAAAAATATATATATATAAAAAAAAATCTGAACTCCTACCCGGAGACTTTCTGACCCCCCCCCCCCCCCCCCCCAAGGCCATTTAAAGAACAATAATACAACATTGACAAACTCACATTTGTGGTTGGCGTCACGGGCCAGCCATTTTCCTTTGGGGCAGTTGGTGGTTCGGATGATGCTAACCGTGTCACCACTCTTCACTGGCAGGTCATTCTTACGCACTTTACTGGCCACTGTCACCCTGGCATGGTACATCGCCTCCTCCTGGCCAGTCACCTGAACACAGATGTTACACAGTAACCACAGCCATAGTTTGGCAAACTTTGTTTGGTGTGGAGTGTTTTGGGAACGTTAATGGGTGCCATATTGGATCTAAAAGTTCAAATTTCACAATTGAGTAGTTGGAATGCAAATTTGAATGCTATTATCCTGGAACATTTTAGGTCAACATGGTAGATAGCTTGTTGAAATATTGTTTGTCAACGTGTTGATCTATGGGAAAATAAAGCTGGACCCTCAAAATACCAAAACAAGACTGACCTATGAGCCTGATACCCATGACACAGCAACTTTTAAACTGATAGCTAGTAAGATAATGTATCATTAAGTCTACATGTGACAAGCTCAGAATTACTTTGAATTTTTTCTTCATTTCATTCTCCTTTTTCTCCCTCTCCTTTTGCTCTTTCTTCTCCTTCTCGAGGCGGTGCTTCTCTCTCTTCCTCTGATCTTTGTCCTCGTGGTTCTCAGGGCTCTGTTTTTCCTTACTGAGAACAATATAATTATTCTATTAACATGAATCTAACTGACAACATGCTATGAAGTGGAACCAAATATTAGAGGTATTGATGAATTTGATTAATCCCTTTAATTGAAGCATCAGTGAGACATGAGATGACAAACACACCTGTGCACATGATGTACACTCTCCTCCATATGCATTTGGACAGTGAAGCCACCATTTTAATGTGGCTCTATACTTTTAGATGAAAAGTGTCCTATGAGGCGACAGTACAGAATGTCACCTTTTATTTGAGGGTATTTTCATACATCTGTTTTACCATTTAGAAATTAAGGCACTTTATGTATCTAGTTCCCCCATTTGAAGGTGTCATAAGTATTTGTACAAATTCACTTATATGGTGTTAACGTAGTCAAAGGTTTAATGTTTGGACCAATATTACATCAAGTTTGTGACTACACACTCGTTGATGCATTTTCAGTTTGTTTGGTTGTGTTATATTTTGCCCAATAGTAACTGAACGGCCATGACGAACAACTTTCTTTACAAGTGAGTCGATGGGATGATTCTAAACACTCCTCAATTAAGAAAAATCATGAATAATGTCTGATGTGTGAGAATGTTATAACAAATCATGCTAACCTCTAACCATTACCAATAATGGGGAGAGGAGTTTAGGGGAGTTTAGAATTTTATGGGCGTTATGATCTTTGTGCCTCCATAACCTACTCATGATCCTCCATAATTAAAAAAAAATATTTCACCTTTATTTAACCAGGTCGGCCAGTTGAGAACAAGTTCTCATTTACAACTGCGACCTGGTCAAGATAAAGCAAAGCAGTGCGACAGAAACAGAGTTACATGGAATAAACAAGCGTACAGTCAATAACACAATAGAAAAAAAAGAAAGTCTATATACAGTGTGTGCAAATGGCATGAGAAGGTAAGGCAATAAATAGGCCATAGTAGCAAAGTAATTACAATTTAGCAGATTAACACTGGAGTGATAGATGAGCAGATGATGGTGTGTAAGTAGTGATACTGGTGTGCAAAAGAGCAGCGATGTAAATAAAAACAATATGGGGATGAGGTAGGTAGATTGGGTGGGCTATTTGCAGATGGACTTTGTACAGCTGCAGCATTTAAAACATGTGTATGTTTTAAATGCTGGAGTATAGAGCCCCCCCCCCCAAAAAAAAGGTTTCTTCACTGTCCAAATACATATGGAGGGGATGTACACCAGGGGTCAGCAACAGGCCCGCTAGTGATTTGGCAAAAATCAACCCACTAGCGATTTAGCCCCCAAAGTTAAGTAAACTCACAACAAAATATACATAATTTATTTATTTTAAATCACCAGGAATTATTGTGAAGGAAATTTGTTCCCAAGTATACCCACAAATAAAAAGAGATGCGTCATTGTGTATCAATGTAACTAAGGTATGAAATTGGTATTTTCAAATACAATCTCTTTTTGGGCTTACTTATGGTTAATTTGCCTGTGCAACAACTACAATATTTGAATAATTGAGCCATCATTTAGAGCCGACATACCATGGATTCCGGGGCCATATGTGCATTCGAGGCTCCTCCTTCTTCAGATACAAACAGAAAACAAAGAATAATTTTTTATACACAACAGCACCAACCATTCAGTTACCGAAATAAACTCTGCAGTAAAATTGTGTCACTTACCACTGGATGGGGGTCCCCATAAGGATCTAGAAGAGAATTTGAAAAACATAACGTTTGGAACAAATCATAAACACACCCTCTTTGAATTAGAGTAGGCTTTGACAAAAGGTAAATAGCTCATAAAAGAAATGGCTAAATGTTATAGATACTGGTATAACGATATGGGCTCTCAATTAAATAAATTAAACATATGTAGTGTCTTACTCTTTGGTGGGCCTTTACGTTTGTGTGAGTTTTGACTGACAGTGTTCTCAACAACTTCATACACATTATCACAGGTTTCATAATAGTTCTCCTGTTGACAGACACTAGAAGAGAGGACATTTCAGAGGTTAGGTGTAAAGAGGAATAACGGACTTCCCAGAGCTAAACTTAAGTTCACTATACCAAATACTCAGTAGTTTCTGTCCCCACACAATCCCTGGTGAGACACTTCAGCAGACTATAGTATTTAGCAAAAATAAGATCGTTTTCAAGCAGTTCACCTCAACGTCAGTCCTGAATGGGGAAATTCAACCGAAGCGGAGTCATGGTCAGTGTCCTCTGTGAATGAGGGTTCAACAGGCAACATTTCAGCAGATAGCTCAGAAACAACTTGAGGTTTTAGAACTGAAGCTGGAAACTCCCACGTTTGAGCCAAGAACTCTGAAAGAACTAGATCATGATGACTGCTGAGGGTCAGGGCTCGTTGGTCAAAGCTGGGAATTTTTGGAGGCTCACAAGATGGTAACTCGCATTCAGGGGATAGAAAATCTGGAACCCTCAAGTCTAGATCTACTGGATATTCAGGGGTTCCAAATTCTGTAGCTTCTAGTTCTAGAGCTGCAAGGTCAAATGCATTGCCTTCTGCAGTTTCCAGTTCTGAATTCAACTCAAAGTCTGGAAACTCTGGAACAACCAGTTCAGGATTAGCAATGGATGGAGGCTCAGAGTGTGGATCCTCACATGTCTCAGGTTCAACCGCTGAAGTCAACTCTGCAAGCAAAACAACAAAACAGACATTTGACTTGAGCTCAATAAACAGCACACATCAAATGATCTTTGAAGTAAATTGCATTACATCAACATACATTCTTTAAGTTTAAAGTGAAAAATCGGAGTCAGTGTCACTTACAGTGGAATTGACCACAACTGGTGAAAAATAAAAGTACCTCTGTGATGTTCTGTGGTTGGTTGGTAACATCTGAGATCTACCCTTGGAGGTCTTGGAGGTTTCATCGGCAAAGGTCCCAGAGACCCCCGGTCAGGTAGAAGTTTCCTGGCTGGATGAGGAGGGGGAAGTCCATCAGATTTTACAAGCAGAAGCTCTGCTCTATCCTGGCCAAACTGTTTCTCTGATGCAGTCTCTAGTCCTAAGAAAATGAAGAGAGCAATTGTATCTCAACTATACAATCATACCGCATTAACTCTAACACTATTGTAGCAGAACATGAGAATGACCATACAAAATGACCACATCACAAAATTGTTCTGAATCTGAGATGACTTACTGCGGGAAGAGTCATTCATCTTGAACGGCAGAGCTGAAACACAAGGGAGGTGCGGGAGACAGACAGGCAAAGGGGCTGGAAGGTCATGTTCTGGGGCATGACTCTCATAATCTGTAGAGGGCAGATGAACTCCCTTGTCCATGGTAGAGCTATGGTCTGAGAGATGGACCCCATTGGAACGCAGGCTCTTGGGCCTGGCATACACCAACAGGTGCTTAGGTGAGAACCGTTTCTTGCCTTTCTCCAACGTGCTGAAGAACTGGGTCGCACTAACCATAGAGGATAAGTCTTCACCTGGGCCTTCTAACGGAGTAGTGATGGTGATGTCTGGGCTGGAGGTTGGGCACTCCGTGCTAGAATGTTCCATCTGGAGTGGCAGCCTATCTTCAGCCTTATTCCTGTCCATCACAAGCCCCTCTACTGGAGCTCCTGAATGTCTGTTGGTGGTCAAACCAGCATACGCAGGCTCGTCTGCAGGTTCGCCACCAACCTTGGAGACTTTGGTTGACTTGAAGGGGTGGTGGAGCAGCAAACCCTTTTTCTTGCATTTTGTTGGAGGCGGGACCTCTTTATGAGGTGGCAAATGGGTTTTGTGCTCCTTCAAAGGCAGGCCAGGCAGTACGAGAGGCAAGTGGCGGTCTTTGAAGGATTTCTTGGCTGTCGCTGTGCAGTCCCTTCCGCCATTGTGGAGACTGTTCTGGTGTGGTGGTGTTGGTGGTTTTGGTGGGATGGCCTGCAGTACAAGTGCAGGGAAGGAGACGGGCCATTTGCCCCCAGACACCCTGGTCCCATCCCTGAAGATGACCCTGGGGATGACAGGTTTGTTCTCCACAGCCGAGTGGATGGAGCTCATCAGGGCTCCATCCTGGGGATGACAGGTTTGTTCCTGCTCCCCAGGAACAGTGGATGGGAGCCGTCTGGGCTTCTCAGCAATGGCAGGTCGGTGTTGGTCCCGGGCTTGAGCCTGGGCTCTGGCTTCCTCCTGAAACTTGGCCCTCAGAGCTTTGACATTGATTGGTCCCTCCTAGGATCAATGAGATCACTATAGTGATTAGTTAACAATGCTTAAAAACAGGCTACAATTGTTTGAAAGTAATAATTGTTTCTACCTCAGCATATAACAGTGTGTGCATTCAACTAATTATATGGATAACACAAGGCTAATTATTATAAAGGCACCAGTTGTTCATGGATGGTACAACAGATAACATGTACAACTCAGTTGTTTCATAGTATACTAAAATACTGTTTGTTGTGCAGACAGAAAACCAACTGTAATCAGTTTCGGATAAATCGCGAGTTGACCTTGCAAAGAGCAAAGATAACAACATCCAACAGATATGCAAACAGATCAATAGGGGCAGCAATAGATCATCTCGAATTTCATTACCTGTTCCATTGTTCCTCGTTACTTTCATCAACTGACAATCAAATGTAGTTATTTTACGCAATTGGACACGTTTCAGTTCACTGTCTCATTATGTCGACGTAGCCGCCAAAAATAGAACGCATTCTCTGATAAACTGATTTCTGAACTCTCTGAAGTTGCAAACAAATAGAGAGATACCGCAATAAACCTGCGCAGATGTGCGCATGACCTTATTGAATGATGTCACGTGTGCACGCGAAGAAAGTGTAATTTTCTTGAAACGTAGGTTTTATCAGATTTTAGTGTTCTATAAGGACCTGTGTTTTAATTAGTCGCAATGATATCTAGTGTATTGATTGTAGGATAAATGCCAATTGTATGGTATTATAGTTATATTATAGGCTAAATACAAGGTTTAGTGCCATAGGAACAATCTGCCTCTACAGAAGTCTGGGCCTTTATAGCCAAAGCTTGGAAGTATGGGGCTGCATACTTGGGAGTGTGTCATAAAGTGTGCGTTGCAAAACAAGTGGGTAGATCAACAGCGGGTTGACTCGTAACCCGCAGTCCCAGCGGGGAGGGTGGGTTTAGGGTTATGAAATATTGTCTGGATAAAGTTCGGGTTGAATAAAGAGAAACAATACCCCCAGAAATGTATCATTATTGTGCAATTTCTATCTATTCGTTTTTTATTTCATTATTTTAGGCTATGTGGCATTAGGGCCAAACTATACCGTGCCAAATAGCCAACACGCTTATCGCCAAATGCTTTTGGGAACGGGCAGAACAAGTTAACTTGCGAAATGTCGAGTTGAAAAAAAAGAGAAGGGAGGGCCAGAAAAGTAATGTTTTGGAAAGATTTGGTGTAGTGGTAAAAGGATGATAGCAGTGCAGGTTGTTATAGCCTACGTGATGGTTGTGAGGCACTATAAAATGTCGAGTCACCGAACGGACCTTCAAATAGACCTCTCACATAGCCTTAATATTACCTCCTGCAGAAATAAACATTTCTTGCAGCAGGCTAAAATGATACACCAAATGTTTTACTTGGGAACAAGAGTGGAGAAATATGATTTCTTTCTTTCAGCAACTTGAGAGAATTCAAATGCTCACGTCTGTCTGTAGAGGTGCTATCTTTATCTGAGTAATAAAAGCTGATAGTAGCCTATTTCAACCGCCGTTAATTTCAACCACATAAAATATGCATGCATCCAAGCGGAACTGAGATCTTTTCAAAAACATGATTTTGGGTCGTTTTCACAGGTTTGTATTTTCTTAAACTGGTAAAATTGATATAATTTGGACATTTTGCACAGAAAATCTTTCTGTTTGTTTTGTTATTGCATTTTCTCCTCGGCCCCTAAACGTCATTTTTTTTGTTGCCCCTAAACGTCATTTTTTTTGTTGCCCCTAAACGTCTTTTTTTTTTGCCCCTAAACCTCTTTGCACCGCGAAAGAAGCAGAGATGACAGCGACCACTTTATCAATGTCAACTAGATCGAATCATTCATTTGTATCGATGTATGACATTATTCTGGTTAGCAATGACTTATTTAGTATTTTAGTGCAACATATTGTCACATCCTGTTCTGTTTCACCTGTACTTGTCTCCACCTCCATCCAGGCGTCGCCCATCTTCCACATTATCCTCTGTGTATTTATACCTGTGGTTTCTGTCTGTGCCAGTTCGTCTTGTTTGCTAAGTCAACCAGCATTTTTCTACTAGCTCCTGGTTTTTCCCAGTCTCTGTTTTTCTCGTCCTCCTGGGTCTAACCTTTGCCTGTCCTGACTCTGTTCTCGCCTGCCTGACCATTTTGCCTGCCCCTGACCTCGAACCTGCCTGCGGCATTGTACCGTTTTGGACTACTTATGAACGTCAAACAACAACATTGACGAATACGCTGATTCGGTGAGCGAGTTCCTTAGAACGTGCGTTGAAGATTTCGTTCCCATAGCAACGATTAAAACATTCCCAAACCAGAAACCGTGGATTGATGGCAGCATTCGTGTGAAACTGAAAGCCCGAACCACTGCTTTTAATCAGGGCAAGGTGACCGGAAACATGACCGATTACAAACAGTGTAGCTATTCCCTCCGCAAGGCAATCTAACAAGCTAAACGTCAATATAGAGACAAAGTAGAATCGCAATTCAACGGCTCAGACACAAGAGGTATGTGGCAGGTTCTACGGTCAATCACGGATTACAAAAAGAAAACCAGCCCAGTCACGGACCAGGATGCCTTGCTCCCAGGCAGATTAAATAACTTTTTTTGCCCGCTTTGAGGACAATACAGTGCCACTGACATGGCCCGCAACCAAAACATGCGGACTCTCCTTCACTGCAGCCGAGGTGAGTAAAACATTTAAACGTGTTAACCCTCGCAAGGCTGCAGGCCCAGACGGCATCCCCAGCCGCACCCTCAGAGCATGCGCAGACCAGCTGGCTGGTGTGTTTACGGACATATTCAATCAATCCCAGTCTGCTGTTCCCACATGCTTCAAGAGGGCCACCATTGTTCCTGTTCCCAAGAAAGCTAAGGTAACTGAGCTAAACGACTACCGCCCCGTAGCACTCACTTCCGTCATCATGAAGTGCTTTGAGAGACTAGTCAAGGACCATATCACCTCCACCCTACCTGACACCCTAGACCCACTCCAATTTGCTTACCGCCCAAATAGGTCCACAGACGATGCAATCTCAACCACACTGCACACTGCCCTAACCCATCTGGACAAGAGGACTACCTATGTGAGAATGCTGTTCATCGACTACAGCTCAGCATTTAACACCATAGTACCCTCCAAACTCGTCATCAACCCTGGGTCTCGACCCCGCCCTGTGCAACTGGGTACTGGACTTCCTGACGGGCCGCCCCCAGGTGGTGAGGGTAGGTAACAACATCTCCACCCCGCTGATCCTCAACACTGGGGCCCCACATGGGTGCGTTCTGAGCCCTCTCCTGTACTCCCTGTTCACCCACGACTGCGTGGCCATGCACGCCTCCAACTCAATCATCAAGTTTGCGGACAACACAACAGTGGTAGGCTTGATTACCAACAACGACGAGACGGCCTACAGGGAGGAGGTGAGGGCCCTCGGAGTGTGGTGTCAGGAAAATAACCTCACACTCAACGTCAACAAAACTAAGGAGATGATTGTGGACTTCAGGAAACAGCAGAGGGAACACCCCCCTATCCACATCGATGGAACAGTAGTGGAGAGGGTAGTAAGTTTTAAGTTCCTCGGCATACACATCACAGACAAACTGAATTGGTCCACCCACACAGACAGCATCGTGAAGAAGGCGCAGCAGCGCCTCTTCAACCTCAGGAGGCTGAAGAAATTCGGCTTGTCACCAAAAGCACTCACAAACTTCTACAGATGCACAATCGAGAGCATCCTGTTGGGGTGTATAGCCTGGTACGGCAACTGCTCCGCCCACAACCGTAAGGCTCTCCAGAGGGTAGTGAGGTCTGCACAACGCATCACCGGGGGCAAACTACCTGCCCTCCAGGACACCTACACCACCCGATGTCACAGGAAGGCCACAAAGATCATCAAGGACAACAACCACCCGAGCCACTGCCTGTTCACCCCGCTATCATCCAGAAGGCGAGGTCAGTACAGGTGCATCAAAGCTGGGACCGAGAGACTGAAAAACAGCTTCTATCTCAAGGCCATCAGACTGTTAAACAGCCACCACTAACATTGAGTGGCTGCTGCCAACACACTGACTCAACTCCAGCCACTTTAATAATGGGAATTGATGTAAAATATATGACTAGCCACTTTAAACAATGCCACTTAATATAATGTTTACATACCCTACATTATTCATCTCATATGTCTACGTATATACTGTACTCTATATCATCTACTGCTTCTTTATGTAATACATGTATCACTAGCTATGCCGTTCTGTACCATCACTCATTCATATATCTTTATGTACATATTCTTTATCGCTTTACACTTGTGTGTATAAGGTAGTAGTTTTGGAATTGTTAGTTAGATTACTCGTTGGTTGTTACTGCATTGTCGGAACTAGAAGCACAAGCATTTCGCTACACTCGCATTAACATCTGCTAACCATGTGTATGTGACAAATACAATTTGATTTGATTTGAACTCTTGCCTGTCCTGACCTGCCTTTTGCCTACGCCTTGGATTATAATAAATATCAGAACTCAAACCATCTGCCTCCAATGTGTCTGCATCTGGGTCTCGCTTTGTGTCGTTATCGTACGAACTGGCCATGACAGACCCAGCAGACTTGGACCAGCTCCGTCACGCTGTCTCCCTGCAGGGAGCTACCATTGAGAAACAGGAGGAGCTACTTCAGAACCTGATGGAGAGGTTCCAATCTCTGGCGGAACTCCACGTCCAGGGGTTCAAGGCATTAACGGAGCAATTCCGTGAATTAGCTCGCAGACAGCATTCCACATCTGAGACCTCTCAGCCACTAAGTAACTTCCCTGCTAGTGGTGGGTTTGTTCAGCCTACCCCGGCTCTCCGAGAACCCCGCCTACCTCTTCCGGAGCGATATTCTGGCGATCCTGGAACCTGCCTGGCGTTTCTTTCCCAGTGCTCCCTCATTTTTGAGCTTCAGCCATATTCATTCCCTTTGGATTGATCGAAGATAGCATATCTAATTATGCTAATGTCCGGAAGGGTGCTCTCCTGGGGTTTGGGAACAACAATCCGCTGTTTGCCATAACTTGGAAGATTTCATGGCGGAGGTGAGGAAGGTATTTGATTCTCCGGTGCTCGGGAGAGAGGCGGCCCAAAAACTACTGAAGGTACATCAGAGCTCCCGTAGTGTGACAGACTACACAGTATATGTTCACACATTGGCCGCCGAGAGTGCCTGGAATTCGGAGGCTCTGTTCGATACCTTCTTTCACGGACTGCCCGAGGAAATAAAGGACAAGCTCGCAGCTCGGGAGTTACCATTGGACCTCGATTCCCTCATCGCCCTCACGATTAGGATTGATGGATGTCTACGAGAATGCAAGCGTGAGAGGAGGTCAGGTCTCGAGAACATTCGTCCATCCGCTGCTGCTTGCTCACCTCCGAAGGAATCCATAAATCCCCTAAGTGTGCATTTCCGAGAAGCGCCAAAGCCACCCGAGTTCCCTCGAGAATCACCGGCGACGGATGAGTCTATGCAACTGGGCAGAGCTATATTGTCTCCTAGAGAATGCTCTCACAGTGTGAGCTCCGACTGTTGTCTGTACTGTGTGGCTGCGGAACATTATATAGCCACCTGCCCTGTTAAGAGACCTATTTCTTTAGTACAGTGCCTTGCGAAAGTATTCGGCCCCCTTGAACTTTGCGAACTTTTGCCACATTTCAGGCTTCAAACATAAAGATATAAAACTGTATTTTTTTGTGAAGAATCAACAACAAGTGGGACACAATCATGAAGTGGAACAACATTTATTGGATATTTCAAACTTTTTTAACAAATCAAAAACTGAAAAATTGGGCGTGCAAAGTTATTCAACCCCCTTAAGTTAATACTTTGTAGCGCCACCTTTTGCTGCAATTACAGCTGTAAGTCGCTTGGGGTATGTCTCTATCAGTTTTGCACATCGAGATAATTAATTTTTTTCCCATTCCTCCTTGCAAAACAGCTCGAGCTCAGTGAGGTTGGATGGAGAGCATTTGTGAACAGCAGTTTTCAGTTCTTTCCACAGATTCTCGATTGGATTCAGGTCTGGACTTTGACTTGGCCATTCTAACACCTGGATATGTTTATTTTTGAACCATTCCATTGTAGATTTTGCTTTATGTTTTGGATCATTGTCTTGTTGGAAGACAAATTTCTGTCCCAGTCTCAGGTCTTTTGCAGACTCCATCAGGTTTTCTTCCAGAATGATCCTGTATTTGGCTCCATCCATCTTCCCATCAATTTTAACCATCGTCCCTGTCCCTGCTGAAGAAAAGCAGGCCCAAACCATGATGCTGCCACCACCATGTTTGACAGTGGGGATGGTGTGTTCAGCTGTGTTGCTTTTACGCCAAACATAACGTTTTGCATTGTTGCCAAAAAGTTCAATTTTGGTTTCATCTGACCAGAGCACCTTCTTCCACATGTTTGGTGTGTCTCCCAGGTGGCTTGTGGCAAACTTTAAACGACACTTTTTATGGATATCTTTAAGAAATGGCTTTCTTCTTGCCACTCTTCCATAAAGGCCAGATTTGTGCAATATACGACTGATTGTTGTCCTATGGACAGAGTCTCCCACCTCAGCTGTAGATCTCTGCAGTTCATCCAGAGTGATCATGGGCCTCTTGGCTGCATCTCTGATCAGTCTTCTCCTTGTATGAGCTGAAAGTTTAGAGGGACGGCCAGGTCTTGGTAGATTTGCAGTGGTCTGATACTCCTTCCATTTCAATATTATCGCTTGCACAGTGCTCCTTGGGATGTTTAAAGCTTGGGAAATCTTTTTGTATCCAAATCCGGCTTTAAACTTCTTCACAACAGTATCTCGGACCTGCCTGGTGTGTTCCTTGTTCTTCATGATGCTCTCTGCGCTTTTAACGGACCTCTGAGACTATCACAGTGCAGGTGCATTTATACGGAGACTTGATTACACACAGGTGGATTGTATTTATCATCATTAGTCATTTAGGTCAACATTGGATCATTCAGAGATCCTCACTGAACTTCTGGAGAGAGTTTGCTGCACTGAAAGTAAAGGGGCTGAATAATTTTGCACGCCCAATTTTTCAGTTTTTGATTTGTTAAAAAAGTTTGAAATATCCAATAAATGTCGTTCCATGATTGTGTCCCACTTGTTGTTGATTCTTCACAAAAAAATACAGTTTTATATCTTTATGTTTGAAGCCTGAAATGTGGCAAAAGGTCGCAAAGTTCAAGGGGGCCGAATACTTTCGCAAGGCACTGTAGGTACAAGTACAATAATTCTCTAATTCCCATCATCCGCACTCCTTTTTTTGTGTGATACTCCTGTGGGTAGACCAGTCTAAGTCACTCTGGGGCAGATGAGAGCTTTATGGATGCTACCCTAGTTTCTGAATTAGGTATCCCCACTCAACTCCTCTCTGTTCCCATGGACGCTAGAGCACTGGATGGTCGCTCCATTGGAAGAGTTACCCACAGTACCATCACCTCCTGGAGATCTTCAGCAAGACACGGGCTACTTCTTCCCCTGCATTGTCCCTACAATTGTGCCATTAACCTTCTTCCAGGCACCAAACTGCCCTGTGGTCAGCTATATTCCCTATCCGGCCCAGAGACCAAGGCCATGGAGGAGTATATTGAGGACTCTCTGGCTGCTGGAAGCATCCATTCTTCTGCATCCTCTGCCAGCGCAGGGTTTTTCTTTGTGGAAAAGGGCAAGACCCTGCGTCTGTGCATTGACTACCTGGGTCTTAATGACATAACTATCAAGAATCGTTACCCCCTAGCACTCCTCTCCTCAGTTTTCGAACCTCTCCAGGGGGCTACAATCTTTTCCAAGCTGGACCTTCGGGAATGCCTACCACCTGGTTCGTATACGCAAAGGAGATGAGTTGAAGGCAGCTTTAAACACTGCCAGTAGACATGATGAGTACCTGGTCATGCCTTTTGGTCTCAGCAGGTGTCTTCCAGGCCCCGGTAAACGATGTGCTCCGGGACATGTTAAATCGTTTTGTGTTCGTCTACCTCGACGATGTCCTGTTTTTTCCCCCCATTTTGCCCAAGAACACATCCTCCATGTTCGACAAGTCCTTCAGCGCCTCCTGGAGAACTAGTTATTTGTGAAAGCGGAGGAGTGCGAGTTCCACCGTTCTACAATCTCCTTTCTGGGATATGTCATCGCTGAAGGAAATGTCCAGATGGACCATGAAAATGTGAAAGCAGTAGTGGATTGCCCCCAACCTACATCCAGGGTGCAGCTGCAACTTTTCCTGGGGTTTGCCAATTTCTACCGCCGTTTCATTCAAGGCTACATCACCCTGGCGGCCCCCTCTCTGCACTCACCCCTCCCAAGGTGTGTTCACATGGTCCCCAGCTGTTGACAGAGCCTTTGTGGACCTGAAGCATCGGTTCACTACAGCCCCAATCCTCGTCCATCCGGACCCATCCCGTTAGTTTGTGGTTGAGGTCGATGCTTCTGATTATGGAGTGGGGGCTATCCTGTCCCATCGGTCTGCCTAGGACCAAAAGCTCCATCCCTGTGCTTTCCTGTCCCATTGTCTCAATTCTGCAGAAAGAAGCTACAACGTAGGTGACTGAGAACTCCTGGTGGTCAAGATGGCACTGGAAGAGTGGAGGCACTGTCTGGAAGGAGCAGAACATCCATTTTTGGTTTGGACCGACAATAAGAATTTGGAACATCTCCGCACAGCCAAGCGCCTTAACTCCAGGCAGGCCCGGTGGACTCTGTTATACACCAGATTCAACGGCACCATTTCCTACCGCCCAGGGTCCAAGAATGTCAAACCTGCCACACCCTCTGACCCCGACACCATCCTCCCTACCTCATGCCTTGTGGCTTCAGTGGGCTGGGGTATTGAGACCCTGGTCTGTAAGGCACAACGTTCCCAGCCTGACCCTGGAGGGGGCCCGGCTAATCGGTTGTTTGTCCCTAATTCAGTCCAGTCCCAGGTATGGAATGGGCTCATTCCTCCAGGCTTACCTGTCATCCGGGTTCCCGTCGAACCCTGGCCTTCCTCCGACAACATTTCTGGTGGCCCATGGTTCCTGACGCCTCTGCCTTTGACGCTGCATGCACGTGCTCAGAATAAGACATTGCGGCAAGCTCCGTCTGGCCTTCTTCACCCACTACCTGTCCCTCAACGTCCCTGGTCCCATATTTCCCTGGACTTTGTCACTGGGCTCCCTCCGTCTGATGGCAACACTGTCTTTCTGACGGTAGTGGATTGGTTTTCCAAGGCTGCCCATTTCATTCCTCTCCCCAAACTACCCTCTGCCAAAGAGACAACCCAGCTCATGGTGCAGCATGTCTTCCAGATCTATGGACTCCCGGTTGACATGGTCTCCGTCCGGGGTCCTCAGTTCTTGTCTCGGTTCTGGAAGGCGTTCTGCACCCTTATTGGGTCGTCAGCCAGCCTGTCCTCCGGATTCCATCCCCAATCCAACGGCCAGTCGGAGCGAGCGAACCAAGCTCTGGAAACAAGTTTAATATGCCTCGTCTCAACCAACCCCACTACCTGGAGCCGACAACTGGTCTGGATGGAGTACGACTGGACACTCTTCCCTGTTCGACCACTGGACTCTCCCCTTTCGAGTGCTCCATGTGTATCAGCCTCCACTCTTCAATGAACAAGAGCAGGAAGTCAGCATACCCTGGGCCGAGATGTTCGTCCGCCATTGTCGGCGTACCTGGAGAAGAGCCATGCAAAATAGTCTTGCGTGACAACAAATCTGCACAGTAAGCTGATCCATACACCCACTGTTGAGCCTCCCACTTCTGTTGACACGCCCACTTCAGACACGCTTTATGTAGGCAGTTATCCATGGCTCAAACGTTGCCTATTATTTTGACAAAATAGTCGAGTGACCGCTCTAACAATGGAAATGCATGCCTCAAACATTTACACCATCATTGTAAAGTCCTAGTTATTGTTGCTTTGACAAAGTCATTTCTGAAGATCATTTATTTCATATGATTAGTGATTCATTTACTTTCATCCCTCCTTTTAAGGTCCACCCTGTTACATGAACTGAACTCTTGTTTAAATATGTTGAAATTGTTCTTTAAATGTTGTTTTCAGTGACTGAGCATGTACAACATAATATCACGTCAACCCTGTTACCCATAAATAGTCTACAAATGTTTTAACACATCAATTTCCCCTCCATGCTGCACACAACATGCTTACATTCCCCCAAACACGTTTTTTGTGTAAAGTTGAACATGTGCTCTTTATGACAGAACATTAAAATGAGGTGAATTTAGTTTTCTTGGACCAAGTTACACTTCTCAAAATATGCTCTGTTCATGGAACGACCTGTGTGTGTGTTTTGTACTACGAATTTTGGAAGTGAGTGGGCCAGGATGTGGTGTGCTTGTGTAGACCTATGTGTGTGATATTACGAAAAATATATTTCCCAACTGTTAGAGCATGTTTACCCTTGATCAATCATTTACTGTGGCCTCTTATGACATGAGTGCACTTACCCCAGGATGACAACTATCAGTCATCTAAACAAAGCTTAACATGAGCTCATTTTCATCAAGGAGCTCTTTTATTTCTAATATGAATAGACTGATATGTGTATTATTGGGCTCCTACATTCTGCTGCTGGTTTTAAACAAATCTCCCACTGTAGATGCAACGGAGTACTCATGGAATATGGCTGAAACCAGGTAGATTTCTGTAGTTTTTACTACAAATACTACTACTTTTATTTACTACTACTGGGTGATTCCAGCAGGAGCAGAAACTATTACTGGTATTTCAGATTGTTCTGGCAATTCTCACACTGAAACTTCATTGGGAGGTAGAATGAATAAAATACTTTTTACATTTGTGTCACAAAACATTTTTGAGAAAATCATGATGATAATTTAGAGACAGAATACAGAGAGCAGAGTTTACACACATTATGTACAACTAGGTAGAATGAGCATAGAGCTATAAGAGAATGGGTAATGTATACAGCTTATGTGTATTATCAGTATGAATATATTTAAATGCAGTATAGTACAGGTATTTGTGTACATTTCAGAGATGGCTTGATGCGGTGTGTATGCATTTTACAGACACGCTTATCCAGAGCAACTAGGGTAAAGAGCCTTGCTCATGGGCATATCATTAGACTAGTCGGCGATTTGAACCAGTGACCTTTCGGGTTATGCCTCCTGTCAGACCATATAATATGTGACCCGTACATGATACAGACAACATCTGGGTGTCATTATACTCCTTATAATGTACTCTGTCATATAGAGTATGTTTAGATTCTGAAATGTATTTATTTATTTTATTTTATTTCACCTTTATTTAACCAGGTAGGCAAGTTGAGAACAAGTTCTCATTTACAATTGCGACCTGGATACACGTTCACATGAATTTATTCAGCATTAAAACGATTTAAAATTAATATTTCAAAACAATCCTTTTTGATGAAGCTCTTTTTTAGACATATTGTTTGAAACAATACACTCTTCAGACCCATCACATTTCCAGAGTGGCTCTGGGACTTTTAATGATATGACCCATTTTATACATATAACCAATCACAGCCCTCCTTTAGGATTGCATATTCAGCAAATCACCAGCAGTGGGCGTTCCCTTAGAAACCATTTACCATTTACAGTATTGCTGGTGTTCATAAAATTGGTCAGAATTTCAGAATTAGCAGAGCCCACTTTGGAAATGTGATCTACTTGTACTTTAAAATGAACAAAATCCAAAATAATAGTTTTGAGATATTTATATGAATATTTTTTTATGTAGAATAAATTTGTGAGAAAATGTGTATTTCAGAATCTAGACATAGTCCATATGTTAGAGCACACTATCAGGGGTATAATGACACCCAGACGTTGTCAGTATCGTGCACGGCTCACAGATCATGTATAGGTCTAAAAAACACCAATAATGGCAACTTTCCCCATGATAAAAAAACAAATTACGTTTTGTGATGTAAATCTAAAAAGCATATCACACATACCTCCTCCCAATTACATTTCTATGTGAGAATTGCCAGAAATTCTAAGATGACAAAAATATTTTCTGCTCCCGCTGTTGTGGAATCGCTCTACTTCAATCTAAAATGTCTGTGAAGCTTGAAACTGTAATGGTATTTGTATTTGACTGAAGAACAGGGCAATCTGCTATCAGGAGGGTCAGGAGTGTAAACAAACCAGCTCCTATCAACTGTAAGATGAAAATGTGGTCGTCATGGAGCCCTTGTGACTCCTGCACAGACAAGAAGGTAAAGGGTTTCTTCTCATTATACGGTTCATGTTCAAGGCTTGGGACTAAATAATAAACTATACTTTCTATGATACACAATGATCTGTTGTTCCACTAAAACAATTCTCATATTTGTGTTCATTATTTATATTGCCCAGTTTCGTTTCCGTTACATGGAGAAAGCGTCCCAGTTTGGTGGGAGACAATGTTTGGACAGTCAGTGGGAAGAGCTGGCATGCCCCACAGCACAGGCAGTGTGTTGGGAACCAGACATCTGTGGAGAAAGATTCACCTGCAATGCCACAGGTAAGTACACAATATACATCACCTCCAACCTCAAGCCAAGCGTACAATGTGTTGAGTCTTCTTTTGTCTCCAAATGTTTCATGTGGTTTTCATGTGGGTTTGTGTGTGTGTGTGCATACGTGCTTGTAATGAGCGTGTGTGTGTGCGTGTGTGCGTGCGTGCATCCATCCGTACTTAGGTCGTTGTGTGAGCCAGGCGCTTCGCTGTAACGGTGAGGTCGACTGTGACGACGAGTCTGATGAGACGGACTGTGAGCAGGTGGACGACAGACAGGACAAGTGTTCCACACTACTACCCATCCCTGGAGCTGGCCGCGGCACTCAGGGGTAAGCAGGGGTCAGAGGACAGAGGTCATCAACAGTCATAATAAGTGGGAACGACAGGATGCATCTGACACAGAAAAGATATGTTGCTGTTTGTGCTGCACACACACATCATTTGAAACAACAACAAAGTATTGCTCTTTATGTTCCTAGCTTTAACATACTGACAGGAGAATTTGTGGACCACGTTCTTGACCCACAATACTATGGAGGACAGTGTGAATATGTCTACAATGGAGAATGGAGAAAACTCATCTATGATCCCTTCTGTGAGAATTTACATTATAACGAGGATGAGAAAAACTATCGTAAACCCTACAACTTCCATACATACCGCTTCATGGTACGGTACTGTACTGTATGCATCGTCATGTCACAAAATGGACACTTTTTACAATGCTCAACTTATCAATGACATTTGAAAAAAGTTATATGTGTTTTGTTATTTTTGGGTTATTCTAGGCCCAGGCTACTTCTGAAGGCTCCTCAGAGTATTATGAAGATATGGCCACATTACTGAAAGCCAGAAAGACGGAAGATTCTTTTAATCTGGGTGTTACTGTTGGGATTCAGTACGTGGAGTTTGGAGTATCAGGGAATGTGGAGTCTGCGTTACTAACAAATCTAACAAAATACACCAATCAGGTAAGAGAATATGTCTTAAATAATACCCCCGAAACAGCCTCTTTATACCCAGGGAACACAACTGTAGTTAGTCCCTGGCTGCGTTTTATTCCAGGAGGCTATTGCCTACAACCTTGTTTTCTCAGATCCACGAAGGGTAGTGAACGAGAACATCCATCCTGAAATGAAACCCCTGAGTCCTATATTTCTCATTTGAGCATGTATGAAGCTGAAAAGCGCTATACAAATATAGTTCTGGTTATGTGTTCTCCTTTGTCCCTCAGGAACTTGGCTTCATCAGGTTGCAGTCTAAGGTTCAGACGGCCCAGTTTAAGATGAGGAGCGAGGGGCTGATGCTTCATGAAGACATGTACCTGTCCCTCATGGAGCTTCCTGAGGAGAAGTATGACTTTGGCCTGTACTCCCGCTTCCTCAACACTTACGGAACGCACTACGTCACCCAGGGCATCATGGGAGGGACCCTGGAGTATGTGGCGGTCGTCAACACAACCGCCATGAAAACGTCTAGTATGGTGTCTTTTTTTATTTCTGTGATGCTGTCGTTGAATGAGTGAGCGAGGTTTCAGGCTGGGTCAGTGGTGGAAAAAGTGTGAAGGATTTTTAGACCTTTCTATATTTTGGGAGGAACCATATAATATTATCATGTGAGTTATTAAAGTCAATGGTATATTTGAAGAGTCCATTTCTGTGTGAATTTAATGCTTATTCCAAAACTTGTTTTTGCTCTTGACTTTTAACAGAGATTGATGCGGAACAACTTAAAGGGTGTTTGGGTGGATCCATTGGCATAAGCAGTCCTATAGGCAAGACGAAGCAGGTAGAAGTTGGAGGCAAACTTGAAGTCAAAGGTTGCAAAGGCACTGGCTCTTATGAAAAAGGTGTGTGATCATCCCAACCGACCTTATCTAGCAAAGGACACCTTGGTTAACATTTCCTACTTTTTCTACCAACACCAGATACCAAAGGACAGCTTGGTTAACATTTCCTACTTTTTCTAACAACACCAGATTTCTACCTCATTTCAACTGTATATTGTTGTTCAACTTTCTGACTTTCTGGTAGTAACATTCAGTTAGAGCAATTGTGGGTAACAGGGATAGGGTATATTCAGTAAGTATACTGGAATTGCAGTTTACTTCCAGAGTTTACTGAATTGAGATGGACCCATGTGGATAATTGATGATTTCCCTCTGTAACCCAGAGATGTATGGCAGCTCCAGTTTGATCAAGGACATTGTGACGCTGGTGAAGGGGGGCAGTACAGGAAGTAGTGGGGGTCTGCTGGCCATCAAGGACCCTGACACATACAGGAAGTGGGGCCTTTCGCTCAAGTACAACCCAAATCTCATCGAGTTTGAGGTATAATAGCATTTACTTACAGATATACCTGAACACACTGTATATAGCCAATGATGTATATAAACCCTGGATTGCTGATGCTATGTATTGGCCATTGAGAGGCTTTGAAGCCACCAGTCGGCCATATTGGCACTCCCCGGTAGAAGCAGTCCTCCATAGGACTGAATGGAATTCTACAGTATTTCAATTAAATGTTTCAAGGACAATTTTTTGTTGTTGTTGTAGTGGGTACAGTAACATTAGAACTTTCAGAAAATGTTACTTTAAGAAATGTTTGTGTATATACTGTATGTTTAGCTCACATAACATTATTTAAAAGTCTCTAATAAAATAAACATGACAAAAACAAATGTAGACATTCATAAATGCATTTCTATAGCTTCCAGAATATGTTTTACAATGGTGGGGGAGTGCCAGTCAACCAGTGTATATATACATTGTGTATTCAGCACACAGATGGTGCTGGACATTACATCTGTGCATGCTACTTGAAACATGGTACTTTTACGTGTTTACTTTATATACAGTGCATTCAAACATAGTACATTCAATATGCACAAACACATCAAGTAACTCATCAAGCATGGTCTCCTCTTCCCTCCTCTCCCCCCTCTCCCCAGACCCTGCCCATATTTGAGCTGGTGCGTCTGAGCACAGCGGGGGACCACGTGGGGGCACGGCCGGCCCACCTGAGGAGGGCGTGGGAGGAGTACCTGCTCCAGTTCAACTCCTGTCGCTGTGCTCCCTGCAGGCATGACGGCATCCCTGTCCTCTCCCAGACCTCCTGCCACTGCATCTGCAAGCAGGGCTTCAGAGGGGAAGCCTGCGAGGAAACCCTCAGGAAAGGTGGGCGTAACAGTGCTATTATATGCAGTTACTTATATCTGCCCTCAGATGACAGCAAGTGCCACACCTTACTACAGTAACTATGCTATTCAGTTAGTATGTGTAGAGACGTAGATGAGTGGGTAACACAGAGCCTGGCATTCTGTCGTCTGATAGATTCCACGACGGACGGGGCCTGGAGTTGCTGGGGGGCGTGGTCTTCCTGTCAGTCAGGAAGTAAGACGCGCCGACGGTCATGTGACAACCCCCAGCCAGATGGGGGTGCCGCCTGCCTTGGCTCCTCCTCCCAGAACCAACGCTGTTGATGTCACCAGCCAGACGGGTCACAGCGCGGCAGGGGACACAGATTTCAAAACTACATCAGGAAGTAGGAGTGAATACCAATGATGTTCATTATGTTACCAACTCTGTATTTTTATCTGGCCAGAAAGATGAGGGTCAAAAAGTTTGTTCAGAAATAAAACAGTTCAAGATATTCTCGATTATCAAATCATTTTGTTTTATTTGTCACATGCGCAGAATATGTTTTATCTCCTCAGTTATCTCACTGTCACTATAAAATACTCAACATTGAAAACATACTGTAACACAGGCACAACACTTCCAATTATTTTACTAGGCAAGTCAGTTAAGAACAAATTATTTTATACAATGGTGGCTTAGGAACAGTGGGTTAACTGCATTGTTCAGGGGCAGAACAACATATTTATACCTTGTCAGATCAGGGATTCGATGCAGCAACATTTCAGTTACTGGCCCAACGCTCTAACCAGTAGGCACCCTGCTGGTTACTGGCCCAACGCTCTAACCACTAGGCACCCTGCTGGTTACTGGCCCAATGCTCTAACCACAAGGCACCCTGCTGGTTACTGGCCCAACGCTCTAACCACTAGGCACCCTGCTGGTTACTGGCCCAATGCTCCAACCACTAGGCACTCTGCTGGTTACTGGCCCACCGCTCTAACCACTAGGCACCCTGCTGGTTACTGGCCCAATGCTCTAACCACTAGGCACCCTGCTGGTTACTGGCCCAACGCTCTAACCACTAGGCACCCTGCTGGTTACTGGCCCAACTCTCTAACCACTAGGCACCCCGCTGGTTACTGGCCCAATGCTCTAACCTCTAGGCTTCCTGCTGGTTACTGGCCCAACGCTCTAACCACTAGGCACCCTGCTGGTTACTGGCCCAATGCTCTAACCACTAGGCTACCTGCTGGTTACTGGCCCAATGCTCTAACCACTAGGCACCCTGCTGGTTACTGGCCCAACACTCTAACCACTAGGCACCCTGCTGGTTACTGGCCCAATGCTCCAACCACTAGGCTTCCTGCTGTGCTGGTTACTGGCCCAACGCTCTAACCACTAGGCTACCTGCTGGTTACTGGCCCAATGCTCTAACCACTAGGCTACCTGCTGGTTACTGGCCCAACACTCTAACCACTAGGCTACCTGCTGGTTACTGGCCCAACACTTTAACCACTAGGCACCCTGCTGGTTACAGGCCCAACACTTTAACCACTAGGCTACCTGCTGGTTACTGGCCCAATGCTCTAACCACTAGGCTACCTGCTGGTTACTGGCCCAATGCTCTAACCACTAGGCTACCTGCTGGTTACTGGCCCAACACTCTAACCACTAGGCTACCTGCTGGTTATTGGCCCAACACTTTAACCACTAGGCACCCTGCTGGTTACAGGCCCAACACTTTAACCACTAGGCTTCCTGCTGGTTACTGGCCCAACGCTCTAACCACTAGGCTACCTGCTGGTTACTGGCCCAACACTTTAACCACTAGGCACCCTGCTGGTTACTGGCCCAACACTTTAACCACTAGGCTACCTGATGGTTACTGGCCCAATGCTCTAACCACTAGGCTACTTGCTGGTTACTGGCCCAACACTTTAACCACTAGGCACCCTGCTGGTTACTGGCCCAGCACTTTAACCCCTAGACTACCTGCTGGTTACTGGCCCAACGCTTTAACCACTAGGCACCCTGCTGGTTACTGGCCCAACGCTCTAACCACTAGGCTACCTGCTGGTTACTGGCCCAACACTCTAGCCACTAGGCTACCTGCTGGTTACTGGCCCAACACTTTAACCACTAGGCACCCTGCTAGTTACTGGCACAACACTTTAACCACTAGGCTACCTGCTGGTTACTGGCCCAACACTTTAACCACTAGGCTACCTGCTGGTTACTGGCCCAACACTTTAACCACTAGGCTACCTGCTGGTTACTGGCCCAACGCTCTAACCACTAGGCTACCTGCTGGTTACTGGCCCAACACTT
Organism: Oncorhynchus mykiss; assembly: GCF_013265735.2. Taxonomy (NCBI): domain Eukaryota; kingdom Metazoa; phylum Chordata; class Actinopteri; order Salmoniformes; family Salmonidae; genus Oncorhynchus; species Oncorhynchus mykiss. The sequence continues at coordinate 73,393,235 of NC_048572.1, forward strand.
TAACCACTAGGCTACCTGCCTCCCCTATTAGCTTTATTTCAATTAAGAGTCTGGGACAATATCAGAAACAGTAAATTCCACCTGGAGTCCTCTGCAGGCCATGCCTCTGTTGTAGGGTTGTTACACTGGCGGCTCCTTGTCTTAGTCCTCTCCTTGCAGGGCGGCCACGAACCCCAGCAGGCTCCAGCTATGGCTATATCTGTTAGGGTCAAAGTTTAAACGGTTAAACCTCCATAATAGCATGGAAATGGCAATACTGTGGAAATTAAATAGAGATGTTTAAGCTACAGGTGAAGGTATTTTCATGTAGTTTTGTGTTTTTATTAAGAGGCTGACCTGGTCGTTGGGTGATCTCACATTCCAGCCCACTGTAGCCAGACACACTCACATCTAGAGCCTAATGAGAGAGATGCATACATTGTTATCATTGTGATGATCATCATCCTCAGCATCATCACCATCACCATCTCTCATAGGTTTATAAATATAAAGTACAGTTGGATTGAGGAGGGAGGGAGTCTTTTAAGAAAAGCCAATCTGTTTTTGAAGCAGGCAGGAGGGATGGTGTTTAGCATAGCGGCAGGAGCTGTCTCATCAGGTTCTTCTTCAGGGAGATAGCGTGGGAGAAGTCTCTGGAGGTCACCAGCTCATATCGCAGTCGTGTCTGTCACACAGGCAACAACATCACAACCAGCTCAGGACTTGAGTCTGACACACAGGTAGAGGACACCTATAGACAGAGAGGAGGTAAAGAGAGAGGAGATAGAGAGGGAGACAGAGACAGAGAGGGAGACAGAGAGAGAGAGAAAGAGGGAGATAGAGAGAAACAGACAGCGGGAGACAGACAGAACAGACAGACAGAACAGACAGACAGACAGAGGGGGAGAGAGAGACAGAGGGAGACAGACAGAGGGAGACAGACAGACAGAGGGAGGGAGACAGACAAAGGGAGACAGATAGAGAGAGACAGACAGAGACAGAGGGAGACAGAGAAAGAAAGATTGAGGGAGGGAGACAGAGAAAGAGAGAGACAGGTGGAGAGACAGGGGGAGAGAGAGACAGGGAGAGGGAGAGACAGACAGAGGGAGACAGACAGGGAGAGGCAAACAGAGAGAGAGAGAGAGAGAGAGAGACAAAGGGTCCCAGGTTGCTGAAGAGAAAAGGAGATGTAGAAAGAGAAAGGAGAAGTATAAAAAAGAGACAGCGAGAAGTGGCAAGAACAGAGTACAGAAAGAGAGACAGTATTCCCACTGCACTGCGGATGAAGTCAGGAATGTAATGCACAGCTTCTCCCCAGAGTCTCATCAGTTGTGGCGTAGGCAGCTTCTTGGCAGTCAGTGAGGTGATGGACTCACTGTCACCCCCTCTAACCATGCTCCACCATGCTGCCTTTCACTGTGTCCTAGAGGAGGGGGAGAGGAGGGAGGGGAGAGAGAGGATGGATGGAGGGGGAGAGGAGAGGTAGGGAGGTGAGTAAGGGAGGGGGAGAGGAAGAGGTGGTTAGAGAGAGGGAGAGGTAGGGTGAGGGTGAGAGGGTTAGCGAGAGGGAGAGGGTGGAAGGGAAGGGAGACGTGGAGGGAGGGAGTGGGGGTAGGGAGAGGGGGAGGGAGATGGAGAGGTGTGGGGTTGGGGTAGGAAGAGAGAAAACAAAATATAATTGAAAACAGTTGAACAAATCTTTATGCAAGTGTCCCACTTACTGTAAGGCTTTTTCAGTTACTGGCCCAGTTTAAATCCAGAAAAATCTTCCCTCTCGTTGTACCCAGATAAGGCTTCAGTCTAAAACCTTACGATCGGGAGTAAGTGTACTGCAAATTAACCTCACACTAAATCATACATTGTCTGTCATCTGTATAGAGTCTTGATGCTTGTAGAGGACTGCCATTGCCCTTGTATCTATATCTTCCACACACATAGACTTAATGAAGGTCTTACCAGAGTAGGAGCCGGCACAGTGCAGCATAGAGGATGCAGTAGCATGGGCTGACTGTAGGCTTGTGGCGAAATCTGCACGGAGCTTTCACCGTGCACTGCCACTTTAAGAGCGCATGAGCAGTAAGGAAGGAGGAAATAAAGAGAGCTCATTCAGCTCTTGGGTGGCGCGACTGTTTGATTGTGTGTGCTGCAGAAGTTTTGTTTGTTTTCAGCGTTTGTAGTTTATAAAGTATTTAACTCAATCGTCGGTGGGATCGCTTTAGATCGTGGTTGATTTTGTTTGGGACCGCGCCCGTTATGGATCGCATGGATTAGTAGCAACATTGTTGCTAAGCTTTAACATACAAACCAACAAACCATCTGACAGTCAGACAGTACACACTACAGCTAAGATTTCTCTTTTTCTCTCTCTTTCTCTTCCCTCTCGTTCCAGTGCTTTACCCTGCAACAGACTCTCTATTTTTCAAATGCACATCCCATTGAAGTTCATTAGAGCTGGACTATTATTGCCCTGCCAGAAGTATTTGGATGGACATTTTAGTTGAAAGGGAGGTTGCTTGCAAGTTGTATATTATGTGAACTGTATTGAGGTGGGGTGTACTAATGACATGTGGCCTAGAAGACTATGGACATTTTTAAGGCCTTTGTGTCGATGAACACCCCCCACATTCATACCCTCTGCACTCATCCACTAGAAAATAATACAGATTATTGCAAATCCTCTGTTGATGACTGCGTTCGTTCTTGTATGAAGTTGCTGTGAAATTGCTCTGCCATTATTAGTATTAGTATTATTGTATGAGGTATTCTTGTTGGGGTTACCCCTGTGCTGTGATGTGGGTTTTATATGGTGTGTATTCTCTTTTCTCTCCACTGGCTATCTGGTGAACAGGCTATACTCTAGGCAGTCTCTTCTGCTGATGTGTGTGTGTGTGGGTCTGGTAGTGGTACTCTCTCTATTCTACTCTTTTCATTTCGGCATGGTTAATACCTGCCTGGCGCCCGAACAAAATCTTTCTTTACCCCTCTCTAATAAATACCGCTAAAGGCTTCTACATGGAACCAGAGAACAGGGTGGTGGATCAGGACTGACACCAACCGGACGACACAACTCTGTGTGTGTGTGCGCAGTAGGTCTGTCTGTAAACACACTGATTAATATTATCGGGGACATAGACTTATCGTTACGCTCTGACCCTGGGTCAGCCGTTTGGTTTTGTGGTCTGGGAAATCATTAATTAAACACTCCAACAAACATGACTTGTATTTTTTGTGTTTCCCAATGTTTAGCTTCCCATAGCAGAGTTTCCCTGCGCCCATTCCCGGACCATTTCAGCCAATTCGGGGAGTAAACTGAAATTCCAATCCCAAATGTTCCTTAATGCTTTTGCCCTAATGAACACAACCCTGGTTTGTGACATTGAACACAACCCTGGTTTTGCCCTAATGAACACAACCCTGGTAATACTGTAACAGGAACACAGCACCCTCTGTTGGATCCATTGTGTTGGAACAAAATACAAATGTCCTGTCTGGAATCCGAACTGAATAATGCTATGTTTGTAATCATGTGGGAAACCAAAAGTACAGCTATCATGCTTGAAAAACAGTAGTGTTCAAAAAACATATTAATAGATTGCTTTTTATAAATAATATCTTGTTGCATTTAACTGCGTAAAATGCTGTTATCGACTTTTCCTTAGTCTGTGACATCAGAGGTCAGCATGTGGGAGAAGTGGGACCTCAGGATGACAGACATGTTGCCCACTATTAATTACCAGTTGGAGGACCGTTGAAGTGGATTTCTCCCAGTCGTATGTGGTAAATATCACCTTCCCAATTGGTTACAAACACAGCATAATTATCTATTAGTGAAACAATAATGAAACAGAAGCAAGATGATGTTTATTGTCATTAATCCTGACCCATCTAGTGATTTATGCTAAATGGGTCAGCTGCAAAGTCAAAATTGACTATTGTCAAAATTAATGAAAACACATATTTGCTTTTTGGTCTACATTCAAGGTTAGGGTTAGGCATTAGGGTTAGCAGTGTTAAGGTTTAAAATCAGATTTTTTGACTTTGTGGCTGTGCCAGCTAGTGACCGCTCTGAATAGCTGCCTCCAGTACATGAGACATCCCAATAAATGCCAACCTGTGAAGCAGAATGGTTTGAACTTCCAGGTCTGTTTACACTTGATTTGATATCCAGAAACAATAGGTCCCTGACTACCTCCAAAGGTGGTCAGGAAGATCTGATCACAATCAGATCACAAGGTGTCTTTTAATCATCTACTCCAGTCTAAAAATGTGGGCACAGTCAGAATGTGTACAAGTGCAGGACAAGGGCGCATGTTATAACCAGGAATAAATGGGGTTAGACACGCATTGTGTCTGGATATCAATCAAATGTAAACAGATCTGGACGGTAAACCATTTAAATCATCATTATACCGTCCTCTAAAATCATTGACAGATAGGTCTTTGACTTATGGCATCAGTAACTGTCTTAAAATAAATAAATACATTCATACTGTATATTTGAAAGAATATCTGTCAAATAATCTGCATACACATTGATCAGATCACAAAACGTACATGTTAGTGCAAGGTGTAAATAAGCAAGGCTTGAGTTATATTCAGTTTAGAGCGCTAAAAAATGTTTGATTGGCAGCATAATCAAATATTCAGGAGCAAAGTGGGAATCACATGATATTTTATTTGTGACTGAACAGTGGGGGTAGTAGTACAGTGAATGGGAAGAAAAATGCGTACAAAAGTCCTTTTCTCTTTTCAGCACTGTTGGAATTCCTAAATCAAATTTACAAAATATCGTTGGACCATTTAATTGAGCATTTTCTTATACGAGCAGGGTTACAGTTATCATCATAGTCTAGAAGTAAAAAGCAATAATATCTCTATTCTTTCATAATCTTCTAAAGTCACCACGTTTTGCCATTTGTAACTCTGTGGAGCAGACGGACCTACCAGATGCCCCAAACCTTTAGTTGCATGAATCAACCGTGTTACTGTAATACAATGGCATGACGATATAACAGTGACATGAATCAACCGTGTTACTGTAATACAATGGCATGACGATATAACAGTGACATGAATCAACCGTGTTACTGTAATACAATGACATGACGATATAACAGTGACATGAATCAACCGTGTTACTGTAATACAATGACATGACGATATAACAGTGAAGGAGCAACGCAACACAACCGATGATAATAAGGCATAGTAATGCACTCTGGAGTCTACTGCTGGCTGGGCCGTCACAACTAGCTTATTGGTTTGAATCCTAGAAACCACCCATGTGTAGCAGACCTGGGTTCCAATAGTATTTCAAATCATTTCAAATACTTTAGCGGTGTGTGATTGAGCTTGCCCGTTGCTATAGAATCAATAGAAAAGTCCCTAAAGTGCAAACCCCGCCAACATGGCACTCGAGGCAGGCTTAAGCAAATGCTCAAAAGTATTTGGAAGGTTTAAATAGTATTTGAACCCAGGTCTGGTAGCAGTTGAGTAGGTCAACAAAGAGATTGAAAGCAAACATTGAAGGATGGGTAGTACACCTGTTCAGTAGTCTAAAACAGTTAAAAGGTAAAAGTGACAGACTTTATTGGCCTGTGGATCCTTTATTTTGTGTGTGAGGATGGCCATTTTATTTTCAAAAGAGTGAGTTACGTCCTACGTAGGTAGCAGGTGTCCCCCATCGTTGCTTTGATTCAACGGCTATGTAACACAGATTCACAGTTCATATGTCACAGACTGACTGACCAAACCCAACACAGAAACAGAAAGTAAAATAATCAAATAAAATGTCAAGAAAGCAAAGCAAAAATCCAGACAATACAGACAGAGGTGCTGGTGTGGCATTGCTTTAAAGTTGAGAGAGCCACAGGTAGGTTGCATCAGAGAGGCAGACGACAGGCCTATCTTTTGGCACAGAGATTCCGGTGTAAGGGGTCTTGAGGAAATCTTATTTACAAAACAGAAGTTTGGCAAACAGGAATTATTTCGACTGATGCCTCGAAGCTGTTTTCGTTATCCATAAAATGCTCAGAAGCGTCAACTCAGAAGTCGCAGCTTACAAAATAAAAATTATATTTTTATCTTTAAGCATTGAAAAGGAAGCTATGAAGCTATGGAGAACAGTTGTCTCGCAGTCTCTGCTGTGTTTCGCTGGATCCACAATACATAGTCTGTTCATGCCAATGGAACAAGTCAGCTGTTTGAAAACATTTTGCAAATCCATCTGTTCTACACAGTGAGTACTCTGAGGCGGGTGGCAGTTCTCCAAACGAAGGGTATAACCCCATAGGACACCATTCCTCCTCAAAATCACCCCAAAAATGATTTAATCCTTAGAACCCATGAGAATCCTCATCCTGACCATGCAGTTTGATTGGTCCTCCCAGGTCACATGATAGATAAGGTGTCTCCGCCCACTGACCTGTGGCAGGAAGTTGTCGTGGTAACGACCCACTGCTACAGTTTGGTCAAAGATCATAGGTCACTTCATGGGAGATAGGGCTTCCGATTGGCTGCGGGTGGGGGGAAAGACAGCATGTGAGGAGAGTGTTGTGCTGTCCAGCTCAGGAAAGAAGCCAATCCTATGATATTGCTGCTTTAGGCTGCCAATATCTGCATTCTCCAGAACAGAGATCCGTGTAATCAAGTTATTAGGAGGGACATAGGAGTCCAGAGTCTCCTCTCCTCCGTCTCTCAGTCCGCTGTCCTCCTCTCCTCTCATCTTCTTCTATCCTCCTGACGGTCACAGAGGTTCCTTCTCCTGGAAAGGGAGGGACCAGCATTAAAACACATACAAGCAAGGCACACACACTCACACATATGCACACACACACACACACACTGAATTTCAGATATACTCATGTGTGAAATATGTGCAGTTATGAGCCTATAGACAGCAGGTGGCAGTATTGTTCCTTACGTCCTCGTACAGAATCAATGCAGAAATGTTCCATTTTACAACGTATTACAGAGCCATAATAAAGTAAGTCTTAAACCAAATAATTGGCTGAAAACCATTCAGCTGCAAAGACACAGAGAGAGCCTCAAAGACAAAGAAGAGATCTGTGTCTCTGGAAAAAACCCAGACAGACACAGAGAACGAGAACTGAACGGTAAAGGGTTGTTAGACCAATCAATAAAACAGAGATGTTTTAAGGAGCCTTAAGGGGATACAAAAAGGTTGGACAATAGAACAGGAGAGGGGTGGAGAGAGAGGGATGGGATGAGGACAGGGTGCTTGAAGAGAGGGAGAGTATAGGAAAGGAGAGGAGACCCACCCAGAGTTCTCTAACTGTCTTCCTGTGGACAGATCTGGGCCTGGGGAGAATCAGGTGGAGCATCTCCAGATGGACAGGGAGACAGAGCCCTGGTGCATAAGCCCTAGATAGATAGATAGAGAGAGAGAATGGTCAATACCACATGAGTATAATCCAAAGATACAAGTTAATGCAATAACTTCAACCATTAAGACAACTATCCACCTACTATTTGATAGATCATTATATCATCATGATCAGCTTATTCGAGACTCACCGAGTCATCCTCCCTGGTGCTGGGGGGTGTGGCCTGTGTTTGGATGGGAGAGTGGTCTGTGGGGGGGTCACTGGTCTGGGACGAGGCGGAGTCTGAGGACGGTCCAGGCTGGGGGGCTGGGGCTGCAGGGAGAGAATGGGAGGTATAGGAGTTTTGGTTGTTGGGTGTACCTTTTTCACATAAAGCATTGAACGTTATCAATTTGGGTAGGGTTAGGTTAAGGTTTGGGTTGGGTAACTTACTTGTGATGTAACTGTCTATCTAGTCTAGTATGAATGTAGCAGAGACTGGCAGTAGGGAGAGCTTACCTGAGTCAGTGGAGGGTGAGGTGGATGTGCCAGGACTCAAGGTCATCCGAGAGAGGTCAAGGTCACTACAGCTGCCTTCCTCTTCCTGGGTCAAGGCCAATGGGGACATCACAGCCGGTGACCCCAGGCACAGCTGGCTACAGACCAGGGTGTCAGGAGGCACGTTCACTGGACCAGGGCCGGGTGTCTCACACCTCGCCATCATGACAAGGCTAACAGGCGTCTCACACCTGCCCACAGCACCCAGACCCATTGAAGTGGGACTCATCGGCCCAGGTGTTCCACACCTGCTGCCCACCATGACAAGGCCCAGTGAAGAGGGGCCTTCTCCTGCGTCAGAATCCCCACTGAGGCTGTGCTGCTGCTGGAGCTGCTGGAGCAGGGCGGGGTCCATCGCCTGGTGCTGGGGGCTGGTGATGGCTGAGGAGGGGGTGGAGGAGAGGTCGTAGTGTAGGCCCTGGGGGCCAGGGCACACCGTGGTGATGGGCACCATCATGGGGAGGTGGTGACCCCCCACGCCCACGGCCTGGGCGGGCATGTAGGCAGCCATGGCGGCCCACTGCTGCTGGGTGGCAGGGAAGATGTTGGCCTGGCTCCAGATGACGGGCTGGCCTCCCGGGAGGACCTGGGTAACCTGGAGGGGCCCCTGCACCCCAAAGGCCAGGGTCTGGGCCTGGCCAGAGAAGGATCCCTGCTGGGCCCACTGGGCTGCCTGGACTGGCCCCATGGTCATGTACCCCGAGGGGACAGAGGTGGGGCTGAAGGGGCCGGTGAACATCTCTGTGGGGTGTTGGTGCTGGTGCTGGTGGTGGCTCCTGCTGGGGTCCAAAGTGTTGGCCGGGGACGGGGGCATCTGAAGGCAAATCATCCACACACACACACATGTAAACCTGGCACCTACTGTATTATTTCACTGGGATCATTGTGACTATTTACTTAGAATAGAGGTCATACAATGTATTTACTTAGAATAGAGGTCGTGCAATTTATTTACTTAGAATAGAGGTCATGCAATTTATTTACTTAGAATAGAGGTCATGCAATTTATTTACATAGAATAGAGGTCCTGCAATTTATTTACTTAGAATAGAGGTCCTGCAGTTTATTTACTTAGAATAGAGGTCCTGTAATTTATTCACTTAGAATAGAGGTCCTGTAATTTATTTACTTAGAATAGAGGTCCTGCAGTTTATTTACTTAGAATAGAGGTCCTGCAATCTATTTACTTAGAATAGAGGTCATGCAATTTATTTACTTAGAATAGAGGTCATGCAATTTATTTACTTAGAATAGAGGTCATGCAATTTATTTACTTAGAATAGAGGTCATGTCATTTATTTACTTAGAATAGAGGTCATGTCATTTATTTACTTAGAATAGAGGTCATGTAATTTATTTACTTAGAATAGAGGTCCTGTAATTTATTCACTTAGAATAGAGGTCCTGCAGTTTATTTACTTAGAATAGAGGTCCTGCAATCTATTTACTTAGAATAGAGGTCATGCAATTTATTTACTTAGAATAGAGGTCATGCAATTTATTTACTTAGAATAGAGGTCATGTCATTTATTTACTTAGAATAGAGGTCATGTAATTTATTTACTTAGAATAGAGGTCATGCAATTTATTTACTTAGAATAGAGGTCATGCAATTTATTTACTTAGAATAGAGGTCATGCAATTTATTTACTTAGAGTAGAGGTCCTGCAGTTTATTTACTTAGAATAGAGGTCCTGCAGTTTATTTACTTAGAATAGAGGTCCTGCAATCTATTTACTTAGAATAGAGGTCCTGCAGTTTATTTACTTAGAATAGAGGTCATGCAATCTATTTACTTAGAATAGAGGTCCTGCAGTTTATTTACTTAGAATAGAGGTCCTGCAGTTTATTTACTTAGAATAGAGGTCCTGCAATCTATTTACTTAGAATAGAGGTCCTGCAATCTATTTACTTAGAATAGAGGTCCTGCAATCTATTTACTTAGAGTAGAGGTCCTGCAGTTTATTTACTTAGAATAGAGGTCCTGCAGTTTATTTACTTAGAATAGAGGTCCTGCAATCTATTTACTTAGAATAGAGGTCCTGCAGTTTATTTACTTAGAATAGAGGTCCTGCAGTTTATTTACTTAGAATAGAGGTCCTGCAATCTATTTACTTAGAATAGAGGTCCTGCAATCTATTTACTTAGAATAGAGGTCCTGCAATCTATTTACTTAGAATAGAGGTCATGCAATTTATTTACTTAGAATAGAGGTCATGCAATTTATTTACTTAGAATAGAGGTCCTGCAGTTTATTTACTTAGAATAGAGGTCCTGCAATCTATTTACTTAGAATAGAGGTCCTGCAGTTTATTTACTTAGAATAGAGGTCATGCAATCTATTTACTTAGAATAGAGGTCATGCAATTTATTTACTTAGAATAGAGGTCATGCAATTTATTTACTTAGAATAGAGGTCATGTCATTTATTTACTTAGAATAGAGGTCATGTAATTTATTTACTTAGAATAGAGGTCATGTAATTTATTTACTTAGAATAGAGGTCATGTAATTTATTTACTTGAGCCACCCTGTAGTGAAAAGCATCTGTATTACTCTAATCACAACAAATCATTCTTAATACAAAATGATTTTGAATGGGAAGGTCAGTTACTCACCGAGGGTGGAGTGGACATGTCTCCAAACAGATCAAAGTGGTTGATGTTCTGTGCAGGATAAAGGGTAGGGTCAGAGAAAGAGAACAGATCAAAGTGGTTGATGTTCTGTGCAGGATAAAGGGTAGGGTCAGAGAAAGAGAACAGCGACATTTCACAACAAAACAAAAGCCAGATCTGCTTTAACATAACACATTCTACTGATCTATAACAGGGTAGGGTGGCTATGTGTGTTTGTGTGTTTGTGTGTGTCTGTGTGTGTGTACTGTAGAGAATTGTACTGTGATGCTTAGAAACATCTCGCTCTTCTTTCCTCTCATTTCATTATCAGAAAATGGATCTAAAATGAATCTCTCATGGTGCTCTGTAATTGGCTGGGTAAAAGGGTTATTCATTCCAATCTAACGAACGCTGATTAGATATTCCTCTGTCCGTCTCTACCAATCAAATCATCCCCTGATGTCCCATGATGCATTACCATTGTGATTCCCCTAAAACACAAGATAATATGATATCATTAGGTGGTAGGATGCAGGCTGTATACATGTGCTTTTTGCGGCCACCATGTTCCTCCTCCAAGACAATAAAACCACCTGGCCCATATTGCAGACGTGACCGTTCCTACTACTACGTCTCACCCCCCTGGCCATATACGCCCAGCGCTCTGACAGTATAATTACAATACAGAGGAGGTAGGGAAGACGGACAGAGGTTCTACAGCTAGACACATGAAATGTACAGTATGTCACAGACTGCAGGCGCCATGCACAAGCAGACAATGTATCACCACGGGAACACACACAGGATTTGCATGCCATAAATAAAGACACACACACACACACACAAAGAATAGAGAAAATTAGGTGAAGACAGCAATCAGTGTGTGTGTGTGTGGGGGGGGGGGGGGGGGGGGGGGGGGTTAACATAACATTGTCTATACCCTCTTTGAATTGTGTGGAGGAAACCAATCATATACAGGACATACATTACACCATATTGTTGTTATACATGATGTATTGGTGTGACAGTCTCATTTAACCTTAAGGGGGCTGAGGCAGGTGTCTGTAAGGTAGGGTGTCTGTAAGGTAGGGTGGTTATAGTTCTATAGGCCTTCCCCTCCGGCTGACTGGCAGGCAGAGTGACACACACGTTCAAGTTCAAGTTTACTTGTGAATCGTGTTCATACAACAAATAAAGTTAAACTTGAACATGTCAGGCTGGGCATCTAGGCTCTCAGTAGAGCTCCAACTGAATGAACAGACAAGCAGTAACTCTTAGAGATGTGGAGGCAGCTACCGATACAACACCAGCTAGCATGATGTGTGTTGGGGAGAGATAGCAGGGGGACAGTGTAGCTACCATAGATAGTTGATGTGCTGCTGAACGATCAGCACAGGAAGAATGCGAAGAGAAAAAGTAAGCACACATTCTTCTGTTTCCATGTACGTCTTGACCAAGATTAAAGATGGAATCCTGCAGTATATAAAGACGGCTCCACTAGCCGCACCACCACCGTTTGTTGCCCAGGTGAGGAGCGGCATGGTGCAACATTTGTTGATACATATTGTGCTCCTCTATCGCACGTGCAGTGATGTCAGAGAGGAAACACCGTGTTGGTTGTTTACAGTAACTTCTTTGTCGATGTAATATCACAAACGGACATGGAAGTTTCCCCATTAAAGATTCCAGCTTTAAATAAATGTTTGGATGACGGTTTGGAGAAGAACGACTAGTGCATCTGATATGGTGGAGACTCGTAAAAACAAACAGTTAATCCATGACCTGTCTATTTTTTGTGGTAGAAATGAATCTGCTGTTAAAAATATATATTTGCTCTGCATACAGGTACGGTGTTTTTATGAGTGGGGTGGTAACCTAGGAGACCCCTCTGTCTGTCTGCATGCAGCTCCACCAGCAAACCTGTCATTTCCACCTCCCAGGAAGATGGAACAACCCACTATTGAACTGAGACTGAAAAGTACGAATAAAACCGTGTGTGTAATACTCCTCCTAGTTATATTGTAAATGACGTGGAGGGTTTGAAGCAAAGACTCCATCTGTAGCTGGTGCAACATCCAAGCTTAAGGGACAAATCATGATTCTGTTGTGGCAGGTTATGCATAAGTCCTGAAAATCATTTTATCATCATACCTCTAGAGTTGACTAAGACCCAACGGTTGACCATTCCAAAGCAATAGATTCTATTTCTATATATCATTCCTGGGCCAGGAAAATCTATATCATTTAGTTAGTGCACAGGCAGGCAACCATGACCTAGACACACGCTGATGATAACCAGTCGATGACCAGTTTGTGGGTGTATACTGTGTATAACAGTGGTCACACAGACAGGGATTCATCAATGGAAACTAAAGAAGAGGGGAGGTTCTCCATTAAGAGAGACAGAGAGGTTTGCCAGTGGGGGGAGTGGACGAACAAAACAACAAAAACACCTACAGTCATAAAATGGCGTTTTGGGACGTCATAGATCCCTTCTCCCTTCTGCTGACTGGTAGCGGTGGGGACCTGAGTTGGAGGTCCAGTCAAAATAAAACAATACAGTGAGCAACACCATTTACCAAGGCTGAAAACGGACAAAAACACATTTATTTAAAAAAGAATCCTTTCTACTGAGGTGTCTCAAAGCTACTGTTCTGTCTTCATTTCAGAATGGCTCTCTGGTCTACACATGGTGATATTGTGGTCTGGTCTAAAAGCAATGTTATGCAAATACATTTTGACAGTTGTACAGCTCTCGAATCAATTCTACATGAATCAATATTGATTGTAAGCAATACTGTCAGACTGTGCATGCTACTTCTCTGTTTGGGCATTAAGATCACACAGCTGGTTTTCTCCATGTATACAATGTTCAACCAGGAGTTTTAAATCTATGGACACTGACAATGCAGGATCGTGTCCTGCCCTGTCCTCTCCTCTCTTTTCTTTATTTTCCTCACATTATTAACCCTATTCAACAATATGGCCTCCCTTTCTCTCTTTGGGCTGGCTAACTTGGCATTGGGCTGCAATTTCTTCTTGTCTACTGATCTTGTTTCATTCAGAAATCAAATGGCATGGCAAGTGATTCATCTCTATGCATCTTACATCTTCAGAAAGGTGAGGGAGAGGAGGAAGGAGGAGGAGGGAGGCGGGAGGTAGATGCAGGAGGAGGATTTGGGGAGAAGGGAGGAGGAGGGAAGAAGGAGGGGGAGGTGAAGGATGAGGGGTGAGTTAAAGAGAGGAGGGAGGTGATGGAGGGAGCAGAGGAGTAGGGGAGGGAGATAGTGGGAGGAAGAAGGGGAGGAGAAGAGAGGAGGGGGAGGTGAAGGGAGGAGAGGAGGGAGGAAAGATTAAATCACATTCTAGGTTCCTAGAAGCTGCTCTTAGTCCCTTGACCTAAACGGGAAGGTCAAACCTCTGGATGTCTGCAGGGATCCCACATAGACTCTAGAGAAGCCTTGATGAATTGGTCTGACAAAATAACTGGCCTTGACTGCACTTCACTGAACTGTGGATTTGAGATGTTATTCATCATTTACATTAGGAATGTTGTGAGTATACTATTTAAAAATAATAATATCCAGAGTGTTCTGCTCTCTAACAAACATACATATTCTATTGTAACACAAAGCTCTGGGTTGACTACTCTACAAAAGGTAAGGGGCGGGGCTTGGTAGTGTACCTGGTAAACGCTCTCCTCTGATTGGTGGCCACGGAGGGGCTCATGTCCAGCCTCAAACACAATGTACTACAACAAAGGAAGTGGGTGGGGCCAATAGGGATAGAGGATGACGGGATACATGGGGGAGAGAGAGAGAGAGAGAGAGAGAAAGAAAGAGATTGAGAGAAAGATTGAGGGACAGAGAGAGAGAAAATAAATTGAGAGAAAAACAGAGAAAGAAAGAAAGAGAGAGAAGATAAGAGGAGAGGAGAGAGTACAGTAATTGGTCAGGCAGTGGTAACAGGTACTATAGAGGTCTAAGTGTTCTGATCTCCACCTCCACTACCACCTAGACACAGAGGGCCTAATACTGATTTGAGATCCGCGCTTGTAACTTAGTTGATTTACACGAAAGTCTGAATCGGTTACACGCCCAGATCTCAAGTCAGGATTCTGCCCAATGGTCATTGGACTCTTGTATTCAAAACAAAACAGCCAATGCTACTACAGAATTACAAATGAAATGTTTTTTTCAGGCATACAGTTGTAGTAAAACCTAAAGGGGCAAACATTAGAAAGGTTTTGAAGGGGGTGGGGCATAACCACTGAACATAAGCATTCAGAGTAAGGGTTAGTGTTGTCTGTATTCAGTGTGAGCAACAGAGTAGAGTATCATGTTCCAGTTTCAGCCAAAAGCAAAAGGGGAGAACAACCAGTCAGATAGGTCTTTAGAAGAAAATCAGTACATATACACAGATCAACTGAAAATATGGTTTTACAACACTGCACTGGCAATGGGAGAGTCAAATGGTTGAACAAAACCGTCTACTATGATGGTTGGTCTACTACGTATTACTGAGATGGTTTGGGTATCATGAATCATTAATTCAAGCAGATCAGCGGCAGATATTTACATTAAGGGTTAAGTGTTTTTTAATTGTATAGAATTAATCACGTGAAAACAATTGTGTCTGTAGAAGCTAGAGTGTAAACGTTACATGGGGTTCCATCGCTAGTTCTGCTGTGTAGGTGTTGTGTGGCGACCTACCTGGTAAACTGGATCATCCACCTCGTCCTCCAGAATGGTCTGTGTGATGGTTGAAGAGAAGGAACATTTTACATAACAAGTAGAAGATGGATAAAGAGAAGAACAGGGCAAGAACATACAGAGGCAAATAGAATAACAGAGAGAATAACATAGAGGATAACAGATAGAACAAGAAATGGAATAACAGAGAGGATAACAGATAGAACAAGAAATGGAATAACAGAGAGGATAACAGTTAGAACAATAAATGGAATAACAGAGAGGATAACAGAGAGAATAATAGATAGAACAAGAAATGGAATAACAGAGAATAACAGATAGAACAAGAAGTGGAATAACAGAGAGAATAACAGATAGAACAAGAAATGGAATAACAGAGAGAATAACAGATAGAACAAGAAATGGAATAACAGAGAGAATAACAGAACAAGAAATGGAATAACAGAGATAATAACAAGAGGATAAGAGAGAGAAGAACAGAGAGGATAAGAGAGAGAAGAACAGAGAGAATAACAGAGAGGATAACAGAGGGAAGAACAGAGAGAATAACAGAGAGGATAACAGAGAGAATAACAGAGGATAACAGAGAGAATAACAGAGAATATAACAGAGAGGATAACAGAGAGAATAACAGAGAGAATAACAGAGAGAATAACAGAGAGGATAACAGAGAGAATAACAAAGAGAACAAATAACAGAGAGAATAACAGAGAGGATAACAGAGAGGATAACAGAGAGAATAACAAAGAGAACAAATAACAGAGAGAATAACAGAGAGGATAACAGAGAGAAGAACAGAGAGAAGAACAGAGAGAAGAACAGAGAGGATAACAGAGAGAAGAACAGAGAGAAGAACAAAGAGGATAACAGTGAGAATTAACAGAGAGAAGAACAGAGCAAGAACAACAGACCAAGAGCATGCAAGGACATCAGCCATTGGCTTGGGGGAAAAGAGGCCTATCCTATTAGGAACTCAGAAGTGAGAGACGCTTCATCTATTTTATACTCCTGAGACCCAGAAAAAAAAACGTGTTGGGGAGGAAACAAAACATGTTAGAAAGAAACAAATATTTGTATTTATTTATTTTTGTATGTGTCAATTAGGATTCGGTTGGTAGTAATATGATACATTTAACATTACAGTAAATGGTTGACAGTAATATGATACATTTAACATTACAGTAAATGGTTGATAGTAATATGATACATTTAACATTACAGTACATGTTTATTAGTATTGTGATACATTTAACATTACAGTAAATGGTTGATAGTAATATGATACATTTAACATTACAGTAAATGGTTGATAGTAATATGATACATTTAACATTACAGTAAATGGTTGGTAGTAATATGATACATTTAACATTACAGTAAATGGTTGATAGTAATATGATACATTTAACATTACAGTAAATGGTTGATAGTAATATGATACATTTAACATTACAGTACATGTTTATTAGTATTGTGATACATTTAACATTACAGTAAATGGTTGATAGTAATATGATACATTTAACATTACAGTAAATGGTTGATAGTAATATGATACATTTAACATTACAGTAAATGGTTGATAGTAATATGATACATTTAACATTACAGTAAATGGTTCATAGTATTATGATATTTTTAACATTACAGTGAATGGTTGATAGTAATATGATACATTTAACATTACAGTAAATGGTTGAAAGTAATGTGATAAATCATTTAACATTACAGTAAATGGTTGATAGTAATGTGATACATCATTTAACATTACAGTAAATGGTTGATAGTAATGTGATACATCATTTAACATTACAGTAAATGGTTGATAATAATATGATACATTTAACATTACAGTACATGGTTATTAGTATTGTGATACATTTAACATTACAGTAAATGTTTATTAGTATTGTGATACATTTAACATTACAGTACATGTTTATTAGTATTGTGATACATTTAACATTACAGTAAATGGTTGATAGTAATGTGATACATAATTTAACATTACAGTAAATGGTTAATAGTCATATGATACATTTAACATTACAGTAAATGGTTGATAGTAATGTGATACATCATTTAACATTACAGTAAATGGTTGATAGTAATGTGATACATCATTTAACATTACAGTAAATGGTTGATAGTAATGTGATACGTCATTTAACATTACAGTAAATGGTTGATAGTAATTTGATACATAATTTAACATTACAGTAAATGGTTGATAGTAATGTGATACATTTAACATTACAGTACATGGTTATTAGTATTGTGATACATTTAACATTACAGTAAATGGTTGATAGTAATGTGATACATAATTTAACATTACAGTAAATGGTTGATAGTCATATGATACATTTAACATTACAGTAAATGGTTGATAGTAATGTGATACATCATTTAACATTACAGTAAATGGTTGATAGTAATGTGATACATCATTTAACATTATAGTAAATGGTTGATAGTAATGTGATACATTTTTAACATTACAGTAAATGCTTATTAGTAATATGATACATTTAACATTACAGTAAATGGTTGATAGTAATGTGATACATCATTTAACATTACAGTAAATGGTTGATAGTAATGTGATACATCATTTAACATTACAGTAAATGGTTGATAGTAATGTGATACGTCATTTAACATTACAGTAAATGGTTGATAGTAATTTGATACATAATTTAACATTACAGTAAATGGTTGATAGTAATGTGATACATTTAACATTACAGTACATGGTTATTAGTATTGTGATACATTTAACATTACAGTAAATGGTTGATAGTAATGTGATACATAATTTAACATTACAGTAAATGGTTGATAGTCATATGATACATTTAACATTACAGTAAATGGTTGATAGTAATGTGATACATCATTTAACATTACAGTAAATGGTTGATAGTAATGTGATACATCATTTAACATTATAGTAAATGGTTGATAGTAATGTGATACATTTTTAACATTACAGTAAATGCTTATTAGTAATATGATACATTTAACATTACAGTAAATGGTTGATAGTAATGTGATACATCATTTAACATTACAGTAAATGGTTGATAGTAATGTGATACGTAATTTAACATTACAGTAAATGGTTGATAGTAATTTGATACATCATTTAACATTACAGTAAATGGTTGATAGTAATGTGATACATTTAACATTACAGTACATGGTTATTAGTATTGTGATACATTTAACATTACAGTAAATGGTTGATAGTAATGTGATACATAATTTAACATTACAGTAAATGGTTGATAGTCATATGATACATTTAACATTACAGTAAATGGTTGATAGTAATGTGATACATCATTTAACATTACAGTAAATGGTTGATAGTAATGTGATACATAATTTAACATTACAGTAAATGGTTGATAGTAATGTGATACATAATTTAACATTATAGTAAATGGTTGATAGTAATGTGATACATTTTTAACATTACAGTAAATGCTTATTAGTAATATGATACATTTAACATTACAGTAAATGGTTGATAGTAATGTGATACATCATTTAACATTACAGTAAATGGTTGATAGTAATATGATACAGTTAACATTACAGTAAGTGGTTGATAGTAATATGATACGTTTAACATTACAGTAAATGGTTGATAGTAATATGATACATTTAACATTACAGTAAATGGTTGATAGTAATATGATACATTTAACATTACAGTAAATGGTTCATAGTATTATGATATTTTTAACATTACAGTAAATGGTTCATAGTATCATGATATTTTTAACATTACAGTAAATGGTTGATAGTAATATGAAACGTTTAACATTACAGTAAATGGGGACAGTAGGTAAAAAACATAGTTAGCGCATCCTGATGTCAACTGCAGAGAACTTTTATTAACAAGCTCTTATTTAGCTCTTATTTGACATAAAATAAATATATTACACTGCTTTGAAAACTATTCCTGAGATATTTACCCATTAGAAACAATCTCAATATCAAACTAATTGTGTAATTTTTCATTTTGAAGAACCAGAAAGAAATATCAAGGTGACACCACCACACATATGATGTCATAGAAAAGCACAGGATGTCCTCTCAAAGTGACAACAGGACCTCACACAGTGGCATGTATGTCTTTAGAAATACAGAGCAAATACGAATGTCCATTAGATAGGACAACAATCAATTGCTAGGCTCAGGGGGAATATACACTTTTGTCTAAGTTACTGTACAGTTCAGTAATATTTCCTACATAATAATTCCTTCCATTGTAGACACAGGTATTCATTACATTAGGCCTTTTACATTGACGGGGCTATTCTGCTGCATGGAGTCCTGTTTCAGTATAACACATATGTATAGTATAGCAAGTAAACTAAAATCATTTGTATTGCAGTCTGCATATACAGCCAAAGCTGAAAGCATTCACATTCAGTTGTTTCTATGAATAATCCTCATTTATAGTGTATGCAGTGGAATCTCACAGTGGAGTGGTTGAAGGTTGAAGAGGGCTCTATTGAACAGTGAAAGAACAGGAAGTGTTCTCTGGTCACAGAATTAGAATCACTAGAACAGACAAAGCCTGGACAGTATTGTCCACAGCAATTTCCCTGGTAGACTACACTCATGGGTACACTCAAATCGGCGTGTTATTGTGATGCATAACTGCTATGGTAACAGTTGTGTTGTTGTTGTTTACCTGGTAGACGGCCTGCTCACACTGCTTGTCCTTCTGGGACTTCTTCTCCATCTCCTCTCGCTGCTTGATGTCGTAGATGAGCGTGAAGAGGTCACGCAGGTCAATGATCAGTGGCTCCGCCTGGGAGGGAGAGAGAGAGAGAGAGAGACAGAGAGAGAGAGAGAGAGCAGAATATACCACAAACTTATACCACAAAGCCTTATTGTTATTATGAACTGGTTCCCAACTGACATGTGACATAAGAATAATTTATTCATGCAGCCTAATTGACTATCCGTCTTAGTTGGTTAAGGTCGGATATTGACTGAACACGGATCATATTAGTGCCCTGCCAATACGGAGTTGTTGTTATCTGCAGCTATCTGTCACGCCCTGGCCATAGAGAGGCTTTTTATTCTCTATTTTGGTTAGGCCAGGGTGTGACAAGGGTGGGCATTCTACATTATTTTTTCTATGTTTTTGTATTTCTTTGTTTTTGGCCAGGTCTGGTTCTCAATCAGGGCACGTTGCACCTTGGTCCTCACCTTCTTCCACCAACGACAATCGTTACACTATCTACAGCCATCAAGAGCACTGAGCCCTGCAAATCTAATGTGTTATCTATTTATATACTGTATACATTTTATCTTTTGGGACCATTGGCTGGCTTTTCCTTTATTACACAACACAGGAGAGAGCAAAGATCACATTTGTTACCTGGTCACACGGCACCTTATTAGCAGCCTAAGCAGAGAGCTCCTGTAAATACATACATATTTAATTGTTTGTAAGTGTTTTTAAAAGTTTTATAATCAGCTGTTTTGTTTTTGATAACATTCAGTTTTATTGCATATTTATTGCATATTTCTGGTGGTTTTGACCCACAGATTTGCAGATGGACTGGCAGGTCAACTCTTTTTGGCATTTGCCAGAATTGTTCTATGGTCAGTCCCTGTTAGTATTGTATTCTAAATGTGTTGACTTGGGCTGTAATGTTATTCCTAACTAATACCACTGTACACCTCATTCCTGGTACTTGAGTTGAGTCACTACAACAAGGGTAGGTTGGTTCTCTATGGTGTAGTAGGTCATATTTCTATGTTTGTGTTTTGAATGGTTCCCAATTAGAGGCAGCTGGTAATGGTTGCCTCTAATTGAGGATCATATTAAAAGGTAGCCATTTTTCCCACCTGTGTTTGTGGGATATTGTTATGTGTTTGTGGGATATTGTTTTGTGTTTGTGGGATATTGTTTTGTGTTTGTGGGATATTGTTATGTGTTTGTGGGATATTGTTATGTGTTTGTGGGATATTGTTATGTGTTTGTGGGATATTGTTTTGTGTTTGTGGGATATTTTTATGTGTTTGTGGGATATTGTTATGTGTTTGTGGGATATTGTTATGTGTTTGTGGGATATTGTTATGTGTTTGTGGGATATTGTTATGTGTTTGTGGGATATTGTTATGTGTTTGTGGGATATTGTTATGTGTTTGTGGGATATTGTTATGTGTTTGTGGGATATTGTTTTGTGTTTGTGGGATATTGTTATGTGTTTGTGGGATATTGTTATGTGTTTGTGGGATATTGTTATGTGTTTGTGGGATATTGTTATGTGTTTGTGGGATATTGTTATGTGTTTGTGGGATATTGTTATGTGTTTGTGGGATATTGTTTTGTGTTTGTGGGATATTGTTATGTGTTTGTGGGATATTGTTTTGTGTTTGTGCTAGTTGCACCACTTATGTTACATTTTGTTGCTGGTTTATTGTTTTGTTTGGAAGTTTCGCTTTATTAAAAGATGTGGAACTCAACACACGCTGCGCCTTGGTCCTGTCCTTATTACGAACGTGACAGTAGGTAAGGAACTCAGGTCCTGTACTCACCGACTGGCCAGACTTGATGGCCACAAACCTGTGGTGTCCCTCCTTCCCACAGACGTAGCCAAAGGCCCGGTGGTCCCGGGTATCCTTGGCGATATAGGAAATCTCATGCACTGAGTGGTGATGCAGCAGAACCTGAAAACACACACGGAGGAAATTACATACATTTTGAGTACGAAATAACGTAGGAGATCTTTGAAACAGAAGGAAGTGGCAGATCCAAAGCAGGAAATGAACCAAAACTAAATGGAGGGGGTTTGGAGACACATGTTGGATACTGTAGGGCCAAGGTCCTGATTTTATAGTTTAGTTAGACCCATGTGACCTGCCTAAGAGAACTCTTGGCTCTACTCAATGCATTTCTATGAATTTCATCCATTCTTGAAAGAATTCTTTGTTCCAAAATGAGGGAGTGAACTGGGAGTTCAGGGTAAGTAGGCTACAGCTCTTTGCTAATTCTAATACTATGGCAACGCGGTGCTCCAGATACACCGCAGCAGGGAAGAAAGGAAGGCAGATGGAAATTAATATTCTCTCTTTGTCTTACTGTTGACAGGGATGACTGACACATTTACCATTGTTCCCTTTCTTTCCTCATTTCCAACTCTCACAGTTGGAATAGCAGACACAGCACATTTACTGCATGGATAACAGCAGATCAGGATGTGTGTGTGTGTGTGTGCAGATCAGACTCCACACACACAACCCATTGTAACTTATTTTGAAGATCTTTCTAGCCTGGGGGGAAGTTGTTGTTGTGTATTGTGCAATATGCCAAAATATGCATTGTCAACAGAGAATGGTACACCCGCAGGGCAGCGCTGAACACCCAGGTTACAAGTACAACTAACACTGCAAAGAAACCACTACTAAAGGACACCAATAAGAAGAAGAGACTTGCTTGGGCCAAGAAACACGAGCAATGGACATTAGACTGGTGGAAATTTGTCCATTTGTAGAAAATAGTAAAAATAAAGAAAAACCATTGAATGAATAGGTGTTCTAAAACTTTTGACCGGTAGTGTGTATTCAGGAATGTGCATGGATACACACACACACAGTAGTTAGGCTGTCACTCATCTACTCCCACCTGCTGCTCCACTAATAGCATTGATAAGCTTCGAACAATAGGGAGGAGCTACTAAGAAATGACCTAGGGCTTCTTCAGTGGAGTGTAATGATAACAGAGAATTTAATCGTACTAGAGCCGACACTGTTCTATAGTCTAGAATCTAGACTCTAGATGACAGTACATTGCTACATTACACATTTCTACGTGAATGTTCTGCAACGCTGCAGCCTGCTGAATAAGCCCCATATTTTACCATAATGATTGTTGGGGAAATGAAGTGGTGTTGGGGTAATCCGTTTATAAAATGAAAGAGCATTGGGGGAACAATGATTCACAAACAAAATGACAGAGACGCCAGCGGTGATGAGGGTTAGGGATAGGACATACACACACACACACACACACACACACACACACACACACACACACACACACACACACACACACACACACACACACACACACACACACACACACACACACACACACACACACACACTATGGGGCAATGAGGGTTATTATATAGCTGTTGTTGATAAATG
The DNA here is from genome assembly GCF_013265735.2 of Oncorhynchus mykiss. NCBI lineage: Eukaryota > Metazoa > Chordata > Actinopteri > Salmoniformes > Salmonidae > Oncorhynchus > Oncorhynchus mykiss. Next base: position 73,416,608 of record NC_048572.1, read on the forward strand.
ACAGGACTGGCAGCAATTGACAGGTGGCACCACTATCCAACCAAAATCATCAAATATCAAACGATGACGAGCGGGTCTATACAGTAACATTTATTGTATAGAGTAATTGATGATATTTATCCCCTTTTAATGACAGTTGAGGTGGAGCTATGGGGCAGTTAGACTAGCAGTTAGCAGTGATGATGATTAGAGTTGGAACTGTGGGCTAATTAACCTAGCGGATAGCGGTGATGAGCAGCCTCAGGATGGTGGGTTGGTGGGGGTTGGGGGGAGGAGGAACCCCTCTATCATCCTGCAATGGAACAGCAGGCCTCTGGGCCCTGAGGGAGGAGGGTGGGAGGGAGGGAATGAAATGGAGGGGGGAGGCAGATTGTCTCATAGCATGGAGGGGAGGAGGGGGAAGGGGACAACGTCACATCCCTCATATACACACTGTCATTACAGTAGACAGGTCTTTATCATCAGACATTAGCCACCATACAGCACGCCTAGACTGCTTCTGTTGTATTCCCTGTCATGTCAACTGCACCATATGCCAGGTAGGCACACAAGATGGCTGCCTTTCTTCTACATGACTGTGATTAAACTTGTATTAGCCTCTGCCCTCTGGATGTCCTATAAGGTTCACAGCAGCTGGGGCTAGACCTGTCTGCGCAGCTGCACTGTGGAGCCTCATCACTCACTCACCCCTGATCTCTCGTCGTAAATCTTGATCCCCCCGAAGGAGATGGTGAGGAAGACTCTCTGCTTGTGCTCTCCTTTGGAGCGCGCTGACGAAGCCATTCCCTGGAGGAGAGGAAGAGACACAGGGAGATGAAGGGAAATACTCTCAGCGTGAAAGACAGCAGCGTGCCATCGACTCACGACTCAGGTAAGTATGACGGGGGAGGAGGAGGAGAGGGGAGGAAGAGGGTGACAGCTGTTATATGAGGTGCAATACGACAGAAGGCTCTTCAATGTTGCTCTTTTTGAACTTTCATTCTTTCAACACAGTTTCTCTTTTTCACCACTGAGTCTTTTATTGTTGAGCTTTTAAGAGGCTGATTTATTAAGTAGGGTTCTGCTGCCTGCACCTTGTGACACAAGCTGCCAAACTTCCATGTAGCAACTTGAAGTTTCTCTGACTGAATGTATTCTGCTGACCGACCGTAGCCTAACCTTCACCTCGCCGGGACACTTCTGTCACGTCTTGCTGCCTGAAGAACCATGGAGCCTTTAAAGTAGATTTTCCCATGGATCTCAGCTCCTTTTTCTTTCAACAAAAACAATTAACATTTCCAGCATGTTTCTCAGACTCAAATGGAGGCACGACCCTCCCTCTCTAACGCAAGCCTGACATGTCTTTCATGTAAATAAGCTGTGAGAAAAGAGAAAAGAAGACAGAACGTCATCGTGAATGCTGAACACGTCTGACAACCCTGGAACCCCAGTCACGTTGAGGAGGGTTGAGCGAGCGACCCCATACACAACCAGTACACTATATCCCCCTCTCCAGATCTGAGCTTCATCAATTAATACATAAACTTGGAAACCATCAACCCCCTGTTTGTTCTCCAGAAACAAAGAGCGATCGGCTGAATAGAGGAGAGAGAGGTGTCTAAGAATGTCGTCAATCCACAATCGACTTCTCCATTTGGTGGATTAAGTCCTCAAGCTTATGGAGGCAGCTCAATAGAGACCCCTTCCCCTCCTCTATTCCATCCCTCCATCGCCCTCCTCTATTCTATACCTCCACCCCCTCCTCTATTTCATCCCTCCATCCAACTCCTATATTTCATCCCTCTATCCCGCTCCTCCATTTCATCCCTCTATCTCCCTCCTCTATTTCATCCCTCCATCGCCCTCCTCTATTCCATCCCTCCATCTCCCTCTTCTATTCCATCCCTCCATCGCCCTCCTCTATTCCATCCCTCCATCTCCCTCCTCTATTGCATCCCTCTGTCTCCATCTTCTATTCCATCCCTCTATCCCCCTCCTCTATTCCATCCCTCCATCTCCCTCTTCTATTTCATCCCTCTGTCTCCATCTTCTATTCCATCCCTCTATCTCCATCTTCTATTCCATCCCTCCATCCCCCTCTTCTATTCCATCCCTCTATCCCCCTCTTCTATTCCATCCCTCCATCTCCCTCTTCTATTCCATCCCTCCATCTCCCTCTTCTATTCCACCCCTCCATCTCCCTCTTCTATTCCATCCCTCCATCTCCCTCTTCTATTCCATCCCCCTATCCCCTCCTCTATTTCATCCCTCCATCGCCCTCTTCTATTCCATCCCTCCATCTCCCTCTTCTATTCCATCCCTCCATCCCCCTCTTCTATTCCATCCCTCCATCTCCCTCTTCTATTCAATCCCTCCATCTCCCTCTTCTATTTCATCCCTCCATCGCCCTCTTCTATTTCATCCCTCCATCGCCCTCTTCTATTCCATCCCTCCATCCCCCTCTTCTATTCCATCCCTCCATCTCCCTCTTCTATTCCATCCCTCCATCTCCCTCTTCTATTCCATCCCTCCATCTCCCTCTTCTATTCCATCCCTCCATCGCCCTCTTCTATTCCATCCCTCCATCCCCCTCTTCTATTTCATCCCTCCATCCCCCTCTTCTATTCCATCCCTCCATCTCCCTCTTCTATTCCATCCCTCCATCTCCCTCTTCTATTCCATCCCTCCATCTCCCTCCTCTATTTCATCCCTCCATCTCCATCTTCTATTCCATCCCTCTATCTCCATCTTCTATTCCATCCCTCCATCGCCCTCTTCTATTCCATCCCTCGATCGCCCTCCTCCATTTCATCCCTCCATCCCCCTCTTCTATTCCATCCCTCTATCTCCATCTTCTATTCCATCCCTCCATCGCCCTCTTCTATTCCATCCCTCTATCTCCATCCCTCCATCCCCCTCTTCTTTTCCATCCCTCTATCTCCATCTTCTATTCCATCCCTCCATCCCCCTCTTCTATTCCATCCCTCCATCTCCCTCCTCTATTTCATCCCTCCATCCCCCTCTTCTATTCCATCCCTCTATCTCCATCTTCTATTCCATCCCTCCATCCCCCTCTTCTATTTCATCCCTCTATCTCCATCTTCTATTCCATCCCTCTATCTCCATCTTCTATTCCATCCCTCTATCACCCTCTTCTATTCCGTCCCTCTATCTCCATCTTCTATTCCATCCCTCTATCCCCCTCCTCTATTTCATCCCTCCATCCCCCTCCTCTATTCCATCCCTCTATCCCCCTCTTCTATTCCATCCCTCCATCCCCCTCTTCTATTCCATCACTCTATCTCCATCTTCTATTCCATCCCTCTATCTCCATCTTCTATTCCATCCCTCTATCGCCCTCTTCTATTCCATCCCTGTATCCCCCTCTTCTATTCCATCCCTCCATCCCCCTCCTCTATTCCATCCCTCTATCCCCCTCCTCTATTTTATCCCTCCATCCCCCTCCTCTATTCCATCCCTCCATCGCCCTCTTCTATTCCATCCCTCTATCTCCATCTTCTATTCCATCCCTCCATCCCCCTCTTCTATTCCATCCCTCCATCGCCCTCTTCTATTCCATCCCTCTATCTCCATCCCTCCATCCCCCTCTTCTATTCCATCCCTCTATCTCCATCTTCTATTCCATCCCTCCATCCCCCTCTTCTATTCCATCCCTCCATTCCCCTCTTCTATTCCATCCCTCCATCCCCCTCTTCTATTCCATCCCTCCATCACCCTCTTCTATTCCATCCCTCTATCTCATCTTCTATTCCATCCCTCTATCTCCATCTTCTATTCCATCCCTCCATCTCCATCTTCTATTCCATCCCTCCATCCCCCTCTTCTATTCCATCCCTCTATCTCCATCTTCTATTCCATCCCTCCATCCCCCTCTTCTATTCCATCCCTCCATTCCCCTCTTCTATTCCATCCCTCCATCCCCCTCTTCTATTCCATCCCTCCATCACCCTCTTCTATTCCATCCCTCTATCTCATCTTCTATTCCATCCCTCTATCTCCATCTTCTATTCCATCCCTCCATCTCCATCTTCTATTCCATCCCTCCATCTCCCTCTTCTATTCCATCCCTCCATCTCCCTCTTCTATTCCATCCCTCCATCTCCCTCTTCTATTCCATCCCTCTATCCCCCTCTTCTATTCCATGCCTCTATCGCCCTCCTCTATTTCATCCCTCCATCCCCCTCTTCTATTTCATCCCTCCATCCCCCTCTTCTATTCCATCCCTCTGTCCCCCTCTTCTGCCTGTCTATATAATATAATGACTGTATTGACCTGAGAACATTGACTGTAACTGGCAGTGACTGCTGGACATGGGAGTCATAGGCAGGTCACTGTTCAAATGTCACAGCATGGATCTACAAAACTCCTGCTGTTGTGTTATTGGACATGTGGAGCAACTACATCTGATATGAGAAGATCAGAGCAGGAAATGGCTTTGCCTGCTGGCTGTACGGTAATGCTACTATGTCTCCAGCATGGTTGAAGAGACATAATAAAACCATCCATATTCTCTCTTCTGTAGATGCATCTGGCTCCTGCAAAGACGCATCAATAGAGATGGCTGAATTCACTTCTTCTTCTACACCTGAATACCACCCCCCTCTCCTCAGACACACACAGACATACCTTGAGCTTCATCATGGAGTCCTGGCACAGCTTGTCCCCGCGTGCCGCTGTCACCTCATCAGTCCCGATCAGCTTGGCCTTGTAGCGCACGCCATCACCACGGAAACGCTTAATCAGCCCCGTCTCAGTGCGGTCCTGACCTGCAGAGAGAGAGAGAGAGAGAGGAGAGAGAGAGAGGGGAGAGAGAGAGGAGAGAGAGAGAGAGAGAGAGAGAGAGAGAGGGAGAGAGAGAGAGAGAGAGAGAGAGAGAGAGAGAGAGAGAGAGAGAGGTTTAAGAGGTGTGTGTGTGTGCGTGTCTGCATGCATGTGTGTGTGTAGGGAGGGGTACAGTATGTGGGAAAATACATATTTATGGGATATTAATATGAAATGTCTGAGGAGACAATTTGAGCATCATCCTTCATCACTGTCTCCCTGATAAAGGCTATGACGCCAAAACACGTCAGCGGCTTTTTAGAATCTGTTCTATTGAACAACACGCCACTGCAATAAAGGCATTTTAATATCATGAAGAGTGCCTTGATCCTCCTTGATTTCTGAGCACTACACACCTCTGTTCCCATGGGCACTGTTGGCTGTTGACAAACAGTATGAAAGGCTGCTATTGAGAGGAATCATCTCGGTCCAACGCACGCCCACAATCCCATAAGCCTCCCATGGTTGATGGATGGATGAGAAGATGGGAGGGAGGGAGGGAGGGAGGGAGGGAGGGAGGAAGGAAAGAAAGAAAGAAAGAAAGAAAGAAAGAAAGAAAGAAAGAAAGAAAGAAAGAAAGAAAGAAAGAGGCGGAGGAGGAGAGAGTTGGAAAGAGATGGAGAAAGAGTGGGAGAGATGGAGAGAGGGAGTGTGAGTGAGGTGTGGACGATGGAGGACAGATCTACAGGCTCTTTTGGTATGTCTGGCCTCTCTCTCTGTCTGTCATCGTCCTCCCCCAGTCCCCCAGACACCTAACCATCGCCTTGACACTGACATTTTTCTCATTTTGTCTTCCTCCGCTGTCCGCCGGGTTTTGATCATGTTGGCCCAACCCCTCCACTTGTCTGTGTCTGTGAGTAACCTGTCTCTACATAACCTGGAGGTGGTTTGTCAGTATTAAGTGACTGTCTGCTGCTGCTTACACACACACATAGTGGTATTTCAAATCAAGGTCGACGGCACCTTGGAGAGTTTAGCTGAGACTATTTCAGGCCCCGCTCTGCCTCACTATTCTAGGCCAAGAGACTATATACACCCTTCATCACATCAGTTTGCAGGGCATTTTAAACCGGCTGCATGGCTAAGCTCTGCGGAAGAGGAGCAGGACAGCCTTTAATATCCCTAACAAAAACCGTCAAGCCACAAACTAAAACCATATTACACCAAATGAGCTTATTCCACCGCTGAAAACAGATGCCTTCCACATACTACGTCTTACAGAAATGTCATTTGAGTTTCACGCATCGCTAAATATTTCAGTGAAATGTCTTGTCAGTGTTTCTATTCCCCAGGAAAATGAAATAGAAATTGGAAGGGGAAAAAACCAAAATGAAGTTGCCCTGCGAATGAAGATGGCTCAGTTGAAACGTGGAGAGCCTGTCGTCGCTTTGGCTATGCACACTTGCTCACTAATTCAAGAGGGCTCAATTCTCTAAAGGGGGGAGAGGGCTTGAAGATGCTAAAGTCATTAAACTATCCAAGTACAGTAAGTGAATTCATGCTTGTTTCTTTGCTAGAGGAGAAGCCTAGATAATGAGGCTCATATAGACGGGTTAGCTGACAACGTCACGAAAACCATGTGAGTGCAGAAGTCTGTTAATTTGCTGAAAACATCCCCATAGCATGATCCTGCCACCACCATGCTTCAACATAGGGATGGTGCCAGGTTTGGTGCCAGATAATTCTGAATTTAATTAGACTTTCTTTCACTTTCTTTTACTTTGTCATTATGGGGTATTGTGTGGGGATGGGTGAGAAAACAAATGTTATCCAGGATGTAACACAACAAAATGTGGAATAAGTCAAGGTGTATGAATACTTTCTGAAGGCACTGTATATCATCTTTCATCAAGTCTTAACAAAATATATTGTACTACTATAGTACTGTCTCGTCCCGTGCTTCCATCCTCTGAGTCCCCTAATTAAATTGGTGCTTTACCTTGTACTGTATGCCAACTGTGTAATCACACTTGAGGAGAGATTTTGTGGATTTATGCAAAGAGCCACAAAAACCCCAAACAGCTCTCCCTGCATAGGAAATGCAAGTGTTGCTACAGCATCTAGAAACAGGGTCTAGATACAACACGATAATCCCTGCAATATATGCCCAGGGTTCACATCACGGTGAGTGTGCACTACACTGTTGCTGGATTTGGGAACCAACCGCTGCAGAGTCTAGATACAACACGATAATCCCTGCAGTATATGCCCAGGGTTCACATCACGGTGAGTGCACTACACTGTTGCTGGATTTGGGAATCAACCGCTGCAGGGGATGAGGATGTTGTTTAAATGATATTTCTAGCTTTCGGGAAAGAAGAGAGATATGACACACACTCTTGTCCCCTGGAGGAATCACTGCTCCCTAGTCAGTGTTTTTGAAGTCTCAGAGAGTTGAAATGTGCAAAGTAGCTTGCTAGGCTAGAGATACATCAAAGTATAGCAGCCACTGCTAGGACCCACTTTTTGTACGTGGGTGCAGTAGTGTAGTAGAGCGTACAAAAGATGGCACTGACGGAGAAGGCCGACATCTTAAGAGTTCTGACTTGCTATTTAGTGAAAAAAAAAAAAACTTTTTTTTGTACAGAAGTATACTGAACAAAATATAAACACGTAAAGTGTTTGTTCCATGTTTCATGAGCTGAAATAAAAGATCACAGAAATGTTCAATACGCACAAAAAGCTTAAATGTCTACCGACCGGTAGTACTTACGTCTGTAGCCATGAAGTGCTTCGAAAAGGCTGGTCATGGCTCACATCAACACCATTATCCCTGAAACCCTAGACCCACTCCAATATACATACCGCCCTAACAGATCCGCAGATGATGCGATCTCTATTGCACTCCACACTGTCCTTTCCCACCTGGACAAAAGGAACACCTATGTGATAAGGGTAGGTAACAACACATCCGCCATGCTGATCCTCAACACGGGGGCCGCTCAGGGGTGCGTGCTCAGTCCCCCCCTGTACTCCCTGTTCACTCATGACTGCACGGCCAGGGCCTCCTGCCATCCAGGACCTCTATACCAGGCGGTGTCAGAGGAAGGCCCTAAAATTGTCAAAGACTCCAGCTACCCTAGGCATAGACTGTTCTCTCTTCTACCGCATGGCAAGCGGTACCGGAACACCAAGTCTAGGTCCAAGAGGCTTCTAAACAGCTTCTACCCCCAAGCCATAAGACTCCTGAACATCTAATCAAATGGCTACCCAGACTATTTTTAATCTGACTTCAACTCCAACACAGCTGTTCCTTTGTTCACACCGGACGTTATTCCTTTGTTTCATGGGCTACCAAACCGCTACAGGTGTATATGCGATAAATGGGCTGGCATCCTGGTGAGACTGTGACGAAGAGAAAATCCACCGGCACTTCCCTCCGTTTTATGGGAAAATGTTCAGTCACTTGAGAATAAGATCATTCAAGAGTCTCCTATCAGAGAGACTTGAAAAACTGCAATATTATATGCATTTCAGAAACTTGGCTGGCTCAATCTATGAACATAGAACTCAGTGGCACGATCGGACAACATCAGCCTCAGATAAGTCCAAAAGGGTGGGGAGTGCCTCTTCATAAACACCAACTGTTGCGCTGCTTCCAGTGTGAAGGAAAACTAGAGCTTTATCCATACAGAATATCTCACTATAAGCTGCAGACATGTTTACCTACCAAGAGAGTTCTCATCCATAATTATCAAAGCTGTCTACATCCCACCACAATCCCACATCACTTTGGCACTCAAAAAACTTAATGGGACCATGGGTGGAGCCTTGTAGGCAACAACACCTCTGCCACGCTGAACCTCAACATGCGGGCCCCTCACGGGTGGGTACTTAGTCCCTGTACTCCCTGTTCCCCCACGACTGCGTGGCTATGCATGACTTCAACACCATCATCAAGTTTGCTGATGACACGACGGTGGTAGCCCTGATCACCAACGGCGATTAGACAGCCTACAGGTAGGAGGTCAGAGACTTGGCAGTGTGGTGCCAGGACAACAACCTCTCCCCCAAACGTCAGTAAGACCAAGGAGTTGATTGTGGACTAGAGGAGAAAGAGGGGAGAGCACGCCCCCATCCACATCGACAGGGATTTAGTGGAGCAGGTCGAGAGCTTCAAGTTCCTTGGCGTCCACATCACTAAGGACTTAACATGGTCCACACACACCAACACAGTCGTGAAGAGGGCATGACAGCTCCTTTTCCCCCTCAGGAGGCTGATAAGATTTGACATGGGCCCTCAGATCCTCAAAAAGTTCTATAGCTGCACCATCGAGAACAGCTTGACTTGCTGCATCACCGCTTAGTATGGAAAATACACCATCTTCGACCCAAAGCTCTACAGAGGGTAGTGGGGAAAGCCCAATACATCACTGGGGTCGAGCTCCCTGTCACCCAGGACCCCGATGTCAGAGAAAGTCCCGAAAAATTGCCAAGACTTAAGCCATCCAAACTATAGAAAGATAGGGTCTGCGTTGACCCTATCTTGCACTGACACTTTGCACACTCACAAGACTATATAGAGTGCCTTCATAAAGTATTCACACCCCTTGCATTTAAAATGTTGTTGTGTTACAGCCTGAATTTGAAATGGATTACATTTAGATTGTGTGTCACCAGACCATACACAGCACCCCACAATGTCACTACAAAGATACAGGTGTCATTCATACCTCAGTTGCCGGAGATGAAGGAAACCGCTCCAGAATTTTCCAATGAGGCCAATGGTAACTTTAAAACAGTTACCGAGTTTAATGGCTGTGATAAGAGAAAACTAAGGATGGATCAACATTGTAGTTACACCTCAATACTAACCTAAATGAAAGTGAGAAGAAGGAAGCCTGTACAAAATAAAAAATATTCCAGAACATGCATCCTGTTTGCAATAAGGCACTGAAGTAAAACAGCAAAAAAGTGAATTAAAGGTGAATTAATTCATTTGAAATACAAATCGTTATGTTGGTGCAAATACAACACAACATATCACTGAGTACCACTCTTGATATTTTCAAGCATGGTGGTGGCTGCATCATGTTATTGGCGTGCTTGTCATTGGCAAGGACTAGGGAGTTTTGGATAAAAATAAACGGAATAGAGCTAAGCACGGGTAAAATCCTAAAGGAAAACCTCTTTCATTCTGCTTTCCAACAGACACTGGGAGCCAAATTCACCTTTCAGAATGATAACAACATAAAACACAAGGCCAAATGTACAGTAGATTGCTTACCAATACGACAATGAATGTTCCTGAGTTGAATAGTTACAGCTTTGACTTAAATCGGCTTCAAAAATCTGTCAAGACTTGAAAATGGCTGTCAAACAATGATCAACAACCAACTAGACAGAGCTTGAATAATAATAAGAAATTATAATGTGCAAATATTTAACAATCCAGATGTGCAAAGCTCTTAGAGACTTACACAGAATTATTCACAGCTGTAATCACTGCCAAAGGGTATTCTAGCATGTATTGACTCAGGGGGTGGAATAATTATCTAATTAAGATATACTGGTATTTTACAAATGTTCAAGTTTTTTACATTTACAGCATTTTGTGTAGATCGTTGACAAAAAAAGACAATTAAATCTATTTTAATCCTACTTCGAAACACAACAAAATGTGTAATAAGTCAGGGGTGTGAACACTTTCTGAAGGCACTGTATGCACACTATATACACACACACACACACACACACACACACACACAAACAATACACTCACACTCTCACACAGAACCCAAACACATAACACACACACGCAAACGACACAACACACACACACACACACACACATATACTGTACACACACACACACATGACCAAAAGACCAAAATGCTCGTAGAACATTTCATTCCAGAAATCATGGGCATTGGTCCCCCCTTTGCTGCTATTCTTTTTTATTTGTATTTAATGTTTTTATTTCACCTTTATTTAACCAGGTAGGCCAGTTGAGAACAAGTTCTCATTTACAACTGCGACCTGGCCAAGATAAAGCAAAGCAGGGCGACACAAACAACACAGAGTTGCACATGGGATAAACAAACGTAGAGTCAATAACACAATAGAAACATCTATATACAGTGTGTGGAAATGTAGTAAGATTAGGGAGGTAAGGCAATAAATAGGCCATAGTGGTGAAATAATTACAATTTACCATTAACACTGGAGTGATAGATGTGCAGAAGATGAACGAGTAGAGATACTGGGGTGCAAAGGAACAAAAAATGTATAACAATATGTGGATGAGGTAGTTGGGTGGGCTATTTACAGATGGGCTGTGTACAGGTGCAATGGTCGGTAAGCTGCTGTGACAGCTGATGCTTAAAGTTAGTGAGGAATATATAGATTCCAGCTGTATAGACTCCAGCAGACTGCAAATCCGTTCCAGTCACTGGCAGCAGAGAACTGGAAGGAAAGGCGGCCAAAGGAGGCTTTGGGAATGATCAGCGAAATATATCTGCTAGAGCGCATGCTACGGGTGGGTGCTGCTATGGTGACCAGTGAGCTGAGATAAGTCGGGGCTTTACCTAGCAAAGACTTATAGATGACCTGGAGCCAGTTGGTTTGGCAACGAATACGAAGCGAGGGCCAGGCAACGAGAGCATACAGGTCGCAGTGGTGGGTGGTATATGGGGCTTTGGTGACAAAATGGATGGCACTGTGATAGACTACATCCAATTTGCTGAGTAGAGTGCTGGAGGCTATTTCGTAAATGGCATCGCCGAAGTCAAGGATTTGTAGGATAGTCAGTTTTATGAGGGTATGTTTGGCAGTATGAGCGAAGGATGCTTTGTTGCGAAATAGGAAGCCGATTCAATATTTAATTTTGGATTGGAGATGCTTAATGTGGGTCTGGAAGGAGAGTTTACAGTCTAACCAGACACCTAGGTATTTGTAGTTGTCCACATATTCTAAGTCAGAACCGACCAGAGTAGTGATGCTAGACGGGCGGAAGGGTGCGGGCAGCAATCGGTTGAAGAGCATGCATTTAGTTTTACTTGCATTTACAGTTTTTTCCAACTGCTTACACACATTTTCAAAACTGTCTCCTTTTTTTCAAAACTCTACACACAATTCCCAAAACTGCACACACAAAATGCAAAATGCCTCACATCTCCTTCAAAATGTAACACTGCATTCAAAATGCCATAAACACGTGTCAGAATGAAGCATTTGCATCAAATGGCAAACACTGCTTTCATAATAGTACATTTTTGGATATACCATGTAAACACTGTTGTTCTAAATCTAAAGCTCTTTGGTCTTTCATAGGCTTATATCTACATTTCAATACAATGTTCTACAGTGAAAGTAATTTGCTGAGAGGGGTAACAAGTACACTGTAAACACCAATGCAATGTAGAAACAGAAAATATTTATTCGGCCAAACATTACTGTTGTATACAGTAGCATACAACAAAACCATAAACATATGTAAACCAAAAGTATATTCTTTAGAATACAGTAAAGAACACAATTGTGTGTGTGGGGTCCCAGGGGGACAGTCCAGGAATTGGTAGGGGGGGGGCAGTCACCAGTGCTAAGCTACCCTTCATCTCTTCTCTGTCCTGGGTCTGGCCACAATACTTCGTCCACATCACAAGATACGCTTTCTCTTGCCAAACATGGAGGGAAGTATCTCCTAGCGTGGCGTATCCAACCTTGGACAGAGGTAACCTCTATGTCCCCACATGGAGGGAAGTATCTCCTAGCGTGGCGTATCCAACCTTGGACAGAGACAACCTCTATGTCCCCACATGGAGGGAAGTATCTCCCAGTATCCAACCTTGGACAGAGACAACCTCTATGTCCCCACATGGAGGGAAGTATCTCCTAGCGTGGCGTTTCCAACCTTGGAGAGAGACAACCTCTATGTCCCCACATGGAGGGAAGTATCTCCTAGCATGGCGTATCCAACCTTGGACAGAGACAACCTCTATGTCCCCACATGGAGGGAAGTATCTCCTAGCGTGGCGTATCCAACCTTGGACAGAGACAACCTCTATGTCCCCACATGGAGGGAAGTATCTCCTAGCGTGGCGTTTCCAACCTTGGACAGAGACAACCTCTATGTCCCCACATGGAGGGAAGTATCTCCTAGCATGGCGTTTCCAACCTTGGACAGAGACAACCTCTATGTCCCCACATGGAGGGAAGTATCTCCTAGCATGGCGTATCCAACCTTGGACAGAGACAACCTCTATGTCCCCACATGGAGGGAAGTATCTCCTAGCATGGCGTATCCAACCTTTGACAGAGACAACCTCTATGTCCCCACATGGAGGGAAGTATCTCCTAGCGTGGCGTTTCCAACCTTGGACAGAGACAACCTCTATGTCCCCACATGGAGGGAAGTATCTCCTAGCGTGGCGTTTCCAACCTTGGACAGAGACAACCTCTATGTCCCCACATGGAGGGAAGTATCTCCTAGCGTGGTGTATCCAACCTTGGACAGAGACAACCTCTATGTCCCCACATGGAGGGAAGTATCTCCCAGTATCCAACCTTGGACAGAGGCAACCTCTATGTCCCCACATGGAGGGAAGTATCTCCTAGCGTGGTGTATCCAACCTTGGACAGAGACAACCTCTATGTCCCCACATGGAGGGAAGTATCTCCCAGTATCCAACCTTGGACAGAGGCAACCTCTATGTCCCCACATGGAGGGAAATATCTCCTAGCGTGGCGTATCCAACCTTGGACAGAGGCAACCTCTATGTCCCCACATGCGTCCTCCATTGCCTGGAAAAGCGGCATGCGGGCATAGGGTTGGCGATCATACACTTTCCAGCGCCAGGCTGAGAAGAATTCCTCTATGGGATTTAGAAAAGGTAAATATGGGGGTAGGTACAAAACTACAAATTGTGAATGGGTGGCAAACCGGTTTTGGACCAGAACAGCCCGGTGAAAACTAACATTGTCCCATAAAACCACAAATCTAGCAGGCTCCTGATCTGGATCAGGGACACGCATTGTGTAAATTGCATCCAGAAAAGTGAGCATATGGCCGGTGTTGTACGGACCCAGTGTGGCATTGTGATGGAGGACCCCGTTTTGAGTGATGGCAGCACACATAGTTATATTACCCCCACGCTGTCCAGGGACATTGGTAAATGCCCTCTGTCCTATTACATTTCTTCCGCGGCGCCTGGTTTTGGTGAGGTTGAAGCCAACCTCATCGACATAAATAAATTCATGGTGAATTACATGGGCATCCAGCTCCAATACTCTCTGTAACAAACAAAAGGATAAACAGATGAGTAAATATGGTCTGAAGTACTGGAAGTAGTGTTGCAAACATACCTCTACAAAGTCATGTCGCATATTCTTGACTCTGTCAGAGTTTCTCTCAAATGGCACCTTGTAAAGTTGTTTCATCGTCACTCGGTGCTGTTGGAGGATGCGTTGTATGGTCGACAGGCTTACAGCATTGATGTTGTTAAATATGGTGTCATTATTCAAGATATGCTCTCTTATCTCTCGAATCCTAATTGCATTGTTGGCCAAAACCATATTTATAATTGCAGTCTCTTGTACATCTGTAAACAAGTGTCCTCGTCCTCCATGATGTCTTTGCCTTTCCACTCTGTACCGAATTCAAACACAGTATGTGTTCAGCATAGGAACTGTAAACAATGTACAAACAAATGTAGTACAGCATGATAACCAACCTTATTCATTCAATGCCGTGCAGTAAATGGATGGCTTAGAGTTACAAATGTTTATGCAATACTATGCAGTCATACGTATTTTACAGTACATTACTGTAATGCTAAAATAGTCATTATATAGTTGCATACCTGTTCTCATTTCTAAAGGTTAGAATTATGGACGCCACTGTAAATCGACTCAAATTGGGCTGGACTCTCAGTCCAGCCTCTCTCATGGTCAAACCGTGGTTGATCACATGATCAACAAGTGTTGCCCTAATCTCATCAGAGATGGCTCTCCTTCCTTCTCTTCTTTGCCCTTGTCCTCTTCTTCATCTTCCTCTCCCTCCTACTCCTCTTGCTCTCTGTCCATTGTTGGCATCCATTGTTCAAAACAGGTAATCTGACCTATTTATAGGCCTATACTACAGTAAAGCAGTGATTGGTTAGTGATCAGTTAAGCTATTAGTGTTTGCACATGTTTGCACATGTGAGGAGTGTGTGTGGTGAATAAGTGTAGCATTTTGATTGGTTGTGTTTGGAAAAGGAAAGCAAGTCCCTTCCTGTTAGATTTTTGTGTTTTAGGTAGAGAATTGTGTGTAGTGTTTTGAAAAAAGTGTTTTATGCAATTGACAACTGAGTCAAAGGCTGAGAAATAGCTTATGGTTTTGGATATTTGGTGTGTAGTTACGCACTTTAAGTGAGAGGTTTCAAAAATCGTGTGACATGAAAAGATTTTGTGTGTAAGTAGTTGGAAAAAACTGTAAGAGCAGTTGGAGGCCACGGAAGGAGAGTTGTATGGCATTGAAGCTTGTCTGGAGGTTTGTTAACACAATGTCCAAAGAAGGGCCAGAAGTATACAGAATGGTGTCATCTGCGTAGAGGTGGATCAGAGACTCACCAGCAGCAAGAGCGACATAATTTATGTATACAGAGAAAAGAGTCGGCCCGAGAACTGAACCCCGTGTCACCCCCATCCGGACAACAGGCCCTCCGATTTGACACACTAAACTCTGAGAAGTAGTTGGTGAACCAGGCGAGGCAGTCATTTGAGAACCAAGGCTGTTGAGTCTGCTGATAAGAATGCGGTGATTGACAGAGTCAAAAGCCATGGCCAGGGCGATGAAGACGGCTGCACAGTGTTGTCTTTTATCGATGGCGGTTATGATATTGTTTAGGACCTTGAGCATGGCTGAGGTGCACCCATGACCAACTTAGAAACCAGATTGCATAGCGGAGAAGATACGGTGGGATTCGAAATGGTCGGTGATCTGTTTGTTAACTTGGCTTTCGAAGACTTTAGAAAAGCAGGGCAGGATAGATACACAGTGCCTTGCGAAAGTATTCGGCCCCCTTAAACTTTGCGACCTTTTGCCACATTTCAGGCTTCAAACATAAAGATATAAAACTGTATTTTTGTGTGAAAAATCAACAACAAGTGGGACACAATCATGAAGTGGAACGACATTTATTGGATATTTCAAACTTTTTTAACAAATCAAAAACTGAAAAATTGGGCGTGCAAAATTATTCAGCCCCTTTACTTTCAGTGCAGCAAACTCTCTCCAGAAGTTCAGTGAGGATCTCTGAATGATCCAATGTTGACCTAAATGACTAATGATGATAAATACAGTCCACCTGTGTGTAATCAAGTCTCCGTATAAATGCACCTGCACTGTGATAGTCTCAGAGGTCCGTTAAAAGCGCAGAGAGCATCATGAAGAACAAGGAACACACCAGGCAGGTCCGAGAAACTGTTGTGAAGAAGTTTAAAACCGGATTTGGATACAAAAATATTTCCCAAGCTTTAAACATCCCAAGGAGCACTGTGCAAGCGATAATATTGAAATGGAAGGAGTATCAGACCACTGCAAATCTACCAAGACCTGGCCGTCCCTCTAAACTTTCAGCTCATACAAGGAGAAGACTGATCAGAGATGCAGCCAAGAGGCCCATGATCACTCTGGATGAACTGCAGAGATCTACAGCTGAGGTGGGAGACTCTGTCCATAGGACAACAATCAGACAAATCTGGCCTTTATGGAAGAGTGGCAAGAAGAAAGCCATTTCTTAAAGATATCCATAAAAAGTGTCGTTTAAAGTTTGCTACAAGCCACCTGGGAGACACACCAAACATGTGGAAGAAGGTGCTCTGGTCAGATGAAACCAAAATTGAACTTTTTGGCAACAATGCAAAATGTTATGTTTGGCGTAAAAGCAACACAGCTCATCACCCTGAACACACCCTCCCCACTGTCAAACATGGTGGTGGCAGCATCATGGTTTGGGCCTGCTTCTCTTCAGCAGGGACAGGGAAGATGGTTAAAATTGATGGGAAGATGGATGGAGCCAAATACAGGACCATTCTGGAAGAAAACCTGATGGAGTCTGCAAAAGACCTGAGACTGGGACGGAGATTTGTCTTCCAACAAGATAATGATCCAAAACATAAAGCAAAATCTACAATGGAATGGTTCAAAAATAAACATATCCAGGTGTTAGAATGGCCAAGTCAAAGTCCAGACCTGAATCCAATCGAGAAACTGTGGAAAGAACTGAAAACTGCTGTTCACAAATGCTCTCCATCCAACCTCACTGAGCTCGAGCTGTTTTGCAAGGAGGAATGGGAAACATTTTCAGTCTCTCGATGTGCAAAACTGATAGAGACATACCCCAAGCGACTTACAGCTGTAATCGCAGCAAAAGGTGGCGCTACAAAGTATTAACTTAAGGGGGCTGAATAATTTTGCACGCCCAATTTTTCAGTTTTTGATTTGTTAAAAAAGTTTGAAATATCCAATAAATGTCATTCCACTTCATGATTGTGTTCCACTTGTTGTTGATTCTTCACAAATAAATACAGTTTTATATCTTTATGTTTGAAGCCTGAAATGTGGCAAAAGGTCGCAAAGTTCAAGGGGGCCGAATACTTTCTGTAGGTCTGTAACAGTTTGGGTCTAGAGTGTCTCCCCCTTTGAAGAGGGGGATGACCGCGGCAGCTTTCCTCTTTAGGGATCTCAGACGATACGAAAGAGAGGTTGAACAGGCTAGTAAAAGGGTTCGCAACAATTGCGGCAGATCATTTTTAGAGAGGGTCCAGATTGTCTAGCCCAGCTGATTTGTAGGGGTCCAGATTTTGCAGCTCTTTCAGAACATCAGCTACCTGAATTTGGGTGAAGGATAGGTGGGGAGGCTTGGGCAAGTTGCTGTGGGGGGTGCAGAGCTGTTGACCGAGGTAGGGGTAGCCAGGTGGAAAGCATGGCCAGCCATAGAAAATTGCTTATTGAAATTCTCAATTATCGTAGATTTATCGGTGGTGACAGTGTTTCCTAGCCTCAGTGCAGTGGGCAGCTGGGAGGAGGTGCTCTTATTCTCCATGGGCTTTACATTGTCCCAGAACTTTTTGAAGTTTGTGCTACAGGATGCACATTTCAGTTTGAAAAAGCTAGCCTTTGCTTTCTTAGCTGCCTGCGTATATTAGTTCCTAACTTCCCTGAAAAGTTTCATATCGCAGGAGCTATTCGATGCTAACGCAGTATGTCACAGGATGTTTTTGTGCTGGTCAAGGGCAGTCAAGTCTGGAGTAGAAGCTCGAACTGTTTGGGCACAGACCTGGGTAGCATGACAGAACTCTGCAGACTATCTCTGCAGTAGATTGCAACTCTGCCCCCTTTGGCAGTTCTATGTTGGTGGAAAATCCTAAGCCAGGATTCAGATATGGCTAGGACATCAGGGTTGGCGGAGTGTGCTAAAACAGTGAATAAAAGAAACTTAGGGAGGAGGCTTCTGATGTTAGCATGCATGAAACCAAGGCTTTTACTTTTACAGAAGTCAAAAAATGAGAGCGCCTGGGAAATAGGAGTATAACTGGGGGCTAAAGGGCCTGGGTTAACCTCTACATCACCAGAGGAATAGAGCAGGAGTAGGATGAGGGTACGGCTAAAGTCTATAAGAGCTGGTCGTCTAGTGCATTGGGAACAGAGAATAAAAGGAGCAGATTTCTGGGTGTGGTAGAATAGATTAAGGGCATAATGTACAGACAATGGTATGGTAGGATGTGAGTACAGTGAAGGTAAACCTAGGCATTGAGTAACGATGAGAGAGGAATGTGCAGAGCGGGTCAGTTAGGTACATTCAGGGCCTGAGTTCGAGGCTGGTGCCGACAGGTAAACAAAATGAGGTACCGTGTTATTAAAACAGTCCAGGGGGCATCAGCTGTGTAGCCGAGTGATCATAGGGTCAAAAGAGCAGAGTCGGGGTGTTGTTCGCTAGTCACTACTTCTCTAGGCGAGCAGGGGACACAGCGTTCCGAAAAGCTAGCGGGCCGGGGCTAGTAGATGGTTCTTCGGCGACATCGTAACAGAATATCCTATTGAGACCACATTGGGCGATCACGCCGGCAGTCCAGTCGTGATGGATCGGCGGAGCTCCTTGACGACAATAAAGGGTCCAGGACAATTGGCAAAGGAGGTATTGTAGCCCTAGAATTAGCTGGTATATGGGCCTAGCTCGAGGCTAGCTCAAGGATAGCTGGTGCTTCCTTCGGGACAGAGGCGTTAGCTAACAGTAGCCACTCATTTGCAGCTAGCTAGCTGCGATGATCCGGTGTAATGAACCGCAGCGACAGGAATCCGATGATGAGAGAAGCAGTCCAATATGCTCTGGGTTGACATCGCGCTGTGCAGACTGGAAGGTATTATCCGAGTTAAGGCTGGCTGGTGACCGAGAAAAAGGTGAAGACCGCTATCCGTGGCTAACAAAGACTAGTAGCTAGTTAGCTGGCTAGCTCCTGATGGAAGTTCCAGTTATAAGGAATAAAAATAGCAGATCCCTACCACATTGGGTGAGGCGGGTTGCAGCAAAATATATTTAGTTCATAGAAAAGTGAGATTAAGATATATATGAAAAAGACCGGCTATTTACATGGGATAAGACACAGGATAAGACAGAGACAAACACACACGTCCGACTGCTACGCCATCTTGGAACCTATGACAGCTTCCACTCTTCTGGGAAGGCTTTCCACTAGATGTTGGAATATTGCTGTGGGGACTTGTTTCCATTCAGCCACAAGAGCATTAGTGAGGTCGGGCACTGATGTTGAGCGATTAGGCCTGGCTCACAGTCGGAGTTTCAATTCACCCCAAAGATGTTCAATGGGGTTGAGGTCAGGGCTTTGTGAAGGCCAGTTCAAGTTCTTCTACAACAATCTTGACAAACCATATCTGTATGGACCTCACTTTGTGCATGGGGGCATTGTCATGCTGAAACAGGAAAGGGACTTCCCCAAACTGTTGCAACAAAGTTGGAAGCACAGAATCACCTAGAATGTCATTGTATGGTGTAGAGTTCCCTTCACTGGAACTAAGGTGCCTGGCTCGAACCAAGAAAAACAGCCCCAGACCATTATTCCTCCTCCACCAAACTTTACAGTCGGCACTATGCATTCGGGCAGGTAGCATTCTCCTGGCATCCGTCAAACACAGATTAATCTGTTAACTGCCAGATGGTGAAGTGTGATCCATCACTCCATAGAAAGTATTACCACTGCTCTAGAGTCCAATGGCGGCTAGCTTTACAGTACTCCAGCCGACACTTGGTATTGCGCATGGTAATCTCAGGCTTGTGTGTGGCTGCTCGGCCATGGAAACCCATTTCATGAAGCTCCCGACGAACAGTTCTTCTGCTGACATTTCTTACAGAAGCAGTTTTGAACGCTGTAGTGAGTGTTGCAACTGAGGGCAGAGGATTTTGTCGCTTTACGTGCTTCAGCACTCGGCGTTCCCGTTCTGTGAGCTTGTGTGGCCTACCACTTCACAGTTTAGCTGTTGTCGCTCCTAGACGTTTCCACTTCACAATAACAGCACTTACAGTTGACTGGGGCAGCTCGAGCTGAGCAGAAATTTGACGAACTGTTGGAAAGGTGCATCCTAAGACGGTGCCACGTTGAAAGTCACTGAGCTCTTCAGTAAGGCCATTCTACTACCAATGTTTGTCTATGGAGATTGCATGGCTGTGTTCTTGATTTTATACACCTGTCAGCAATGAGTGTGTCTGAAATTCAGTCATTTGAAGGGGTGTCCACATAGGTTTGTATATATAGTGCACACACACACACACACACTCATATGCTGCTGCTACTCTGTTCTTTATTCTTACTCGTATTATTATTATTATCTATCCTGATTTCTAGTCACTTTACCCTGCCTTCATTTACATACAGTATCTACCTCAAATACCTCATACCTCTGCACATTGATCTGGTACTGGTACTCCCTGTATATAGTTCCACATTGATCTGATACCAGATCCCTATATAGCTCCATTGTTGTGTATTTTATTCCGCTTGTCTACTATTTATCGAACATTTTTTAAACTCTGCATCGTTGAGGAAGGCTCAAAGGCAAACATTTCACATCCATTGTATTCGACGCATGTAACAAATACATTTTGATTTGTTTGATTTGTGGGTGTAGTAGAGTGTGGGTGCAGTAGTGTAACTGGTTTCTGGATCAATTCAGACTAAAGCACTCCAATTACCCACCTGAGACTAAAATACCTCAGCCTATTGAGAGAACCATACTAGTTACGGAGTGGAGTCAATGGACTAGCTGGCTGTGAGAAGATAGTGTCTGTGCCCCCCGCCTCAGTTAAATGGGGACGAGGAAAGGACAGATGGCAGGATGGCACCAGATGGAGAGTCATACGTGGCCCTCCAGATATGAGTAGTTGGCAACTGCAACATTGGTTCGGGAGCCCAGCATCCAATAAAGATGAACCTTTGAACGTTATGAGGATGTTACCCATCTATTTGTGCATCATTGTCTATTGATAATATGAATGCATACATGTGCAATTTGAATGTGTCACTTCGTCAGAGTGCTCATTCACAACTCCGCTTTAGCCAGTTATTCTTACAGAAGTTCTCCTGTTCTATCTTCTTCTGGTCTGCTGGGGCTAAGAAGCAGCATAATATATGAAGACCTGACTAGAGTAAACTAGAGTATAGCAGAGTAGAGCAGAGTAGAGTAGAGTAAACTAGAGTAGAGTAGAGTAGAGCAGAGTAGAGTAGAGTAAACTAGAGTAGAGTAGAGTAGAGCAGAGCAGAGTAGAGTAAACTACAGTAGAGTAGAGTAAACTACAGTAGAGTAGAGTAAACTAGGGTAGAGTAGAGTAAACTACAGTAGAGTAGAGTAAACTAGGGTAGAGCAGAGTAGAGTAGAGTAAACTAGAATATAGTAAACTAGAGTAAAGTAGAGTAAACTAGAGTAGAGTAGAGCAGAGTAGAGTAGAGCAGAGTAGAGTAGAGTAAACTACAGTAGAGTATAGAAGAGTAGAGTCAAGTACACTAGAGCAGAGTAGAGTAAACTAGAGTAGAGTAGAGTAAACTACAGTAGAGTAGAGTAAACTACAGTAGAGTAGAGTAGACTAGGGTAGAGCAGAGTAGAGTAGAGTAAAGTAGAGTAGAGTAAACTAGAGTAGAGTAGAGTAAACTAGAGTAGAGTAGAGTAGAGCAGAGTAGAGTAGAGCAGAGTAGAGTAGAGTAAACTAGAGTAGCGTAAACTACAGTAGAGTAGAGTAGAGTAGAGTAGAGTAGAGTAGAGTAGAGTAGAGTAGAGTAGAGCAGAGCAGAGTAGAGTAGAGTAAACTACAGTAGAGTATAGAAGAGTAGAGTCAAGTACACTAGAGCAGAGTAGAGCAGAGTAGAGTAAACTAGAGTAGAGTAGAGCAGAGCAGAGTAGAGTAGAGCAGAGTAGAGTAAACTACAGTAGAGTATAGAAGAGTAGAGTCAAGTACACTAGAGCAGAGTAGAGCAGAGTAGAGTAAACTAGAGTAGAGTAGAGTAAACTACAGTAGAGTAGAGTAAACTACAGTAGAGTAGAGTAGACTACAGTAGAGTAGAGTAGAGCAGAGCAGAGCAGAGTAGAGTAGAGTAAACTACAGTAGAGTATAGAAGAGTAGAGTCAAGTTCACTAGAGCAGAGTAGAGCAGAGTAGAGTAAACTAGAGTAGAGTAAACTACAGCAGAGTAGAGTAGAGTAAACTAGAGTAGAGTAAACTACAGTAGAGTAGAGAAGAGTAGAGTAGAGCAGAGCAGAGTAGAGTAGAGTAAACTACAGTAGAGTATAGAAGAGTAGAGTCAAGTACACTAGAACAGAGTAGAGTAGGACAAATCTGTCTGCACCATCTGCCTCCTCATTCCTTGCCTTCCTTTACATCCCCTGTGTGTGTGGATGAAGTAACATTCACAAGCCTCAGCACACACACGTCACATACACACACTTTTACTAAACATCAGCACACATTACTGGATTCCATGGACACAGACTGGGAAGTAGGATACACGTAGCTCTGTTCCAGGGTGTTTGTGGACCTTTGTTGAATGCTCAGTGTTAGCAAGCCACACTAATGCCCTGGACCAGAGCTAGTTAAACCAATTAGGTATTGTGCACATCATCAAAACAGTAAAATTACATTGATCACATTGATCACATCACAGTTACACACAACTATTGAAAAAAGCATGAAAAATGTATGAAAAATGTGTGAAAATATATGCACTCACTACGATAAGACATTTTGGATAGGAGCGTCTGCTAAATGTATTGATGTGCTTTGGCTGGGTTGTGATGATCAGGTGACTCTTTAGCAGGGGGTCAATTACAGAATCATTACAGAAATTATTACAAAAGTATGATCTGAGGTGTCATGCCTATTGAAACTGAGGGGGCATGTGCCCCCAATTTGATATTTTTTCAATATAACAATTTAGAAGATAGATTCTATTATTGATTAAATATATAAAATATATTTCATTTCACTGCCTTCTCAATAAACATGTCGGTGCGTGACACCTCTGAGTAGCCTATGATGGCCTAGTGGGACTTCCGATGATAAACTGGTTAATAACTAGAGGGAGTTTAAAGTGTCCCCATTACCTAATTGTGATTGGAAGAGAAGATTAAGTCGAGCTAAAATGTACAGGGTCATAATGATGTTTAAATCTAGGGCATCTTTCAACTCTGCCATTGCAATACTTACTGACTGTAAATATATACTGAGGCTTTTTTTTCCCTTCTTTTGACGAATTGAATTTTTTTGTTGCACAGATTACAGTTGACGAGCCACAGTTGCTATGGAGATAGAGTGAAGTCACGCATGTGAAGCAATTCCATCGATGGGCAGAGGGGAGGCTTGCCTTTACCTTCACAGGCAGGAAGACACACACTGCAGTAAGGGTTGGATTTTCTAACATCTGGTCTGGCTAGAGAACACCATGGATCAAATCTCTCAGACAAAAAGGCTCAAATATAAAAGGCTAAAAAGATTTGTCCTTATTATAGATGGGTTGCACCTCTTTTCATTTATAGGTATATTACATATTTTATTTTTTATTGGGAGATATCACAGGAAAAATTAAGCACAATGAGAGAAATAGCCACATTTCCTCTGAAAACACACTTATATTAACCTACTTTATAATCTGCCCACCCACCTAGCCAAACAAGTACAGTCTTTGTCTAAAGCTCTGCCATCCATCCATCCACCCATCCATTCATCCATTCAACCAACCATCCACCCAACCAACCAACCAACCAACCAAACAATCAACCAACCAACCAACCAACCAACCAACCAATCAACCAACCAAACAACCAACCGTCCACTCATCCAACCACCCACCCACCCACCGATCCATACATCCACCCACCCATCCAACCATCCATCCATCCATCCATACAACCATCCAACCAACCAACCATCCACTCATCCACCCACCCACCCACCCACCGATCCATACATCCACCCACCCCGCCATCCAACCATCCATCCTGCCAATACACCTTGAGAGGGTCCTTCACACAGCCCAGTCAGTCACCTCTCTGAGCACAGGGCTGTATGACAGTGTGCATCAATCTCCATGCTAACTCCATTACCATTACTATGAATCTAAAGGGCATCTCCAGTGATAGCTTCAACAGCCCGCAAGCAGCAGCACATCTGATTAACATGCTAAAGCCTGCCCTGATAACATGCTCTGATAGCCTGTCCATTCTCTCTCCACCAGTGGCCCATCGCGTCGCATCGCATGGCCATGTGTGTAATAAGCCTACCTCTCTCTTCCCTCCTCCACTTAACTCAAATCGATAGGCTCTCCACCAGCCCGACCATTTATCTGGTGTGATCTGACGGACAGATCTAGTAAAACGGCCCCAGAGGACCTGGCCCCAGACGACCTGGCCCCAGAGCCCTGCTGCTGCTGCTTCTGTTCTAGGAGAAGGCATATTTACTGTACCACTGGAGTGGCTTTATTCATGGACGCAGAGATGGCAAGAGGGAGGGAGGGAGTGAGGAGGGATGAAAGGAGAGCAGGACAGGGAGCGAGTGAGAGAGAAGCAAGCATAATACATTTTTCTTCCTCTCTCTACTTCTCTCCCTCAACTCTCTCTTTATTCCCTCTCAGCCAATTCAATCCCATTTCAATCTCACTGCGATCATTCCGAGGCTGCCTTGGCCTATTACATCACTTATGGTGTTCATCAAAGCGACATGGTGTGAGTTCCCCTGTCCATGACACCTAAATCATGACACTACCACCCCCCTGGCTACAGCCAATAGCTGCTCTAGATCTGCTGCATCTGGATGAGTCTCTGGGTGGAGCAGGCCAGCTCTGGAGTCTCTCTCTCTCTCTCTCTCTCTCTCTCTCTCTCTCTCTCTCTCTCTCTCTCTCTCTCTCTCTCTCTCTCTCTCTCTCTCTCTCTCTCTCTCAATTCAATTCAATTCAATTCAAGGGCTTTATTGGCATGGGAAACATGTGTTAACATTGCCAAAGCAAATGAGGTAGATAATATATAAAGTGAAATAAACAATACAAATTAACAGTAAACATTACACATACAGAAGTTTCAAAACAATAAAGACATTACAAATGTCATATTATATATATATACAGTGTTTTAACAATGTACAAATGGTTAAAGGACACAAGATAAAATAAATAAGCATAAATATGTTGTGCTGTGATTGCTGCTGTGATGGGAGTTTATCAAAATTGGATTTGTTTTCGAATTCTTTGTGGATCTGTGTAATCTGAGGGAAATATGTCTCTCTAATATGGTCATACATTGGGCAGGAGTTTAGGAAGTGCAGCTCAGTTTCTACCTCTCTCTCTCTCTCTCCCTTTCTCTCTCTCTCTCTTTCTCTCTCCCCCCTCTCTCTCTCTCTCTCTCTCTCTCTCTCTCTGTGACTGAAGGCTGACTGAAGGTTTCTCTGATTGGAGGAATGACATTTATCCACATCTACAATGACTCACTATTAATACAGTGTACATTTCGTCTGTGTGCTTTGTGTGGGTTGCTGTAACATGTATGTACAGTTTTTACCATACCTTCCATCTGGTGTGTGGGTGGGTTAGAATGCAATAGAATATAAAAACTCAATTTGTACCTTCCCTTTGTATGTGTGTGTGTGTGTACGCGTTTGCATGTGGGTGTATTCATGCAAAACCAATGGCATGTGTGAGCCACTGCGAGTGTGTGTGTATGTGTGTGTGTGTGTGTGTTGGGGGGGGGGGGGGGGGTGCGTAGCATACATTACATCCATGCATTTAATGTGTTTGCATCTAGATTTATTACCTTTAGTCCTCCTGGACTCCCGTCTCAGAGTGCTGGTTTTGACACCTGCTTGGAGCTCCGAGCTGGCTGACTCTCCTCCGGCTGATGACATCCTCCTGGGTCCTTCCTGTCCACAGTCCTCCTCACAGCAGATCCACCATGGGGTTATCACTCCTCTGCTGCCTCCTGTGGACTAGTCCCCTATCCCCTACTCCAGGATGGTTATCACACACACCCTACCTCCTTTGGACTGCCCGCAACCCAACTGTCCCCTACCCCCTGTCCCCTACTCCAGGTCTAGGACAGAGCCCCTACTCTCTCTGCTCCAGGTCTAGGACAGAGCCACTACTCTCTCTGCTCCAGGTCTAGGACAGAGCCACTACTCTCTCTGCTCCAGGTCTAGAACAGAGCCACTACTCTCTCTGCTCCAGGTCTAGGACAGAGCCACTACTCCCTCTACTCCAGGTCTAGGACAGAGCCACTACTCTCTCTGCTCCAGGTCTAGGACAGAGCCACTACTCCCTCTGCACCAGATCTAGGACAGAGCCACTACTCCCTCTGCTCCAGGTCTAGGACAGAGCCTTTACTCCCTCTGCTCCAGGTCTAGGACAGAGCCTTTACTCCCTCTGCTCCAGGTCTAGGACAGAGCCACTACTCTCTCTGCTCCAGGTCTAGGACAGAGCCTTTACTCTCTCTGCTCCAGGTCTAGGACAGAGCCTTTACTCCCTCTACTCCAGGTCTAGGACAGAGCCACTACTCTCCCTGCTCCAGGTCTAGGACAGAGCCACTACTCCCTCTACTCCAGGTCTAGGACAGAGCCTTTACTCCCTCTACTCCAGGTCTAGGACAGAGCCACTACTCCCTCTGCTCCAGGTCTAGGACAGAGCCACTACTCTCCCTGCTCCAGGTCTAGGACAGAGCCACTACTCCCTCTACTCCAGGTCTAGGACAGAGCCACTACTCCCTCTGCTCCAGGTCTAGGACAGAGCCACTACTCTCTCTGCTCCAGGTCTAGGACAGAGCCTTTACTCCCTCTGCTCCAGGTCTAGGACAGAGCCTTTACTCCCTCTGCTCCAGGTCTAGGACAGAGCCTTTACTCCCTCTACTCCAGGTCTAGGACAGAGCCACTACTCCCTCTGCTCCAGGTCTAGGACAGAGCCACTACTCTCTCTGCTCCAGGTCTAGGACAGAGCCTTTACTCCCTCTGCTCCAGGTCTAGGACAGAGCCTTTACTCCCTCTGCTCCAGGTCTAGGACAGAGCCACTACTCCCTCTGCTCCAGGTCTAGGACAGAGCCACTACTCTCTCTGCTCCAGGTCTAGGACAGAGCCACTACTCCCTCTACTCCAGGTCTAGGACAGAGCCACTACTCTCTCTGCTCCAGGTCTAGGACAGAGCCACTACTCCCTCTACTCCAGGTCTAGGACAGAGCCTTTACTCCCTCTACTCCAGGTCTAGGACAGAGCCTTTACTCCCTCTGCTCCATGTCTAGGACAGAGCCACTACTCCCTCTACTCCAGGTCTAGGACAGAGCCACTTCGCCCTCTACTCCAGGTCTAGGACAGAGCCACTTCTCCCTCTACTCCAGGTCTAGGACAGAGCCACTTCTCCCTCTACTCCAGGTCTAGGACAGAGCCACTACTCCCTCTACTCCAGGTCTAGGACAGAGTTTTCCTCCAAGTCCATGGTGAGAAGCCTGGTGTTATTCCTCTTTGGTGAAGAGATCCAGGGGTTCAAATCTCCTTCAATTTGGACCCATCCTGGTAGGGCTGATGACAGGTAGATGTTGTAGCGGTCCTTCTGCTTCAGACTAGTTCTAACATGGTGGCTAGATGTTCCTCAAATTAGGTCAAGTATTACATGGTCCCTCTATTGCTCTTTAGTGCAGATCCCACTTAGTGATTGGTGAATTCCTCCTTCCAAAGAGAACACATGGGTTGTTGTTGTAGTACTGTATTATTCTTTAGTCCAGGTTGAGTACTGGTATTCCTCTTTGGTAGGACACTTCAGAGACTGTCCTTCTGTTGTACATCTCTGTCCCTCCCTCCATTAGCACTGGAAGAGACAGGGAAGACATTTAGCCTTAGCTAATGACAGTGTGTCTGTGTGCGTGTCTGTGTCTGTCTCTCTCTCTCTCTGTGTGTGTGTGTGTGTGTGTGTGTGTGTGTGTGTATGTGTGTGTGTGTGTGTGTGTGTGTGTGTGTGTGTGTGTGTGTGTGTGTGAAATTAGCCACTGGTAATTAACATGACAAACACATTCCAGCATTAGTCCTTATTACATTAATTAAAGCATGAGAACGACAGATATTAATTCATCGCTCAACTGTGTAGTCTCGTCTCGCTGTCACATGTTTGTTTCCATCTAGATCACCAAGGTTATTTCTGTGTTTAAAAGGTACAATCTGTGATCTGGGAATCTGTTTCATGGTCATTTGAACTTTTGATATTTACCAAAAGAAGTGGTAGGCTGGCGTTAAAAAACTAATCCCAGATAGCTGTAAGCAAACAACATTACCAAGTTATACACCCCATACATGGTCAGTGTTTCCTGTAATTTGCTCTCTATTACAGAAGGAAGAACAGGAAGCAGACTTTCTGGAGGAGAACTGTGGAGAGAGAGAATGTTGGCATGGGAGCTTTGAATTGGAACACACACAAACACACACAAGTGCGCGCACACACACACACGCAGAGACACACACACAACCTCACAAACACACACGCAGAGACAAACACACACAACCTCACACACACACACACACACAGAGACACACACACAACCTCACACACACACACGCAGAGACACACACACAACCTCACACACACACACACACACGCAAAGACACACACACAACCTCCCACACACACACGCAGAGACACACACACAACCTCACACACACACACACGCAAAGACACACACACAACCTCCCACACACACACGCAGAGACACACACAACCTCACAAACACACACGCAGAGACACACACACAACCTCACACACACACACGCAGAGACACACACACAACCTCACACACACACATGCAGAGACACACACACAACCTCACAAACACACACGCAGAGACACACACACAACCTCACAAACACACACGCAGAGACACACACACAACCTCACACACACACACGCAGAGACACACACACACAACCTCACACACACACACACACAGAGACACACACACAACCTCACACACACACACGCAGAGACACACACACAACCTCACAAACACACACGCAGAGACACACACACAACCTCACAAACACACAAGCAGAGACACACACACAACCTCACAAACACACACGCAGAGACACACACACAACCTCACAAACACACACGCAGAGACACACACACAACCTCACACACACACATGCAGAGACACACACACAACCTCACAAACACACACGCAGAGACACACACACAACCTCACAAACACACACGCAGAGACACACACACAACCTCACACACACACACGCAGAGACACACACACACAACCTCACACACACACACACACAGAGACACACACACAACCTCACACACACACACGCAGAGACACACACACAACCTCACAAACACACACGCAGAGACACACACACAACCTCACAAACACACAAGCAGAGACACACACACAACCTCACAAACACACACGCAGAGACACACACACAACCTCACAAACACACACGCAGAGACACACACACTTTGAAATTGGAACCACCAGCACGCTTAATGTCCTTGAATCATCTTCTGCTAACATGTGGGCAGAGCCAAGGCCAAGGCTGGCACCGAGAACAACAATGTGGTTGGCATGGTGATGGTTCAATGTTGAAAGAATAAACCTCTTCTCCCCTGTGGCTGTCCTCAAAAAGAGCAGCTCTGCTCTGTAGCTCACATGGCATTGTGCACATGGGTCTACTGTGACATTGTGTGACATTGTACTGTACGTGGGTACGTGCGAGACAGAGAGAGCATGCAAGAGAGAGAAATAAACCGAGACAGAGAGAAATCTCCTATCGAGTCCAGAGCAATAGCTCCTCTCCTCTCTTCCGTCGCTGCAGGTGAGTCTTCAGCCCTGCTATTATTCAGAGGCCAGACACAAAAGACATTACATTACATTTCCCAAAACAACAGGTTACTGCAACCCGCCTAGTCATTACTGTTTCTCTGCATGTGAGTATGTAAATGTCTGGCCCTGTGGGTCGCGCTGCCTGTGCAGCCACTGCACAAGTGATACAAGTCAGCATTCAATGTCCATCCATGCGTCCACTGTTAGTCTGTGAGCGTTTCACTGTCGCCCCGCGAGCGTTTCACTGTCGCCCCGCGAGCGTTTCACTGTCGCCCCGCGAGCATTTAACTTTTAGTCTGTGAGCGTTTCACTGTTAGTCTGTGAGCGTTTCACTGTCGCCCCGCGAGCATTTCACTGTCGCCCCGCGAGCGTTTCACTGTCGCCCCGCGAGCGTTTCACTGTTAGTCTGTGAGCGTTTCACTGTCGCCCCGCGAGCATTTCACTGTTAGTCTGTGAGCGTTTCACTGTTACTCTGTGAGCGTTTCACTGTCGCCCCGCGAGCATTTCACTGTTAGTCTGTGAGCGTTTCACTGTCGCCCCGCGAGCGTTTCACTGTCGCCCCGCGAGCGTTTCACTGTCGCCCCGCGAGCGTTTCACTTTTAGTCTGTGAGCGTTTCACTGTCGCCCCGCGAGCATTTCACTGTTAGTCTGTGAGCGTTTCACTTTTAGTCTGTGAGCGTTTCACTGTCGCCCCGCGAGCGTTTCACTGTTAGTCTGTGAGCGTTTCACTGTCGCCCCGCGAGCGTTTCACTTTTAGTCTGTGAGCGTTTCACTGTCACCCCGCGAGCATTTCACTGTTAGCCTGTGAGCGTTTCACTGTTAGTCTGTGAGCATTTCACTGTTAGTCTGTGAGCGTTTCACTGTTAGTCTGTGAGCGTTTCACTGTCACCCCGCAAGCATTTCACTGTTAGTCTGTGAGCGTTTCACTGTCACCCCGCGAGCATTTCACTGTCGCCCCGCAAGCATTTCACTGTTAGTCTGTGAGCGTTTCACTGTTAGTCTGTGAGCATTTCACTGTCACCCCGCAAGCGTTTCACTGTTAGTCTGTGAGCGTTTCACTGTCACCCCGCAAGCATTTCACTGTTAGTCTGTGAGCGTTTCACTATTAGTCTGTGAGCGTTTCACTGTCGCCCCGCGAGCGTTTCACTTTTAGTCTGTGAGCGTTTCACTGTCACCCCGCGAGCGTTTCACTGTCGCCCCGCGAGCATTTCACTGTTAGTCTGTGAGCGTTTCACTGTCACCCCGCGAGCATTTCACTGTTAGTCTGTGAGCGTTTCACTGTCGCCCCGCGAGTGTTTCACTGTTAGTCTGTGAGCGTTTCACTGTCGCCCCGCGAGCATTTCACTGTTAGTCTGTGAGCGTTTCACTGTCGCCCCGCGAGCGTTTCACTTTTAGTCTGTGAGCGTTTCACTGTCGCTCCGCGAGCATTTCACTGTTAGTCTGTGAGCGTTTCACTTTTAGTCTGTGAGCGTTTCACTGTCGCCCCGCGAGCGTTTCACTTTTAGTCTGTGAGCGTTTCACTGTCACCCCGCGAGCATTTCACTGTTAGTCTGTGAGCGTTTCACTGTTAGTCTGTGAGCATTTCACTGTTAGTCTGTGAGCGTTTCACTGTTAGTCTGTGAGCGTTTCACTGTCACCCCGCAAGCATTTCACTGTTAGTCTGTGAGCGTTTCACTGTCACCCCGCGAGCATTTCACTGTCGCCCCGCAAGCATTTCACTGTTAGTCTGTGAGCGTTTCACTGTTAGTCTGTGAGCATTTCACTGTTAGTCTGTGAGCGTTTCACTGTTAGTCTGTGAGCGTTTCACTGTCACCCCGCAAGCGTTTCACTGTTAGTCTGTGAGCGTTTCACTGTCACCCTGCAAGCATTTCACTGTTAGTCTGTGAGCGTTTCACTGTTAGTCTGTGAGCGTTTCACTGTCGCCCCGCGAGCGTTCCACTTTTAGTCTGTGAGCGTTTCACTGTCACCCCGCGAGCGTTTCACTATCGCCCGCGAGCATTTCACTGTTAGTCTGTGAGCGTTTCACTGTCACCCCGCGAGCATTTCACTGTTAGTCTGTGAGCGTTTCACTGTCGCCCCGCGAGTGTTTCACTGTTAGTCTGTGAGCGTTTCACTGTCGCCCCGCGAGCATTTCACTGTTAGTCTGTGAGCGTTTCACTGTTAGTCTGTGAGCATTTCACTGTTAGTCTGTGAGCGTTTCACTGTTAGTCTGTGAGCGTTTCACTGTCACCCCGCAAGCGTTTCACTGTTAGTCTGTGAGCGTTTCACTGTCACCCTGCAAGCATTTCACTGTTAGTCTGTGAGCGTTTCACTGTTAGTCTGTGAGCGTTTCACTGTCGCCCCGCGAGCGTTTCACTTTTAGTCTGTGAGCGTTTCACTGTCACCCCGCGAGCGTTTCACTGTCGCCCCGCAAGCATTTCACTGTTAGTCTGTGAGCGTTTCACTGTCACCCCGCGAGCATTTCACTGTTAGTCTGTGAGCGTTTCACTGTCGCCCCGCGAGTGTTTCACTGTTAGTCTGTGAGCGTTTCACTGTCGCCCCGCGAGCATTTCACTGTTAGTCTGTGAGCGTTTCACTGTCGCCCGCGAGTGTTTCACTGTTAGTCTGTGAGCGTTTGACTGTCGCCCCGCGAGTGTTTCACTGTTAGTCTGTGAGCGTTTCACTGTCGCCCCGCGAGTGTTTCACTGTTAGTCTGTGAGCGTTTGACTGTCGCCCCGCGAGCATTTCACTGTTAGTCTGTGAGCGTTTCACTGTTAGTCTGTGAGCGTTTCACTGTCGCCCCGCGAGTGTTTCACTGTTAGTCTGTGAGCGTTTCACTGTCGCCCCGCGAGTGTTTCACTGTTAGTCTGTGAGCGTTTCACTGTCGCCCCGCGAGTGTTTCACTGTTAGTCTGTGAGCGTTTCACTGTCGCCCGCGAGTGTTTCACTGTTAGTCTGTGAGTGTTTGACTGTCGCCCTTCGAGCATTTTACTGTTAGTCTGTGAGCGTTTCACTGTTAGTCTGTGAGCGTTTCACTGTTAGTCTGTGAGCGTTTCACTGTTAGTCTGTGAGCGTTTCACTGTTAGTCTGTGAGCGTTTGACTGTCGCCCCGCGAGCATTTCACTGTTAGTCTGTGAGCGTTTGACTGTTAGTCTGTGAGCGTTTCACTGTCGCCCCGCGAGTGTTTCACTGTTAGTCTGTGAGCGTTTCACTGTTAGTCTGTGAGCGTTTCACTGTCGCCCCGCGAGTGTTTCACCAGGGTAATGATTCAAGTGCGCTTATGAGGCAGATAATGTCATGTACCGTTGAAGTCGGAAGTTTACATACACCTTAGCCAAATACATTTAAACTCAGTTTTTCAAAATTCTTGACATTTAATCCTAGTAAAGATTTCCTGTTTTAGGTCAGTTAGGATCACCACTTTATTATAAGAATGTGAAATGTCAGAATAATAGTAGAGACAATTATTTATTTCAGCTTTTCTTTCTTTCATCACATTCCCAGTGGGTCAGAAGTTTACATACACTCAATTACTATTTGGTAGCATTGCCTTTAAATTGTTTAACTTAGGTCAAACGTTTCAGGTTGCCTTCCACAAGCTTTCCACAATAAGTTGGGTGAATTTTGGCCCATTCCTCCTGACAGAGCTGGTGTAACTGAGTCAGGTTTGTAGGCCTCCTTGCTCGCACACGCTTTTTCAGTTCGGCCCACAAGTTTTCTTTAGGATTGAGGTCAGGGCTTTGTGATGGCCACTCCAATACCTTGACTTTGTTGTCCTTTAAGCCATTTTTCTACAACTTTGGAAGTATGCTTGGGGTCATTGTCCATTTGGAAGACCCATTTGCGACCAAGCTTTAACTTCCTGACTGATGTCTTGAGATGTTGCTTCAATATATCCACATAATTTTCCTGCCTCATGATTACATCTATTTGTGAAGTGCACCAGTCTCTCCTGCAACAAAGCACCCCTACAACATGATTCTGCCACCCCCTGTGCTTCACAGTTGGGATGGTGTTGTTCGGCTTGCCTCCCCCAAACATAACGACATAAACATATTTTTGCTTCATCAGGCCAGAGGGCATTTCTCCAAAAATTACGATCCTTGTCCCAATTTGCAGTTGCAAACCGTCTGGCTTTTTTATGGCAGTTTTGGAGCAGTGGCATCTTCCTTGCTGAGCGGCTGTCACGTTCTGACCTTAGTTCTTCTGTTATGTCTTTGTTTTAGTATGGTCAGGGCGTGAGTTGGGTGGGTTGTCTATGTTAGTTTTTCTATGATTTGCTATTTCTGTGTTTGGCCTGGTATGGTTCTCAATCAGAGGCAGCTGTCAGTCGCTGTCCCTGATTGAGAACCATATTTAGGTAGCCTGTTTTCTATTGTGTTTCGTGGGTGATTGTTTTCTGTTTTCTGTTCTGTCTGCACCAGCCAGAACTGTTTTCGGTCGTTCTCTTTGTTATTTTGTTTTTTCCGTGTTCATTTAATAAACATGGACACATACCACGCTGCACCTTGGTCCTCACCTTCTTCCACCAACAACGGCCGTTACAGAATCACCCACCACCAAAGGACCAAGCAGCGTGGTAACGGGCAGCAGCAGCAACAGCAGCGATATAAGGACTCCTGGACATGGGAGGAGATTCTGGACGGCAAGGGACCCTGGGCACAGGCTGGAGAATATCACCGCCCCAAGGCTGAGCTGGAGGCAGCGAAAGCGGAGAGACAGCGGGCTATGTATCGCACCGGCACTGGGGACACCGTGCGCCTCCTCATACCACTATGAGGAGGCAGCACGGCAGCGCGGTTGGAAGCCCGAGAGACAGCCCCAAAAATGTATTGGGCGGGGGCACACGGGAGTGTGGCGAAGTCAGGTAGGACATCTGCGCCAACTCCCCGTGCTTACTGTGGAGAGAGAGGGACCGGGCAGGCACCGTGTTATGCCGTGAGGCGCACGGTGTCCCTGGTGCGCAGGCATAGCCCGGTGCGATACTCTACAGGTACACCTCCATTTGACTCAAATTATGTCAATTAGACTATCAGAAGCTTCTAAAGCCATGACATCATTTTTTAAAAATTTTCCAAGCTGTTTAAAGGCACAGTCAACTTAGTGTTTGTAAAATTCTGACCCACTGGAATTGTGATACAGTGAATTACAAGTGAAATAATCTGTCTGTAAACAATTGTTGGAAAAATGACTTGTGTCATGCACAAAGTAGATGTCGTAACCGACTTGCCAAAACTGTAGTTTGTTAAAAATAAATTTGTGGAGTGGTTGAAAAACAAGTTTTAATGACTCCAACCTAAGTGTATGTAAACCTCTGACTTCAACTGTACTTCTCAGACAAGTACTTCTCAGACAAGTACTTCTCAGACAAGTACTTCTCAGACAAAACCCTCCAAGTGTCAGAGAAGACAAGGGAAGGCATTTTCCCTCCCCGTCACAAAGAACCTTATCGTAATGTCATTTTCATTGTGATATGCCTCATTGTATTAGTTAGATGACGGAAGAGTGATTTAATGTGATGTATGACAGCTTTTCTAAACCAGTGGTATGTAGGTCACGCACATTTATAAACACATTCACGCACGCACAAACACACAAACGCCCACGTACGAGCACACACACAAACCACTCTTTCAAAAACACACACAATCTGCTCTGTGTTTTAACAGCTTCCAGTGTCTCTAATTATTTGGGTCAGAGTTAATGAGTGATGGAGAGTCATGCGTTGGTGTGTGTGTTCATCACAGCTTCTCCTCTCATTCTGAGCTGTTAGGAGTCAGTCTGTCAAAGCCTGGAGACTTTATTTATTCATTCAGCTCATTTATATTTCTCATGTTTTTAGTGTGAGGGATTGAGCGAACATGTCCTTTTTGAAGTAAGTCAATTTCACTTCAGTTTATTCTACACCTCCATACTCGTGTCTTTACTCAGTTTAGGAGACGAGGAGAGAGAGCGAGAGAGAGAGAGATATTTCAGGGGGCTAATTTAAGTAAAACAGATTTTGAGAAATGAAATCATTCTCAGGGGATAGTCCGCCCCCACCCCTGCCCCCACTATCCCCCTCCCCAGTCAAAAAATCTGGTGCTGTCGTCGTAACGGGATTAGCTAACAAATACAGCCTCTTGCCGTGTGAGGAAGGAAGCCTGATGAAATATGACAACTCTCTCCTCTTATCACTGAGAACATCAATCACTGAGTAAGCCATTGATTTTTGTGGAGGGAGTCAGTCACACACCTTTGCATGGCAAAGCCAGAGCCCTTGAGAATCAGGTATATATAACCTGTCATGCGGTATAAATGGAGTACGATGTGATGTGCTCAGAGTATGTTTTTGCAAAGACAAGAAAACGATTATCCCCGAGACATTCAATACGACACATACAATATTATAATATTAGTTAATTTTTCCATTAACATTGGAACTGATTTAACATTCTTTTGATTCCATTTTTAGATGTTGCCAACATGGTGACATATTAAATGATCTTTAACCAGCTCCCTGGACATACATAGTAATCAAACGACAAGTTAGGTTCCACTTCAGATCTTTACAATTTGATGTTAATCTGTGACTGCCTGTATCCCCTGATACTGAGACATGACAAACACAATTGATGTCCTGAATTTCACCAAAGGAAAAATTGAAATCGCATCAAAAAACTGATTTATAAATAAATACTTATAATATTAAATATTAAATTCAATCTCCATCATGACATTTAAGCTTCCTTTATGTGTACTGTACATCAGTCATGTTAACCAGCATCACTAGTCATAAACAGAACTAATGATAGGTGTGAATACAAGCCAACATCAAGTCATTCTATTTCCAGTTTATCTGTATTTGTTAATTGAGGCAGCATTTAAAACACAACCTCAGAGTAATATCAGGCTCGGATGGTACGATTAGTCCCTGGCTATCTGACAGATGGGTAACAGAGGTTGGACGGTCATCCATCACCAGCTACGACCTATTACACCTCTAGAACCAGCCTCGGCAGACATCACACTCCAGCCTGTGTGTGTGACGTCTGTCGACTAGCAGGCCCGGCCTGTCCCAAGATCATCTGTGTGGGTTACTGTGTTGCCAAGGCTGGCGTGGCCTGGGGGTGGTGGGTCTGTTTGTTTGACAGACTGGCTTTGGCACCTAGCACCGGTCATCTTTGTTACAAAACGCCCCCCAGCTTATGGATGGGGACAGGAGTGCCACAACCTGCCTGAGCTAGCTGCAGTGCCAGCCCGGCACCTGCGAGACTTGCCCTGCTGTTTTACCTCGTGTCACCTAGGTTGGTCCCAGCCAACAGCGACCATGTGCTCTCTACAGTACTTCAAGGGCTAATATGTTCTAAAATATGAGTGTTTTTACAAGGTTTCTTCTTTGGGCTTGACACATTTCAGGAGGCGTTACCTCTATGGATTCATCCATTGTTATCAAGCTCTCACAATGAATGCTAGTCTCTAGTCTCTGGTGTCCTATCAAGTGCCTGATAGCCCTCCATTATGAGATAAGACATAATTTGCTGCTGGTGGATAGCTAATTAGCTACTTATAATTGGTTAACCGCTCTATATGAGCCACACAGCGGTCTTTGATGTTACACTTCACTGTATCACTGTTTCCAGGCTACCAATTAACTGTGTTATTACATCTGTGAGCCCAAACAAAAAGGTTTTACAGTGCAAGATCTTGGTGGATTTTTTTATTTATTTATTTCACCTTTATTTAACCAGGTAGGCAAGTTGTAAACAAGTTCTCATTTACAATTGCGACCTGGCCAAGATAAAGCAAAGCAGTTCGACATACAACGACACAGAGTTACACATGGAGTAAAACAAACATACAGTCAATAATACAGTATAAACAAGTCTATATACGATGTGAGCAAATGAGGTGAGATAAGGGAGGTAAAGGCAAAAAAAGGCCATGGTGGCAAAGTAAATACAATATATCAAGTAAAACACTGGTATTTGGTATTTTCTGGTAGCTTAATTAGGCCTACTTTAAATTATTATTGAATTAAATTGGTAATACAATTAGCTTATAATGATGTACTTTGTAACCAGGTAGTTTCCAAATATATACTAGATCATTATGGGCCCATAAATGTAATTATTACTTCTGTTTTCTCTTCTCAGATACTAGGTGTGCTGCAGTTGTCTTGCCTGGCATTATAAAACAAATGAAATAATTCCAAAAACATTATACCGATAATCAGACACACCTCACTGCCTAATGTAAGGAAAACGATTACTGTTTAAACCCAGGTGTTAACAGTGAAACTGATTAGAGAGAGTCCTTTTCATAGTGCTGGACAGAGCAAAAGACAGTCAAAAAAAGATAGATTTCTGATTGAACCGTCTGTCTGGCCTTCCGAGAGGACCGATGGCATCTGATATCAGGCTGCCCCTTCATGCCCCATTAGTTAACCTCATTCCTGACATGATGGAAGAGCTCTGGGCCTAGCCACTGAAAAGACAGTGTGGGGAGGAGAGAAAGAGGAAGTGAGGGAGAAGAGAAAGAGGAATGAGGGAGAAGTGAGGGAGAAGAGAAAGAGAAATGAGGGAGAAGTGCGGGAGAAGAGAAAGAGGAATGAGGGAGAAGTGAGGGAGAAGAGAAAGAGGAATGAGGGAGAAGTGAGGGAGAAGAGAAAGAGGAATGAGGGAGAAGTGAGGGAGAAGAGAAAGAGGAATGAGGGAGAAGTGAGGGAGAAGAGAAAGAGAAATGAGGGAGAAGTGCGGGAGAAGAGAAAGAGGAATGAGGGAGAAGTGAGGGAGAAGAGAAAGAGGAATGAGGGTGAAGTGAGGGAGAAGAGAAAGAGGAATGAGGGAGAAGTGAGGGAGAAGAGAAAGAGGAATGAGGGAGAAGTGAGGGAGAAGAGAAAGAGGAATGAGGGAGAAGTGAGGGAGAAGAGAAAGAGGAATGAGGGAGAAGTGAGGGAGAAGAGAAAGTGGAATGAGGGAGAAGTGAGGGAGAAGAGAAAGAGGAATGAGGGAGAAGTGAGGGAGAAGAGAAAGAGGAATGAGGGAGAAGTGAGGGAGAAGAGAAAGAGGAATGAGGGAGAAGTGAGGGAGAAGAGAAAGAGGAATGAGGGAGAAGTAAGGGAGAAGAGAAAGAGGAATGAGGGAGAAGTGAGGGAGAAGAGAAAGAGGAATGAGGGAGAAGTGAGGGAGAAGAGAAAGAGGAATGAGGGAGAAGTGAGGGAGAAGAGAAAGAGGAATGAGGGAGAAGTGAGGGAGAAGAGAAAGAGAAATGAGGGAGAAGTGCGGGAGAAGAGAAAGAGGAATGAGGGAGAAGTGAGGGAGAAGAGAAAGAGGAATGAGGGTGAAGTGAGGGAGAAGAGAAAGAGGAATGAGGGAGAAGTGAGGGAGAAGAGAAAGTGGAATGAGGGAGAAGTGAGGGAGAAGAGAAAGTGGAATGAGGGAGAAGTGAGGGAGAAGAGAAAGTGGAATGAGGGAGAAAGAGAAAGAAACATACTGTTCTCTTCTGTTCATGTGATGCGTTGCAGCAGTATACTAATTTTCCTCCTGATCACTTCAGGTTCACTGGATACAGCTGGTACACTACATTAGTATTTGCCAGCACAGTTGCTTCTTTACCACGCGGATTTATGTCAAAATAAACCTTGGAGCAGTGCACTCACTTAGCCACAGCTTCAACAGGGCCAGGCATGGGTGGGCACAGGGTTAGAGAGGGTCTGCCCTCTAAAACGCTCCTACATTAGCCAGTTTACCAGCTCAGCTTCCAGCACAAAGGGCCGCATTTAATAGGGAGAAGAGGGAACTTTAAGTCTGGGATGTGACATAAATGAGAAAAC
The DNA here is from genome assembly GCF_013265735.2 of Oncorhynchus mykiss. Taxonomy (NCBI): domain Eukaryota; kingdom Metazoa; phylum Chordata; class Actinopteri; order Salmoniformes; family Salmonidae; genus Oncorhynchus; species Oncorhynchus mykiss. The sequence goes on from NC_048572.1 coordinate 73,456,559, forward strand.
ATACGGCTTCCACACACAAATCATAGAAGTTGTGAGTCTTACTAAGGTTTCTTTGAACTACATTCAATAGCTGTATATTGCTGAGATTGATGCTATGCCATTGTATCATCAAAGGCATATTTGTACTCAGGAATGAGTGTAGCAACTACCTTGCTTTGGCAACAGTAATAAACCAAGCAAATTACACAGATCAAAAGAAAATACAATTCCCACTTATTCATGTACATCTACATTATATGCTCTATAAGTCTTCTATCGTTCTTCATGTCAAGTCTCAGCTTGTCGGTTAAGAGCGTTGGGACAGTAACTGAAAGGTCACTGGTTGGAATCTCCAGCTAACGAGGTGAAAAATCTGTTGCTGTGCCCTTGAGCAAGGCACTTATCCACAGCGACTTACACAAACAATTATGGTTAAGAGTGTCTGCTAAATAAGTAAATTGTAAAATGTCTCATTCTATAGGTCTGGTCTCCTAACGTGACTCCTACTGTCTAGAAATACAGGCCGTGTGCATGCTGCTGTGTGTTAGTCTGCGTGAGGAGAGGCTGGACCAAGGTAGCCTGGGATGAGTAATTGGGCAGTAGGAAGCTCCAACCCCCTTCGATGTCTCTCTATGGCTTCCCTGAGGAGTCTTTAATTCACTGTTGATTTGCTCTGTTGTTGTGCTCTGTCTCAGTGTCTAAACAGTGTGTTCAAACAGCCTATTTAGCACATTCAGTGGGCGAGAACTGGGCCGGCTCCAGGAGAGGAGGCCATGAGGAACACTCAACCACCTCGTATTTAACCAAGACAACACATTTCTCTGGCCCTTTTCCTCTCTCTCTCTCTGTCTCTCTCTTTATCTCTGTATTTTTGTACCAGCCTTCCTCCATCAAAATCATCCTCTCTCTCTCTCTTTCTCTCTCTCTCTCTCTCTCTCTCTCTCTCTCTCTCTCTCTTCTCTCTCTCTCTTCTCTCTCTCTCTCTCTCTCTCTCTCTCTCTCTCTCTCTCCCTCTCTCCCTCTCTCCCTCTCTCTCTCCCTCTCTCCCTCTCTCCCTCTCTCCCTCTCTCTCTCTCTCTCTCCCCCTCTCTCTCTCTCTCTCTCTCCCTCTCTCTCTCTCTCTCTCCCTCTCTCTCTCTCTCTCTCTCTCTCTCTCTCTTCTCTCTCTCTCTCTCTCTCTCTCTCTCTCTCTCTCTCTCTCTCTCTCTCTCTCCCCCCCTAGTTATGAACAGAGAGTTGAGGCAAGTTTTCTTTGAACATTACAAAACTAGACAGAGTAGCTCATTATTTCATGCAGCTAGTAATTAATGAAACTTTTAAAGGTTATTTTTCCATCTCCGTGTTTAACTTTGAACTACAGTAAATAAACAGCTGAGAGATGTCTCCCATAATTGCTAAAGGGTCATTGATACAATAAAACATGTGTGAGCTGAGCCAACACTATGTCAACTCAACTGTGACCACAATATTTAGCTGAGCCAACACTATGTCAACTCAACTGTGACCACAATATTTAGTTGAGCCAACACTATGTCAACTCAACTGTGACCACCATATTTAGTTGAGCCAACACTATGTCAACTCAACTGTGACCACCATATTTAGCTGAGCCAACACTATGTCAACTCAACTGTGACCACCATATTTAGCTGAGCCAACACTATGTCAACTCAACTGTGACCACCATATTTAGCTGAGCCAACACTATGTCAACTCAACTGTGACCACCATATTTAGCTGAGCCAACACTATGTCAACTCAACTGTGACCACCATATTTAGCTGAGCCAACACTATGTCAACTCAACTGTGACCACCATATTTAGCTGAGCCAACACTATGTCAACTCAACTGTGACCACAATATTTTGTCATGACAGAGTTTTTATTATGGTTTTAATACATTTGAATACAAAAACATCTTGATTGTAGAGTATTGTAGTCATGTGGTTTGAAGGTCAATCACCTTAACAAACCGCTTCTGTGAGACAGAAAATAACTAACCGTCTTGATGCACAATGTGACTGGGAAAAACCATTGGCATTGCCAGGGAGTCTGCTCTGTTGACTAACTGAAAGGTCATCTGAAAGGTCATCATTTGGAACATGCTTTACATAGCCACCAGGGAAACATTGGTTGAGTCAAACGTTGTGTCAATGTTATTTCACCATGCCTCATTATCAACGTAATCACATTGCATCAACCTGGCTTGAATTAATTAGCCAAAAGCCATCAACATACACCGTTAAGCAGGGATGTCAAACTCATTCCACAAAGGGCCGGGTGTCTGCAGGTTTTTGGTTTTTACTTTCAATTAAGCTCTAGACAACCAGGTGAGGGGAGTTCCTTACTAATTAGTGACCTTAATTAATCAATCAAGTCCAAGGGAGGAGCGAAAACCGCAGACACTCAGCCCTCTGTGGAATGAGTTTGACACGTGTGCCGTTAAGACTTAAACCCGGAAGTACTAATGAAGAGGTGAAAGATCTCTTTTCTAAGAGAGCAGTTCCAGTAAACACAGACAATCATGCAGTCAAGAAACAAAACATTGTTCTTGCCTTAAATTAACCCAGGTTTCAATTAAAAATCGTTTCAAGGTTTGGTTGGCTTCAAATTGAATTCACGCTCACAGACAACTCAATCAAATATCAATCAAGGTTGGACATTTATAATACCTGATCTCATTGCCCAGAGGGCAGGCTGGTATTTCTTAACCTTGTTCACTAACTACATGCCAGATATTGATGTGGTGGTGGTGATGATGATCTCCTTCACGCACGCGCCACACACACACACACACACACACACACACACACACACACACACACTACACACACTACACACACTACACACACACACACACACACACACACACACACACACACACACACACACACACACACACACACACACACACACACACACACACACACACACACACACACACACACACACACACACACACACACAGACTCGCTCCTTCATCTTCTCCTATCCCTCTTATTGTGGTGCAGTCTGTCAGCTATAGTAATTAGTTGTGCTCCCAACACACCTCAACGTCTCCTCAATGTTGCTCATTAATCTCACATGAGTGATTAGGCCACGAAGCACCATAACGAATGGAGCCGCCGCGGCGGGAGGCGGGAGGGAGGTGTGAAACTGGGTGTGAAACTGTTGTCATCTCATATGTTATCACACTCAGGAGATTAGCTAGGGATATAACCACACCACAGCCCATTGGCAGTTAATCATGCTGCTAATGATAAGTGAAATATTCTTGCTGTCGCTACAATGGCAACCGCCAAGGTCATGGACTCACATATTGCTTGGTTGGCTAGCCCCTTTAGTAATATATGAAAAGTTATCTACGACCAGATATGGGATGCTCCTGGTACAGTAAAATCTTTTAAGTCTTCAGAACAAGGGTCTCCAATTCTCAAGACTTGGCTGTGTATTTCTGGGTCTCAGGGTAACAGTCCTGATTTAGGATCAGTGGAGTCTTTTAGATAATAATGAATACAGTTCTATATACTATATGGACAGGAAGGATCATAGAGCAGCACTCCTACTCTGAGATGTTTTGTGAATATTTACAATATGAGGATTTTATTTACAAAACACTATATCCACAAATCTTTTAAATTAAAAATGATTGCTTATGTGTACCTTCATGTGTGTGTAAAATATTACTGCTCTCAGATTTTTTATTAATAGATTTTAGATGTGTTTTTCATTGTTTAGGTGGAATGGAATGTTTGTATCCTCTATATTTGACTGGGATTTTTTATTTTACCTTTATTTAACTAGACAAGTCAGTTAAGAACAAATTCTTATTTTCAATGATGGCCAAGGAACAGTGGGTTAACTGCCTTGTCAAGGGAAGAATGGCAGATTTTTACCTTGTCAGGTTTGGGTTTTGATGTTGCAACCTTTTGGTTATAAGTCCAACGCTCTAACCACTAGGCTACCTGCCGCCCCCATGATATGTGCTTGTCTTAAGATGAATGCACTGACTGTAAGTCACTCTGGATAAGAGCATCTGCTAAATGACTCAAATTTAAAATATTACTGTATAAAATTTGTAAAATATTGATGTCACAAATGTATCATTTGTACAGTATTTTTTATAAGAAATGTAGTTATTTGTCACATTTGACTGTGTAAAGCCTAGCAATACTACATACTTCTCTGAGAGTGAGGTGGATATATAGCGTTTGCAACAAAACATGATTATTTGTCTCTCTGAAATGAAACCATCAAGTGATAGATATTAAACAACCCATGCCAGCATCAGATAGTGATAAAACACACCAATCTCTTTCATGATTTCTTTAAACAATAAAAGCTAAATTACCAACATTTCTGAAAATGTATATATAGAGTTTTGGAATGAAACTATTCATATTGTCTTAGCACTGGGTAAACAAAAGTCTGCAAAACAAGACCAGTAGTGAAAACCCTGCTTTAAAATATGATTGTCTAAAGTAACATCTTGACAACGACTTCTGTAGAGGAGAGTTTAAGTAATGTGGAAGAACTGGAATCAGACAAAGTGGGGCAGAACAATGACATCATGTCAGAGGCATGATGTGACTGACGATGCCACACTGTGCTATTGTGCTCCTTCTGCCAATATTATGTAGCTAGCCAGGGTAGGATGGTCCTCTTTGCATGGTGTTAAACCTCTCCTACAGAGGACATCTCTACTATACACACACACATACAGACATTACAGGCACCTTGACACACACACACACACACACACACACACACACACACACACACACACACACACACACACACACACACACACACACACACACACACTGTACACACTGTACACACTGTACACACTTTACACACACAAACACACACATTAGAATCATATAGGAGATCTGACCTCAGCAGCTGTATGGAATACTGGTTCTACTCCACAGATAAGGCCAAACAACAATGAAATCTGGCCGAATTAAACCCACGCAGTTGAGAAAACAGAGTTGTGTAAACAAGGCATTTCATTACAGTTTTTTTTCAATCGCTTTGGTGCAATTTCACAAGCACAGTGCCTTCAGCAAGTATTCAGACCACTTGACTTTTTCCAAATGTTGTTAAATTACAGCCTTATTCTAACATGGATTAAATAAAAAAAATCCTCAGCAATCTACACACAATACCCCATAATGACAAAGCAAAAACAGGTTTTTAGAATAGAAAACACAAATACCTTATTTACATAAGTATTCAGAACCTTTGCTAAGAAAATTAGCTCAGGTACATTCTGTTTCCATTGATCCTCCCTGAGATGTTTCTACAACTTGATTAGAGTCCACTTGTGGTAAATTCAATTGATTGGACATTTGCAAAGGCACACAGCTGTCTATATAAGGTAACCACAGTTGATAGTGCATGTCAGAGCAAACACCAACTCTTCCTAGATCTGGCCGCCCAGACAAACTGAGCAATCAGGGGAGAAGGGCCTTGGTCAGGGAGGTGACCAAGAACCTGATTGTCACTCTGACAGAGCTCTAGAGTCCCTCTGTGGAGATGGGAGAACCTTCCAGAAGGACAACCATCTCTGCAGCACTCCATCAATCAGGCCTTTATGGTAGTGGCCAGACACAAGCCACTCCTCAGTAAAAGGCACATGACAGCCCACTTGGAGTTTGTCAAAAGGCACCTAAAGAGCCTCAAGCCATGAGAAACAAGATTTTCTGGTCTGATGAAACCAAAATGGAACTCTTTGGCTTGAATGCCAAGTGTCATGTCTGGAGGAAACCTGGCACCATCCCTATGGTGAAGCATGGTGGTAGCAGCATCATGCTGTGGGGATGTTTTTCAGTGGCAGGGACTGGAAGACTAGTCAAGATCGAGGCAAAGATGAACGGAGCAAAGTACAGAGAGATCTTCGATGAAAACCTGCTCCAGAACACACAGGACCTCAGACTGGGACGAAGGTTCACCTTCCAACAGAACAACGACCCTAAGCACACAGCCAAGACAATGCAGGATTGGCTTCGAGACGGGTCTCTGAATGTCCTTGAGTGGCCCAGCCAGAGCCCAGAATTGAACCCGATCGAACATCTCTGTTGAGACCTGAAAATAGCTGTGCAGCAACGCTCCACATCCAACCTGACAGAGCTTGAAAGGATCTGCAGAGAAGAATGGGAGAAACTCCCCAAATACAGGTGTGCCAAGCTTGTAGCATCATACCCAAGAAGACTTGAGGGTGTAATAGCTGCCAAAGATGCTTCAACAAAGTACTGAGTAAAGGGTCTGAATACTTATGTAAATGTGATATTTCCATTTTTTTTTTTTTTTTATACATTTCAAACATTTCTAAAAACTTGGGGTATTGTGTGTAGATTGATGGGGGGGGGGGGTCTAGTTAATACATTTTAGAATAAAGCTGTAACCTAACAAAATGTAGAAAAAGTCAAGGGGTCTGAATACTTTCTGAAGGCTCTGTATGTGGTGAATTTTCAAAACTTTGTACAAAACTGGTAACACTTGTAACGTGGCAGGTATCATATTATTAGAAACATCAGGTTAAGCAGGGACTAGTTTGCATCAAGCCTGTCTTGAGAATTTGGCCACAGGTTCTCATCAAAATCACAGTGAATGTCTTCATTGTTCATGCCCCTGGGGAAAAACCTTTTGACATGGCAAATCCAAGCCTGATATAGGTCTGGATTGAAAACGTTTGCCTCATCCATGACCCGAAGGACGGTGGTACTCTCATGGGGATGGCAATCATGCATCTTCCACCTGTATTGTATTTTACAGTATTGTATTGTACTTATTATATATTGTAGTGGTCCTGCATCACTCAGTTAGTAAGAACATGGCACTAGCAACACCAGAGTTGTGGGTTCGATTCCCACTGGTGTCAGATACGTAAATGTGTGGACTAACTGTTGTCACTTAGCATAAAAACGTCAGCTATGTAAATGTCATATATTATGGTATTACAGTACTGTATTGGCCAATGACCTTTTAGTAAATCAGTGTGTGACCCTGTCAACAAAAAAAACAGCAACTTAATTTTAGATGAATGTTTAGTCAATTGAGTCTTAATGCACGACATACAGTACATGATCTGATCTTGTCAAAATCTGATTTTTTTTCCAAACTTACTGTGAAGTAAAATCATAATAGTCATCATAGTACATTATACAGTATATTACACTTTATAAGTTTCTACTTTACAAACATACATTTCCAATATGTTGTTCTCAAAATCTGTAGTAGACAAACTAGTATAAAATATATAGGTTTACCAAATGGTTAAGTGTTTGTCAATTAAGAGCAGTCCGATTAAGTAAGTAATAATGTAATGTTTTTTCCAATCCACATCATATTATATGTGATAGCCTATATTTGACTCCAGTGGTGTAAAGTAACTAAGTAAAAATACTTTGAAGTACTACCTAAGTAGTTTGTTGGGTATCTGTACTTTACTATTTATATTTATTTGACAACTTTTCCATTTACTTCACTACATTCCTAAAGGTCAGATGTACTTTTTACTCCATGCATTTTCCCTGACACCCAAAAGTACTTGTTACATTTAGAATGCTCAAGCAGAACAGCAATATGGTCCAATTCACACACATATTAATATAACATGTTGTCATGCCTCTGATCTGGCGGCCTCAATAACACAAATACTGTGTTTTTAAATGATGTCTGAGTTTTGGTGTGTGCCCCTGGCTGTCTGTAAATAAAACATTTAAATTAAAATTCCTGCTGAAAACAGAAAACATACAGACACACCACTTCATCTAGCTAGTACTCCTGAAACATGACTCACACCATCAACCACACATGGAGTACTACTCTAGTCTGAGGTAGGTTAGTATCAAGTGGTGAAGGGATGAAACTGTAGAGACCTTACTACTCAAAGGTGATGAATGCTCTGACACTGACGGAGCCTCCTCTAGTCCTCTAACTCTAGTGCATCTGTGAGAGCAGATGAATGGGGAGGAGTGTTCGATAAATTGGGTCACACGAACATGGGGTTTCTGGGTAATGCGGTGAAAACGCTTGAGGAGTTGCAGTTGGAACAGCACGTGTTGGAATAGACAAATTGGGGCAGAACTCCTCTGACGATGAGTTCCCCCATCTCCTAAACCTACAACCATGTAAGTGGGTTTTACCTACTTTTACACACACACACACACACACACATTATAAAGACACACATATGCACGGACACACACACATGCACACATAGAGTACACACACATATGCACGCACCTGCAGAGACACATACATACACACACACACATACACATACACATACACATACACATACACACACACACACAGCGAGAGAGAGAAATATATCCCTAATGCAACACATGAACTGTGTTGTATTACTATTGCTTGATGTATATAGCACACAATTGAATATGTGCTTGAAGGGCTCTTCTCTACCCCTTTCTCCTTCCATTTGTCTTGGTCAGTGAGTCTGTTACCTTGGCACTGATAAGGTGAGTGAGTCTGTTACCTTGGCAGTGATGAGGTCAGTGAGTCTGTTACCTTGGCACTGATAAGGTGAGTGAGTCTGTTACCTTGGCAGTGATGAGGTCAGTGAGTCTGTTACCTTGGCACTGATAAGGTGAATGAGTCTGTAACCTTGGCACTGATAAGGTGAGTGAGTCTGTTACCTTGGCAGTGATGAGGTCAGTGAGTCTGTTACCTTGGCACTGATAAGGTGAGTGAGTCTGTTACCTTGGCAGTGATGAGGTGAGTGAGTCTGTCACCTTGGCAGTGATAAGGTGAGTGAGTCTGTTACCTTGGCACTGATGAGGTGAGTGAGTCTGTTACCTTGGCACTGATAAGGTGAGTGAGTCTGTTACCTTGGCACTGATAAGGTGAGTGAGTCTGTCACCTTGGCAGTGATAAGGTGAGTGAGTCTGTTACCTTGGCACTGATAAGGTGAATGAGTCTGTTACCTTGGCACTGATAAGGTGAGTGAGTCTGTTACCTTGGCAGTGATGAGGTGAGTGAGTCTGTAACCTTGGCACTGATAAGGTGAGTGAGTCTGTTACCTTGGCAGTGATGAGGTCAGTGAGTCTGTTACCTTGGCACTGATAAGGTGAGTGAGTCTGTCACCTTGGCAGTGATGAGGTGAGTGAGTCTGTTACCTTGGCAGTGATGAGGTGAGTGAGTCTGTTACCTTGGCAGTGATGAGGTGAGTGAGTCTGTTACCTTGGCAGTGATGAGGTGAGTGAGTATGTTACCTTGGCAGTGATGAGGTGAGTGAGTCTGTTACCTTGGCAGTGATGAGGTGAGTGAGTATGTTACCTTGGCAGTGATGAGGTGAGTGAGTCTGTTACCTTGGCAGTGATGAGGTGAGTGAGTATGTTACCTTGGCAGTGATGAGGTGAGTGAGTCTGACACCTTGGCAGTGATGAGGTGAGTGAGTCTGTTACCTTGGCAGTGATGAGGTGAGTGAGTCTGTTACCTTGGCAGTGATGAGGTGAGTGAGTCTGTTACCTTGGCAGTGATGAGGTGTGTGTCTGTCACCTTGGCAGTGATGAGGTGAGTGAGTCTGTTACCTTGGCAGTGATGAGGTGAGTGAGTCTGTTACCTTGGCAGTGATGAGGTGAGTGAGTATGTTACCTTGGCAGTGATGAGGTGTGAGTCTGTCACCTTGGCAGTGATGAGGTGAGTGAGTCTGTCACCTTGGCAGTGATGAGGTGAGTGAGTCTGTCACCTTGGCAGTGATGAGGTGAGTGAGTTTGTCACCTTGGCAGTGATGAGGTGAGTGAGTATGTCACCTTGGCAGTGATGAGGTGAGTGAGTCTGTCACCTTGGCAGTGATGAGGTGAGTGAGTCCGGTACCTTGGCAGTGATGAGGTGAGTGAGTCTGTTACCTTGGCAGTGATGAGGTGAGTGAGTCTGACACCTTGGCAGTGATGAGGTGAGTGAGTCTGTTACCTTGGCAGTGATGAGGTGAGTGAGTCTGTTACCTTGGCAGTGATGAGGTGAGTGAGTCTGTTACCTTGGCAGTGATGAGGTGAGTGAGTCTGTTACCTTGGCACTGATGAGGTGAGTATGTTACCTTGGCAGTGATGAGGCAAACTAGATTTGGGGATGGATAGATCTCTGTAATCACATGCTGCCTCCCCTTGGCAATGAGGAGTGAAGTCAATATTGAAGCGGATACAGACAAGAGGCCTCTCTTTTCCATTTCTCTCTCTCTCTCTCTCTCTCTCTCTCTCTCTCTCTCTCTCTCTCTCTCTCTCTCTCAATTCAATTCAATTCAATTCAAGGGCTTTATTGGCATGGGAAACACGTGTTAACAAAGCAAGTGAGGTAGATAATATATAAAGTGAATATATAAAGTGAAATAAACAATAAAAATTAACAGTAAACATTACACATACAGAAGTCTCTCTCCCTCTCTCGCTCTCTCTCTCTCTCCCTCTCTCTCTCTCTCTCTCTCTCTCTCTCTCTCTCTCTCTCTCTCTCTCTCTCTCTCTCTCGCCCTCTTTAGATTTATCTACAGCTCTGCAGCCTCATACTTCAATAGATGGATGGTTATTTCAAATGGTGCCAACTGGCCCTACATGAGTTGAGCTGAAGGTCACAGTGACTCATTTCAATAGAGACTGGGCTGGGCAGCTCATTTTAGTAGTACTGAGACTTGGCGGGCGGCTCATATCAATAGAGAGACTGGGCGGCTTTGTATTGAAAAACCCACCAAAAATATACCCATACAGAATATCGATTGGAAAACACCAAAACACCTGTGAGCTGGATTATGGTTTATATCAGACTTAAAGTCACATAAGTAGGCTATATCACAGTCATACAGTGATACTACAAAAACTATAGCAAATTGTATGGTACAGTAGAAACTCTGGTACAGATTGCATTGGAACCTGGAGGCATATGGCAGGCTGCCTCACACCTCCCAGACAATTGAGTCTTAATGATTCATTGGTTTGGCATGCTACATCTCCCCAGTGATGGTGGGTGTCAGTGATGCACTGGAGATTCCATGCAGTTCCTTGGAAGTGGAGTGGCCAGAAAGAGTGATGGCTGAGAAGGCTGTTCTGGCTCAGTGTCCAGGCCAGATGCTGTAGTCTGACTCTGTGGTTCACACACCCACTGACAAACTCCACCCTCTCACTCACTCTTCATCAGATGTTTCAGGTCAAATCAACTATTATTCTGTCTGCACAATAAAATAATGATGATTGTGACTTTTCTACACCATTTGTTTCAGACACAGTCTTCAGATTTGGGATCAGCTGACCTCATCATTCAAACTCCCATCATAGAAAATGTAAAAATTGCCTAATCCAGATAGATATCTCAAGATGTTTTCATTTACCACACGATTTGGAATATGTCTTAGTGTGTCACTATGTTATTCCTTCTGTCCAGTGATTCCCATCAAACCTTTATTTGAGGACAGAAGCACTTGTCATGATGACATAACGCCAACCAAACACCTGCCTGAAACAAACTCCCACAATTCACTTAATCTGAACAAAGTACTGCATTGTACCTAATCTAAAATGTCTGCCTCCTTTTCACCCCTAACCTGCACCTGTCCTCTTAGCTAACATCTTCTTTTATTGTGACAAGCAAGGTCGGGAGAGAGATACGAGCACAATGAGAGTTCATTCTTATTTGAGCTAGCTCAGTGAATTAAATGATTCTAGAAGATTTAGGCCGCTGCAGCGACAACGTTCTTCTATACAGCCCTACATGTTCGTGTCTATGTTTCCACTGCTCTTGAAGATGCAGCACCGCAGGGCCTTACGGGAGGAGTCCTGTGGGAGTTCAATTTGAGGTAATGCTACTGCAGTAACAATACAGAAGAGAAAACATCAGATTTAAGAAAGCTTTCAGTAGGACAAAAGAAGAATCACATCACTTTGGAAAAGTGGAGAAGAGTAACAAAAACAAGCAAGCATTAGGAGCGTGCTTCACGGAACAACAACCAACAGGATAGGTAGGCTATGTTGTTCATTTTTGTAATATCAGATTTCAGGGAAACAACATGAAATGTAAAAAGAGAACATCCTATTTCACCCTTTTTCTTTTTACACTAGTTTCAGATTGGGGAAAGGCATTATAGTCTTAATCCGTTAGCACAGCTCCCATACTCCCTCCCTGGTTCTGCTGCCTGGCTGTCAGGAGTTTACATTCCACAGGGAGAGCAACAAAGATCTGCTTGCTGCAGAAGTTAATAATCTTCAATGTTTTTGTGCCGTACCATCTAAGCCTCACAACCCACCAGAGGATTGCAAGAAACTGTTATGGGACTGCTGCATTAAACTGAATAAAACAGAAAATGTGTGTGTGTGTGGGGGTGGGGGGGGGGGGGGGGGGGTTGTGGGGGTTGTGGTGTGGGGTGTGGTGTGTGGAGTGTGGTGTGTGGTGTGGGGGATGTGGTGTGGGGGGTGTGGTGTGGGGTGTGGTGTGTGGGGGGTTTGGTGTGGGGGGTGGGGGGTAATGTGGTGTGGGGGGTGGTGTGTGGGGTGTGTGGTGTGGGGTGGTGTAGGGGGTGTGGTGTGGGGTGTGGGGGGAGGGGGGGGGGTGTTGGTTCTTCTATCCTTGCGGGTCCCTAAAATCCCCAAATGTTCCCACAAGGATAGTAAAACAAGGAAAATTCTACCTCGTACCCGTGACGGCAAAACCTATTTTGAACTAAGGGGTTAGGATTAGGGTTAGGAGTTATGTTTAAGTTTAGGGTTTGGGTTATGGGTTAAGGTTAGGGTGAGGGTTAAGGTTCAGGTTATGGTTAAGGGTTAGGGGTTAGGGAAAATAAGATTTTGAATGGAAATACATTTTAGGCCACCTCGAGGACAGAATAACATAACGTGTGTGTGTGTGTGTGTGCGTGCACGCGTGTGCACTGCTTCAGCTCTGATGGGTAGCAGGACTTTTCTTTAAAGGCATTTACTGCGTTTGGCAGATTATAGAGGAAGACACCCCTGAACCCTGCCACTCTGCCCCCTGCAGTGCTACATCATAGACACTGTTCTTTGTGGATAAACAGTGGAGCCACACCACAAACAGGGCCTCAGGCCTCTAAACCAATCAATCACTCTGTTGTTCACATCATTAGCTGTTAGAATCTAATTCAATCTGTGCCACTGCTATCTGGAGCAGTCTGACACCAGCCAGCCACTCAAGTAATGCCTTTTTCCTATCACTTGTCTTCGAGGTCATCGCTGGTTGAAAGGTTGGTTGAGCTACTCCTTCAAATGACCTGTTGATGCAGACACCACTGACCACCATACTGTACATATGGTTGAATCTTCTACGGTCTCCTCCATGTAGGAAATGATTATTGATAGTCCAATGAACAATTACACTGAGCTCACTGCCCATTCTCTGTCCAGTGCCAGCCAAAAGGATGGATGGGTGGGTTGGTTGGTTGTTATTTTTTCCTCAAGAAAATGTCTGGTTGAGTCTGGTTCTTTTCAAAGTCTCGCCCATCCATATAAATATGATATTGATAGTCCATCAATAAAAGGTCTAAAGCATGAGGAATTTCTGGTTAATTATATTTTAACAGAATCCAAATAGAACATCTCGACTCCACACACTAACCTATACAACTCCACACAGCCCACCCACAACTCCCTCTCTAGGAGAAGACACGACCATAAATGAAGGGGTGATTTGACGCGGTGAAGCAGTAGAGACAACCCCCAAGCGCACATGAAAGCTCCTCCAAACACCAACATTTTTCACAATAATGAACCGTGATTAGTAGGCCTAGACCCCAAGCATATTCTATGATTTCCCGGCATCACTGAGCGCTTCGGTTCCATCCACAGGTACCGCACGCTGCATCCCGATTCAAACGGATGCAAACACAGACCGTTATAGTTGGTGCGCATACTGTTCGAGTACCACAGCTTGAACTGCAACAAGGGTAACCTATCTATCATTAAGTTCAACACACGTCTACTGTCAAATGTATTTTCATTTCGATTTCCTATATACAAATATCCACTCAAATTGCAAACGCTCCCGGTGAGGCGTTTGGAGTGCTTAATCTGCATGAAGGGGGCTTGTCATTCCAACAGCGGACCTTGGACGGAGCTGGTGTGTGTGGTTCCCCTGAAATTAAAGTATATTCTTAAAATTATCCCCTGTCATACTGCATCAGAATAGGAGTCAGACAACTTTCAAATTAAAATTATGGAAATGTGTCTGTGCGCATTATATTCCGGGCAACTGCGACTGGTTAACAGAGGATCCGGTATGTAGGCTACAGCAATACAACATTCAATTCAGAGAAATAGCCTAGGCTACATAATGATAAAGCCTCATCTCTGAAATCGAATTATTGTCATTCGGTCACCTAAATAGACAGTTCTAACAACAATTCTCATCAGAAATCAAGGCAAAAAACGTGTAGGTGAGCTCTTTAGCATCACATAACATAGTCTAACCCCAACTTGATTGTAAAATAGCCTATAATATAGAATATGTTTACTACAGATCTGACACTTACCCTTTCATATGACAGCTATGCTGAAATTTCCAGTTTAACCGTTTTAATCCAAATCAGGTTCCGGTTCGTTTGCGCGATCTGTTTTCGCTTCTTAGAGAGAAAAAAATCCATTCCTTAATTCCATTTGCAGGACACGCACGCAATAAAATCACATTGGGTCGACTCTCATTTTTCGACAATTTTACTATTTCAGTGTTTCGTGGACATATCTTATTTTTTATCTTATTTTTAAAATTATTTTACCGCCGCTGAAGTTGCCTAGTTACCCCTGTCTCTCATTCAAGGTGGCTCAAGCGCTGTATACAGCGGCCAATCATAAAAGCAGCCCTGGATTAACTATTTCTTGGCTCCGCTATTCTAGTTTCAAGCTAAAATTAGGGAAGTGGGCGGGGAAAGTGGGCCCCCGGTGACAGAAAAAAAAATAATGTGCACGGAGAATAATGTAGAAAGGGGGTTCCGTTAGAGTGGATGGTCTGGATTGGAGGGGGAGGGGAAGAGGAAGAGGATTAAGCGTTTCACAAAAATAAAGGGGGGAAGGGGCAGAGGGAGACCAGTTGCCCATGGACTTGTAGTTCTCACACAGAGAGCACACAGCAGGCTTATCTTGGACAATATCTACAATGAATGATCCCAGCCTGAATATGAAAACAGCCAACCATGACAGATATCTTCCTCACCTCACCTCGCTCAGAGAGGAGGAGGTAAATGTTCTCATGTTGTTTCGACAGTCAAATATCTGGCAAATTTCTGGAAATCGCAAAGATCAATCCATCAGGCTCCTTAACCAGCCATCATCTTGATCCTTAACCACCCATCTATCAAGACCACCCCCCCACCCCGCTCATCCATCCCTACATCCCTTCATTCTGCCCCATTGAGTCTCCTCATCATAGGCCATATTGATTTCTATTTCCCCCTCCAACAGTGGGGTGAAAGGTTTAGTCAGCTTCAATCACTGTTACACGGCCACAATGACACCACCTGTACCTTTCTGTTGTTGCGTGAGGTGGGTGGGCCGGGTAGGAGGAGCTCAGAGGAGAGAGTACACCCCCCCAAACCCACACACATACACACAAACACACACACACCTCACCCCTGACTTGAGTTGGACTCTGAGCGTACCCGGCGGGCCGCACAGGGCAACAGGCCTTGTGCATTATAGATGAACAGTTGGGGGTCTGTGTGTGTGTGTGTGTGTGTGTGTGTGTGTGTGTGTGTGTGTGTGTGTGTGTGTTCAGATGAAGGCTGCTGGCGCTGCAGTACTGTTCTCAGAGAGGCAGGTCCTAGTAGGGGGTAGGAGTTCTAGCTAGCAGTGTGGGACTTCTCTACTCATCATCGCAGGGAAAATCTGCACATTCTGCAGAAAACAGATATTTCTGCCTGACATCATTCTATATCAAATAGAAGTTTCCTGCCATCCAAGTTTGTCTAGACTCTATACTGTGCCATATAATATGAATTTGACATCAATGTCTAAGCTGTCTAAATTACATTATTTCAAAACATAAGGAGAATATATTTTGTAAGAGAGAAACGTTTTCTGTCTATTATTCAAATGGACCAGTATTGTGTTCTCGCCTTTGTGTGTGTGATTGATTAGTTACTGACTGCAATCCATCCTTCACATTACAAATGGCAACGGCAGGGTTGGGGTCCTATATATGGCCCCACTCCCCTATATGTGGGTGTGTGTGAGAGAGAGAGAGAACTTGAGTATGGTGTTGTGTATCACAAACAGAGTGGTTGATTCACATGTCGCACTTGGCTTACCCACACAGTAATCTCAATGCTTTTTACAGATGGAGTCTGTCTTTCCCTTTTTGTCTGCAATCTCCATGTTTCATGAAACATCAAGAGCCACACACACACACACACACACACACACACACACACACACAGGACTTTGTTTATCAATCAGAAGCCGTTGTGTGGTTTCCTAATCCCCTCTAACCCAACCTCCCACCTCCCTCACCTCTACCACCCACCCACCTCCCACCCACCTCCCACCCACCTCCCTCTCCTCTCACCTCCCATCTCCCCTCTCCCCTGCCACCTCCCTCTCCCCTCTCCCCTCCCACCTCCCTCTCCCCTCCCACCTCTCTCTCCCCTCCCCTCCCACCTCCCTCTCTCCTCCCCTCTCCCCTACCCTCCCCACCCACCTCTCCCCTCCCCTCCCCTATCTCCCATCTCCCCTCCCCCTCCCCCTCCCCCTCCCCCTCCCTCTCCCTCTCCTCCTCCCCTCCCCTCTCCCCTCCCCTCCCCTCCCCTCCCCTCCCCTCCCCTCCCACCTCCCTCTCCCCTACCTTCCCCTCCCCTCCCACCTCCCTTTCCCATCTCCCCTCTCCCTCCCTCGGCCATCAGCTCCAGCGTTGCCCACCGTACTGTACCTCTCTTAGATATTCATCCATCTTGCCAATAACAACAAAACAGGTCAGTGACATCACTGTGGTCAGGCAGCTGGGTCCTGTGAGGCAACAACTAATCCTTAATTTCCAACACACAGACAAAGGAACCACATCCGGGCAAATCAAATGTTTAGAGAGGCGGGAGTCCACAGGACTTACATATGGCCCACATTGTTATCATTCCACCCTAACAAGTTCACGCTTGTTCCAGCCAAGTGGAATATACCTTCCTTCACAGGATACTGTGTTATGTTTGTTCTCAGTAATAGGTTATGCCTGTGCCTTATTATGAGCGAGACGTATAGAGGAAATATTTTTTCCCCCTTGTAATCCTGTTCCCACATCTGCACATCCATCAGTTTTGATTTCCATGTAGATGGGACTCCATTGATAGTAGGGGGAATCCCCCTGGAGAGACGAGGCAGAACGAGGCAGAGCAATGAGATAGCGATTCCCCACAGTTCAGATGGAGATGTGAACAAAGACAAAGAGAGAGAGAGAGAGAGAGAGCGAGCGTCATCATCTAGCTGCTGTTGTTAATCTCCATTCAATCCAATATTAGCTAGATCCAAAATCCCCATCATCACCGTCATGCCTGTGGCTGTTGATTAGTAATCTCTCTCATGAGAATATGGTGGCTGTTACCCCCCAAAACCGCCATAGGAAACCCCATAGGGGATGAGATCAATCAATCTTTCCTGGTTACACATTTACATGGTTAGCTGTGTTTATAGGAACATTACACAACACATACTCCGACACATACAGAAATGTTATTTGACATGAATATACAGTTGATGATTCCTCTAATGCTCTCTCACACAAATCCCTAAAATGCTTTGTTTTTCTCATACAGGCTTTATGTGGGACAGCTGACTTTAGAGCCTCATCATTGTTTGGTTGGTGATTCAAATGTGCTCATGACACCGAAATAGTCAGACTGACCGATGGGGACGGGGGGAGAGTCTCTCTTAGAGGGGTCTCGGTGGAACAGGCGATAATGGGGTGTTTTAATGTTGTCTGTTCTACACATCGAGCTCTATGATAATGGACTATTTTAATCAAGTCTACAAATAATCTCATTGTGATCCAGAGTCGTTGATGGGGAATAGTCAGCGATGTTAGCATTCAGATTAGCATCGATGGGAGAGCTGACGTTGATAAACGACGCATGACCTTTGACCCTTTGGTTCTCAGTGCCAAAGTTGATCCCACACTGCCTGCCTCTGCCTAATTGCAGTCCCATCCATTACCATTAAGTTAGCATGACTAGCTAATACATAATGAAAACTCCCATAGACTTTGCTAAGCTAAGACTTAAGGCTATATTGAACAGAGACCACACAGAGAGAGACACCAGTGAGAGTGTAGCATTGAGATAAGAGACTCTCAGGTTATATAGAGTAAAGTAAAGTGGTGATGCTGGCCTTGCCTATACAGCAACTCACACAGGACACATATATGTTTACTGGCTACTATGGTAACTTGTTCAATTTGTCAAAGCCTTTTATTTAATAGGTGTATTGGGTGTTTGGGATACCCGGCACTCACACATAGTTAAGTGCACAAACATACACACACTTGGGCACAGACACACTAGTGCACACACCCACCCACAATATATACACATGCGCACACACACACAAACACACAAGCACACGCATACACACGCACAAACCCTAAAACACAAACACACACACACACACACACTCTCTCTCCCAGAAGAGAACATCTTTGTTTATGTAGGATACTTCTGTCAGAAAAGAGGTCGCTGTGGGATTTAGAATGCAGATAAAAGTTTAAAGGTGTCATCCCAACTTTGTACCCGTCAGAGAGCGTAACAGTGATAAATGTCTGCTGCGTGTGATACGTCAGGCAGAAAGACAGTTGAAGCTGACAAGTCAAGGATAAACACCAGTAGTTACCCCCTAAATACGGGAAGTGATTAATTATAAATTCAAGCCATTTCATTAAAATATGCAAATCAAATCGACAGCCATCATTATAACCCTAGAATACACTTGCCAGGGGATGGAAGCAGAACGTCTGATGAGAGTTCACTCACATTACACACATTATACATTATTATGGTCCCATAAGGGTGATTGGGACAAACTCTGCAAAAAAATACACACTATCCGCTTCAACTCTCCATAGAATAGCAGTGAATTATGGAAGACATTGAGGCCTCGCAGTGAGGATTCAAGCTGGCTCTTAAAGAATGAAGAGTTGGAAAGCCATTACAGATATAATTGGATTTCATTTCAACCATGTGAAGCAAAAAGGCTTGTCACAACCCCAGAAAAGATGGAACCATAATGCAATCAGAGTGTTTTGATGGATTATATACTAGTGTGTGTGTGTGTGTGTGTGTGTGTGTGTGTGTGTGTGTGCGTGCGTGCGTGCTTGTGTGTGTGTGCATGCATGCGTGTGTGTGAGTGTGTGTGCATGCATGTGTGTGTGTGTGTGTGTGTGTGTTTGTGTGTGTGTGTGTGTGTGCGTGCATGCGTGTGTGTGTGTGTGTGTGTGCATGCATGTGTGTGTGAGCGTGTGTGTGTGCATGCATGTGTGTGTGAGCGTGCATGCAAGTGTACCACAAATAGCACAAAAATAAATTGTACATATCCCCACAGACACACACACAAGAATAAAGAGAAGCCCTCCTTAACAAGCCTCAACGTGTCTGGTGACGAGAAAGAGACCTGGTCTTTGTGACAGTTCTGCGAATGAGGCTGCAGAGAGCAAAAAATGGAAGAGAGAGAAGAATAATACCATCCTCTATGCCTCTGTGAGCTGGGAAATAACCCTGCCATATCATATGTCATGTGTGTTAGCGCTTGAAACTAAATGGAGGACATCTTCGAAGAGTGTGTCAGGACTGAGCTGGGTTTGTTGGGTTAAAAAAGGAGCTGGGGAGAGCAGCATACACACTCTGTCATGAGGATTCAGCTACTCCAGTTCAGACCTCTTTAAAGGTCTGAGTGATAGATTGACTGAAACACCCACATGCACATGTTCGCATGATCACACTCAGACTCACAGATGGACTCAGCTGCTGTGGATCTCCCTCAATGTCTCACTGACACATTTAACCCCCCTCCCCACTCATACACACACACACACCATAGAAACACACATGTACGTACGCACGCACGCACACACATATACACACACATTACGTTATGTCACGTCGCTTGGTCCGAGCGGGCGGCCAATCTACATATACTTTGAGTACTTTTCAGACCAAACCCTCTGAGTGTCAGAGAAGACAAGGGAAGGCATTTTCCCTCCCCGTCACAAATAACTTTATTGTAATTTTCATTAAAGAGGAGGAGGGAGTAATATGCCTCGTTGTATTAGTTAGAAGACGGAAGAGTGATTTAATGTGATGTTAACCCAGCCAGGTCACCCGTGATACAAGTCAGTATTCGACATCCATCCATGTCTGAGGCCGTTGGGAGCTGACAGGGAAATCGGCCACTAGAGGCAACAGTCAATGAAGGAGGGGGATGGCAAATGGGTGTAAGCATCTGCCTCTGGTTCGAAATGCTGCATGTTTGAATCCAGCGATAGAAAGTTGTTTTTTAAATGTTTGTTTTAAGCCTTTCCCAAACCTTAACCCTTACCTTAACCATTCTGAGTTAATGCCTAAACTTAACCCTAACCTTAACCATTCTGAGTTAATGCCTAAACTTAACCCTAACCTTAACCATTCCGAGTTAATGCCTAAACTTCATCCTAACCTTAACCATTCTGAGTTAATGCCTAAACTTAACCTTAACCTTAACCATTCTGAGTTAATGCCTAAACTTAAACTTAACCATAACCTTAACCATTCAGAGTTAATGACTAAACATAACCCTAACCTTAACCATTCCGAGTTAATGCCTAAACTTAACCCTAACCTTAACCATTCTGAGTTAATGCCTAAACTTAACCTTAACCTTAACCTTAACCATTCAGAGTTAATGACTAAACATAACCCTAACCTTAACCATTCAGAGTTAATGCCTAAACTTAACCTTAGACACTTTAACATTTGACGTTTGAGAAACATGGACGAATGTCTAAATCTGACGTGAGACTGTGAGAGCTTGTTGTGTAAAACAGTGGTATGTAGGTCACACACACACAAATGCATGCACACATTCACGCACACACACACTCACGCACGCACCCACACACTCACACACACACACGTACTCACACACGTACATACTCTCTCACAAACACACACACATCCACACACCCACCCACTCACTCACTCACGCACGCACACACACACACACACACACACACACACACACACACACACACACACACACACACACACACACACACACACACACACACACACACGTACATACTCTCTCACAAACACACACACATCCACACACCCACCCACTCACTCACGCACGCACGCGCGCACACACACACACACACACACACACACACACACACACACACACACACACACACACACACACACACACAGAGCTATCCTGACATCTGGAGACTCAGTGGCCTTCCTTTCCCACCATCTCCCTCCTACATGATAATACTGCCAGTCTATTGTTGTTCAGGGTGTTATTTTCCAATAGAGCAGAGACTCTCAATACACAGAAATGGTAATGAAGCTGTTTCTTCTTGCATTTTGAGGCACTGACCCAGTTTTGGTTTGTTCCACAGAGGGCGTTACTGTGATACATCTATTTTTAAAAAAACATTCCAAAGTCTAATTCATGAACAATGAATCTACACCGTATGTGTTCCAATATCTTTTCTCCACCCAAATCAAACTGAATGAGGAGAGTACTGAGAGCTGATATTTGATGATGGATAGTGGAGTTTAATTTGTGCTGGCCAGCCAAAGTAGCTACAGACTTATGACCGACAAGGAATGAAGAGACAATGAATTACAGGTAGCGAGGGAAGGAGAGAGAGAGAGAGAGAGAGAGAGAGAGAGAGACAATGAATTACAGGTAGCGAGGGAAGGAGAGACAGAGAGACAATTAGTTACAGGTAGCGAGGGAAGGAGAGACAGAGAGACAATGAATTACAGGTAGCGAGGGAAGGAGAGAGAGAGAGAGAGAGAGAGAGAGAGAGAGAGAGAGAGAGAGAATGAATTACAGGTAGCGAGGGAAGGAGAGAGAGAGAGAGAGAGAGAGAAAGAGATAGAGAGAGAGACAATTAATTACAGGTAGCGAGGGAAGGAGAGAGAGAGAGAGAGAAAGACAAGGAGAGAGAGAGAGAGAGAGAGAGAGAGATAATGAATTACAGGTAGTGAGGGAAGGAGAGACAGAGAGAAAGAGAGAGAGAGAGAGAGAGAGAGAGAGAGAGAGAGAGAGACAATGAATTACAGGTTGTGAGGGAAGGAGAGAGAGAGAGAAAGAGAGAGAGACAATGAATTACAGGTAGCGAGGGAAGGAGAGACAGAGAGAAAGAGAGAGAGAGAGAGACAATGAATTACAGGTTGCGAGGGAAGGAGAGAGAGAGAGAGAGAGAGAGAGAGAAAGACAATGAGAGAGAGAAAGAGAGAGAGAGAGAGAGAGAGAGAGAGAGAGACAAGGAGAGAGAGAGAGAGATAATGAATTACAGGTAGTGAGGGAAGGAGAGACAGAGAGAAAGAGAAAGACAAGGAGAGAGAGAGAGAGAGACAATGAATTACAGGTAGCGAGGGAAGGAGAGACAGAGAGAAAGAGAGAGAGAGAGAGAGAGAGAGAGAGAGAGAGAGAGACAATGAATTACAGGTAGCGAGGGAAGGAGAGACAGAGAGAAAGAGAGAGAGAGAGAGAGAGACAATGAATTACAGGTAGCGAGGGAAGGTGAGCTCCTGCATTTTTAAGCATGTTCTTAAAAATATATAGATTTAGAGTTTGATAAACCTGGATTTTTTGTCAGGGACATATACAGGATGCTACCCTCTACAACATATCCTACACTCCAAATCAAAACTCAAAACCTACAACCTGATTTTGGACAGAATAACAGAATCACCTGGAAGGCTTTTAACTACCAAAGATTATTATTCCAACGCTATACAGCAAATGCTCTGGAAAACAACAGAAACCTGAAAACACCATCCTACCTGGAACTGAGCGAGTAATGTTTAGTCTGAAGCTATATTTTATTTCCAAAAGCCAAGAAGAAAAATACATTACATTACTTTATAAGGACTGAATGCTAAATTAAGGCTGCCAAGCTTGATACAACTTCAAGTAGCACTGAGAGGTGTCAAAGCCCTTTAGCCCAACAATGGCAGGAGAGTTGCACAGTCTACTCCAACCAAATGGAGAGCCCTTAGAAGTTGCCTCACGTCGTTAAGAGGTAATTAAAATACAGTACCCTGTGTATGTAAAGAATGATAAGTCAAGAAAAGATCACAAAATGAAGCTCCTTATGGAAAATCAAGAGACACTTTTTTTCTGACTATTGTAAAAATGGGAACATCAGCAACCTCATATTCCACACAAACCATCACCTGGCATGGCACAGTGCTATATTATCACACTACCCTTCTGTTAATAACCTTTTGTGACTAGGGGGCAGTATTTTCATTTTTGGAAAAATAAAGTTCCCGTAGTACACAGAATATTTTGCCAGGACAAGATGCTAGAATATGCTTATACAGTGCCTTGCGAAAGTATTCGGCCACCTTGAACTTTGCGACCTTTTGCCACATTTCAGGCTTCAAACATAAAGATATAAAACTGTATTTTTTTGTGAAGAATCAACAACAAGTGGGACACAATCATGAAGTGGAACGACATTTATTGAATATTTCTAACTTTTTTAACAAATCAAAAACTGAAAAATTGGGCGTGCAAAATTATTCAGCCCCCTTAAGTTAATACTTTGTAGCGCCACCTTTTTCTGCAATTACAGCTGTAAGTCGCTTGGGGTATGTCTCTATCAGTTTTGCACATCGAGAGACTGACATTTTTTCCCATTCCTCCTTGCAAAACAGCTCGAGCTCAGTGAGGTTGGATGGAGAGCATTTGTGAACAGCAGTTTTCAGTTCTTTCCACAGATTCTCGATTGGATTCAGGTCTGGACTTTGACTTGGCCATTCTAACACCTGGATATGTTTATTTTTGAACCATTCCAATGTAGATTTTGCTTTATGTTTTGGATCATTGTCTTGTTGGAAGACAAATCTCCGTCCCAGTCTCAGATCTTTTGCAGACTCCATCAGGTTTTCTTCCAGAATGGTCCTGTAATTTGGCTCCATCCATCTTCCCATCAATTTTAACCATCTTCCCTGTCCCTGCTGAAGAAAAGCAGGTCCAAACCATGATGCTGCCACCACCATGTTTGACAGTGGGGATGGTTTGTTCACCTGTGTTGCTTTTACGCCAAACATAACGTTTTGCATTGTTGCCAAAAAGTTCAATTTTGGTTTCATCTGACCAGAGCACCTTCTTCCACATGTTTGGTGTGTCTCCCAGGTGGCTTGTGGCAAACTTTAAACAACACTTTTTATGGATATCTTTAAGAAATGGTTTTCTTCTTGCCACTCTTCCATAAAGGCCAGATTTGTGCAATATACAACTGATTGTTGTCCTATGGACAGAGTCTGCCACCTCAGCTGTAGATCTCTGCAGTTCATCCAGAGTGATCATGGGCCTCTTGGCTGCATCTCTGATCAGTCTTCTCCTTGTATGAGCTGAAAGTTTAGAGGGACGGCCAGGTCTTGGTAGATTTGCAGTGGTCTGATACTCCTTCCATTTCAATATTATCGCTTGCACAGTGCTCCTTGGGATGTTTAAAGCTTGGGAAATCTTTTTGTATCCAAATCCGGCTTTAAACTTCTTCACAACAGTATCTCGGACCTGCCTGGTGTGTTCCTTGTTCTTCATGATGCTCTCTGCACTTTTAACGGACCTCTGAGACTATCACAGTGCAGGTGCATTTATACGGAGACTTTATTACACACAGGTGGATTGTATTTATCATCATTAGTCATTTAGGTCAACATTGGATCATTCAGAGAACCTCACTGAACTTCTGGAGAGAGTTTGCTGCACTGAAAGTAAAGGGGCTGAATAATTTTGCACGCCCAATTTTTCAGTTTTTGATTTGTTAAAAAAGTTTGAAATATCCAATAAATGTCGTTCCACTTCATGATTGTGTCCCACTTGTTGACGATTCTTCACAAAAAAATACAGTTTTATATCTTTATGTTTGACGCCTGAAATGTAGCAAAAGGTCGCAAAGTTCAAGGGGGCCGAATACTTTCGCAAGGCACTGTAATTGACAGTTTAGGATAGAAAACACTCTAAAGTTTCCAAAACTGTAAAAATATTGTCTGGGAGTATAACAGAACTGATATTGCAGACGAAAGCATGAGAAAAATCCAATCCGGAAGTGCCTCATGTTTTGAAAGCGCTGTGTTCCAATGCGTCCCTATTGAGCAGTGAATGGGCTATCAACCAGATTACTTTTTCTCCGTATTCCCCAAGGTGTCTACAGCATTGTGACGTAGTTTTACGCATTTATGTTGAAGAATACCCGTAAGCGGCTACATTGCGCAACTGGTCACCTGATGGCTCCCAGAGTGATTCTCGCGTAAAATACAGAGGTAGCCATTATTCCAATCGGTTCTACTGAAAAACCAATTGTCCCGGTGAATATATTATCGAATAGATATTTGAAAAACACCTTGAGGATTGATTATAAACAATGTTTGCCATGTTTCTGTTGATATTATGGAGCTAATTTGGAATATTTTTCAGCGTTTTCGTGACTGCAATTTCCGGGCGATTTCTCAGCCAAACGTGAAGAACATCGTGAAAAAATAATATTTTGGGAAAAAAGGAACATTGGCTATCTAACTGAAAGTCTCGTGAGTGAAAACATCCGAAGCTCATCAAAGGTAAACAATTTAATTTGATTGCTTTTCTGATTTCCGTGACCAAGTTACCTGCTGCTAGCTGGACAAAATGCTATGCTAGGCTATCGATGAACTTACACAAATGCTTGTCTAGCTTTGGCTGTAAAGCATATTTTGAAAATCTGAGATGACAGGGTGATTAACAAAAGGCTAAGCTGTGTCTCAATATATTTCACTTGTGATTTTCATGAATAGGAATATTTTCTAGGAATATGTATGTCTGTTGCGTTATGCTAATTAGTGTCAGTCGATGATTAAGCTCCCTCATGCGGGATGGGGAGTCACTAGAGGTTTTTAAGAGGGGGGTGTTAACGAGGGGTGGAAACTCTGAATTCTAGACAATGAGGACTCTGAGTCAGCTAATATACATCTCTATAAGTCTGGAACAGTATTAGTACAGGGCAACCCCAAACAGTTTCAGCTGGACTTTCACCTAATCAAAGAATTAGCCCAGCAGGAGAAGCTCCCAGCAGGAGATACCCCCACCCCGAGCAGGTCAGACCAGACCTCTTCATTATATAACCCCACAGATGAGCAACCCCAAGCGGAAAGTCAACCTCCCAGCACAGAGTACTACCCCCTCATTGAAATGAAGGATACATTTACCCAGCTGGAGGTAAGGAAGGTGGAGCTGGAACAGCAGGTGATTACACTCCAGACAGCACAGACCCAGACAACAGTCTGGCACAACAACACCCCCTTAGCCAGACCTGGAGAGCTGGAGGTGGATAGAGACATATCTGCACTCTGGACTGTGGTGAGACAACTTCAACAATATAAAAAGCAGGAACAGGAGAAGAACAGAGCACTAGAGGAGAGGATCAGACTGCTGGAGGAGAGGGTCAGGAGGATGACGTGTGACAGAGGACAACCCACTAGAGAGGTGGCCACCCTCGCAGAGAAGCCAGCAGAACAGTCCACCTCAGCTCCCGACAAAAGTCTTGACACCACAGCAGAACAGTCCACAACAGACCCTGACCATAGCGTCGACATCACAGCAGAACAGACAAATTAAGAACCCCAAGCCCAGGTGCTCTCACCCCCTCTGAGCACCCCCCCTGTCAGCCACCCTGACAGCCCTCCTGACAACCCCCCCACACCCACTGAGGACATAGACAAGACAAAGATTGTACTCCTTATGGACTCAAATGGGAAATCTATTGAAGAAAACTTTTTCCAGTCACAGTGTGTCTGAACTCTGGTGTCCAAACACCCAGCGTGCCCTAGACCTTCTGTCTGAGGACCAACTAGGTTCACCTAGCCACATTATAATACACACAGGCACAAACGACCTGAGAACACAGCAGGAAAGGGTGGCCACAGCACTGAAGGGAGTGATTGAAAAAACTTCTTCTACTTCCCCAATGCACAAGTGGTTATCTCCACCCTGCTAACATTAAAATACTTCCACCCTGATACCATACAGTGGGGAAACGCAAGTATTTCCTGTGACCGTGCCTCAAAACCACAAGTATACCTGGCCCACCACTCCACCCTGGACTTGAACAGCCTTCATGACCAGGTCCACCTATACAAGGCAGCAGAGCCCACCTTCGCCAGGACCCTAAAGGACATCGCCCTCAACCACAGCCCCAACACTTCACACAGGAGCAACAGATCAATAGACACCCCACCCAGACAGGCAAGACACTCTCCCAGACCTGTGGGACCCTCCCCTGAACGTACACATAGAGGACACACGCAGAGAGGACCTTCAGTTGAAGTCGGTAGTTTGCAGACACTTAGGTTGGAGTCATTAAAACTCGTTTTTCAACCACTCCATAAATGTCTTGTTAACAAACTATAGTTTTGGCAAGTCGGTTAGGACATCTACTTTGTGCATGACACAGGTAATTTTTTCCAACAATTGCTTACAGACAGATTATTTCACTTGTAATTCACTGTATCACAATTCCAGTGGGCCAAAATTTTACATACACTAAGTTGACTGTGCCTTTAAACAGCTTGGAAAATTCCCGAAAATGATGTCATCGCTTTAGAAGCTTCTGATAGGCTAATTGACATAATTTGAGTCAAATGGAGGTGTACCTGTGGATGTATTTCAAGCCTACCTTCAAACTCAGTGCCTCTTTGCTTGACATCATGGGAAAATCAAAATAAATCAGCCAATCAGTGCCTCCACAAGTCTGGTTCATCCGTGGGAGCAATTTCCAAATGCCTGAAGGTTCCACGTTCATCTGTATAAACAATAGTATGCAAGAATAAACACCATGGGACCATGCAGCCGCCATACCGCTCAGGAAGGAGACGCTTTCTGCCTCCTGGAGATGAACGTACTATATCGACATAATCTGAAAGGCCGCTCAGCAAGGAAGAAGCCACTGCTCCAAAACCGCCATAAAAAAGCCAAACTACGGTTTGCAACTGCACATGGGGACAAATATCGTACTTTTTTGGAGAAATGTCCTCTGGTCTGATGAAACACAAATAGAACTGTTTGGCCATAATGACCATCGTTATGTTTGGAGGAAAAAGGGGGAGGCTTGCAAGCCAAAAAACACCACCCCAACCGTGAAGCACAGGGGTGGCAGCATCATGTTGTGGTGCTTTGCTGCAGGACGGACTGGTGCACTTCACAAAATAGATGGCATCATGAGGCAGGAAAATTACGTTGATATAATGAAGCAACATCTCAAGACATCAGTCATGAAGTTAAAGCTTGGTCGCAAATGGATCTTCTAAATGGACAATGATCCCAAGCATACTTCCAAAGTTGTGGCAAAATGGCTTAAGGACAACAAAGTCAAGGTATTGGAGTGGCCATCACAAAGCCCTGACCTCAATCCTATAGAAAATGTGTGGGCAGATCTGTAAAAGCATGTGCGAGCAAGGAGGCCTACAAACCTGACTCAGGTACACCAGCTCTGTCAGGAGGAATGGGCCAATATTCACCCAACTTATTGTGGGAAGCTTGTGGAAGGCTACCCAAAACGTTTGACCCAAGTTAAACAATTTAAAGACAATGTTACCAAATACTAATTGAGTGTATGTAAACTTCTGACCCACTGGGAATGTGATGAAAGAAATAAAAGCTGAAATAAATCATTCTCTCTACTATTATTCTGACATTTCTAATTCTTAAAATACAGTGGTGATCCTAACTGACCTAAGACAGGGATTTTTTTTACTAGGATTAAATGTCAGGAATTGTGAAAACTGAGTCTAAATGCATTTGGCTAAGGTGTATGTAAACTTCTGACTTCAACTGTACATGCAGACCACAACACCACCAGCCACATACACACCTCCATCCCAACGAATCGACACCCCCCCAAGTCAACCATGCTCACACCCCATTTAGGTCCCCTCAGATCAGACCTATGCCCCTCCTGCCCACCCCATACACCCCACCCCCGCAAAGAGGGCCTCAACATGGAAGTCACACATACGCCCAGGCTGTCAGCAGGCAAACAAGCCCAACCCCGACTCTTACACTAGCCCAAGCCAATGGCATGTACCAGATGCTCAGCAGGCTCACGCTTACAGGCCTGAGGCCAAACCACACGACCAACAACACTTTATGGAACACAAAGCATTCACTATCTCATCCTGGAATATACAAGGCTTGAGGTCATCTGCCTTTGGTCTAAAGAGCAGGAACCTGGACTTCATCAAAGAAATCATAAATACAGACATTGTCATCCTACAAGAAACCTGGTATAGAGGAGACGGACCCACTTGTTGCCCTCTAGGTTACAGAGAGCTTGTAGTCCCATCCACCAAACTACCAGGTGTGAAACGGGGAAGGGACTCAGGAGGTATGCTAATTTGGTATAGAGCAGACCTAATGTTTGGAACCAAGGACTGATCACCCCAATCCACAAAAGTGGAGACAAATTTGACCTCAATAAGTACCTTGGGATATGCGTCAACAGCAACCTTGGGGAAATCCTCTGCATCATCATTAACAGCAGACTCGTACATTTCCTCAGTGAAAACAATGTACTGAGCAAATGTCAAATTGGCTTTTTACCAAATTATCATACGACAGACCACGAATTCACCCTGCACACCCTAATTGACAAACAAACAAACCAAAACAAAGGCAAAGGCAAAGTCTTCTCATGCTTTGTTGGTTTCAAAAAAGCCTTAGACTCAATTTGGCATGAGGGTCTGCTATACAAATTGATGGGAATTGGTGTTGGGGGAAAAACATAAAGCATAATAAAATCAATGTACACAAACGACAAGTGTGCGGTTAAAATAGTTAAAAAAAACATACACATTTCTTCCCACAGGGCCGTGGGGTGAGACAGGGATGCAGCTTAAGCCCCACCCTCTTCAACATATATATATCAATGAATTGGCAGACCTGGCTCTCAAGAGAAAACAGGCTATGTGCACACTGCCCACAAAATGAGGTGGAAACTAACCTAACCTCCTGCCAAATGTATTTTTTATGTTATTTAACTAGGCAAGTTAAGAACAAATTCTTATTTTCAATGACAGCCTAGGAACAGTGAGTTAACTGCCTTGTTCAGGGGCAGAACAACAGATTTTTACCTTGTCAGCTCGGGGATTCAATCTTGCAACCTTTTGGATACTAGTCCAACACCTTTCAGATACTAGTCCAACGCTCTAACCACTAGGCTACCTGCCGCCTCCATCTGTATGACCATATTAGATCCACAAAGAATTCGAAAACAAACTCGTATTTGATAAACTCCCATATCTACTGGATGAAATACCATTGTGTGCCACAGCAGCAAGATTTGTGACCTGTTGCCTCAAGAAAAGGTCAACCAGTGAAGAACAAACACCATTGTAAATACAACCCGCATTTATGCTTATTTATTTTTCCTTTTGTACTTTAACCATTTGTACATCGTTACAACACTGTATATATACATCATATGACATTTGTAATGTCTTAATTATTTTTAAACTTCTGTGAGTGTAATGTTTACTGTTCATTTTTATTGTTTATTTCACTTTTGTATGTTATCTACTTCACTTCCTTTGGCAATGTTAACATATGTTTCCCATGCCAATAAAGTCCCTTGAATTGAATTGAATTGAAAGAGAGCGAGTGGAAGAACTGAAAGGAAGAGAGATTGAAAGAGAGAGGAAGAGAGAGAAAGAGAAAGGGAGAAAGGGAGAGAGGGGGGGAAGGGGAGAGAGAGAAAAACAGATACAGGTAACTGCCAAAATAAAGGAAACACATTCAGTAAATGAGGAACACAGAATATCGAAAGCAGGTGCTTCCATACAGGCGTGGGTCCTGAGTTAATTAAGAAATTAACATCCCATCATGCTTGGGATCATATATAAAATGGAGTAGTTGCGGTTCCGGATTTTTTGGAACCCGATTGCCCTAGCTAAAGACACAAATATTTCTTTGCATGTGCAGGATTTTTTTGCTGGTGTAGCTGCTGCCCACTCCACTACCTCTTTCATTCCCCCTTCTTCCAGATTTCTGTTACTTAGCTGAGCTCACTTCGCTGCTGCTTTCCCCTCCTTGATCGGCGATGAACGCCTTTGTCTGGTGTAGCTTGCAAACTTCATGTTATAAGCAAAAGACATGGTCGATGTGTTCAAACTATTGCATTCCAATAGCTTCAGAAGGGGAGTTAGGCTACATCAAATGATGCAAAGCTATTTACATGTTGAGGCACCGGCCGATGTAAAACGAACTTGCCCATTGACTTGCCCATTAAGTAGCGATTTAATGTTATTTTTTCATCATCATTGCATACACTGGCTAAGCAGGAAGCAGACAGGCAGTCAAAGTAGTGGGGTTCTTATTTCAGGAACTGTGACTAGTGACTATGATATGGCAGCAACTGATTAGCCTACATCATCACACAAAACACTGAACGCAATGTGTCAAAATGCTGTAGGGTTTTTATTTCAGCTGTTCAGAAATATGAGGCAGAGACAGGCTACATCCGCATGGTTCAGAAGAGGGTGAGGAAAGAGAGAAACGAGAAGGGAGGGAAGTGTGAGCAGCAGCTACGTAGAAAAATGTGTGTGTAAAAAAGCACGTGTGCAGAACTTGATCTGAATACTTAGCTTTCAGAAAGAGGGGGAGGGGCGGGAGCTAAAACTCTGTACTCACAGACACGG